>NT_033778.4:16812293-17117555 GCF_000001215.4 Drosophila melanogaster | reverse complement strand
TTGACCCGGCTGCTAACTAAACTGTCATTCAGCTGGTGTTACCATTTCTCGTTTCAATTACACACGAAGAAAATACCGAGCATTAAATGTTTTCCAAAAAAAAAATATATGAAGTTTGAGTTTAATCGATTTGAATGTATAATTGATAGTGGAAATGGGATTATTGCAAGTCAAGGTGGCATTCAGTAAGCCCTTAATGGTCTCGTTTCAGTGCCAGGTTATTATGCCATTAGAGGTTAGGGGGCTAGCACATTTTACACCGCATTTAACCCAAAACATGCCACTTAACGGAGGGCATTTATCAATGAGAGAGTGGGTATTTCCCCAGCCCTACGTGATTCGCCGCCCCGCATTATCAGCCATCAGGAAGCAACCTCATCCTTGAACGTGCCCACCCACCACATACCCCATCGAAATCTCCCATTCACACATGACGATGCACTCCGTGCGATTATCGAGCGTTTCCGTTTCCGCTGCTCGGCTCGTTCTGTGGCTTTAGGCCATGCCCCGAAAATTACATGCCTTTGTTTTTTATCTAATGCCTGGCGACATTATGCCTAACCCGAGGTCTTAAGGATCTCCCCCAACCATTCCACTCCCCGTCCATTTTTGCGAAACGTGTCCTGGAACTCTCCATGGGATTCAGATGCGCAATTCGATCTTTTATCAGTTGTCATCGTCGGCAAATTCACACATTCGCATGGGCATTTGTCGCTCTGCTTGATTTGTGCCACCGTAACCAGTACAGTGGGCTAAAATGGTATTTTTTCACAATAAAAAAAAAAGATTAGGAAAATAAAATAATTAAGTATGGTCCATCCTTACTTCAACTCCTATTTAAACAATCTTTAACGAATAGATGAATTCTCAAACTAACTACATTTTTTAACACTTCACAATGACATCCCATGAACACCACTGTTTACCATCCGATTACTCCAACTCCCAAATGGAAAAGCACATTGTTTCACGTGCCATTTCGCAGCTGAAATTTGAACTTTTTCAAGCACCCGAAACAGAAGAACTAAACGAATTCACAAATCCGGAGACGAGGCAGTAAATGTTGGACGGGTGGATGAAGATGTGTGCTGGATGCGTGCCTAAGTGTTGTGCTGCATTTACATGGAATGGCCATACAATCGTAGATTGGTGGGTGAGATAAAGGCTGGGATATCGAGGAGTATACATATGTGGGTATGTGTCGATGTCGATGGTTTGGGGCACAACAACTGGCGCTGTGGCGTGAATTGGATACGCACAAATCCAATGGAGCAGGAGATAAATTCGTGTGTGGGGCATATTAAGCAAAAATTAGCAACAGTTGTGGCCCGGACTCTGAATGCTGCGAATATGTCAAGTTAATTTAATGTAGCATGAAAAGGGGGAGGTGAGTGGGTGTGGATGAGTGTTCGTGTGGCAGATACGCAGTGCCATGTGTTGCCCGCCTACGTGCAATAATTTGTGCAATTACTTGGCAAATTTGTTCGGCGTCCTCGCAGCCTCGCAGTCCTGCGACGTGTCCCGAAAAAAAAAATTCAAATAAATTATGCCCCTGGCATTCTCCAATTCTATTTGCCAAATTCTTCTTTTTCCACACTTTTTGCAGCGTTCCGAATTATGCATTTAGTTTAAAAAACATGTGGAGCGTGTGGAACAAACTACGTGAGAGGCATAGACAAAAATTAAGCACAACTCGAGAATCAATGGCCCAGAAATATTGAAAGAGCAGAGATAAGATGAGTTGAGATGAGTTGGAGAAACGTCTCTCGGAAATTTTGTAATTTTTCAGCTCTGCGACTTTTTGGCTCATAAAAATGTCAAATCGTTTACATACACGTCACTTTTGTGACAACTACTTGACAGACATTAATACACTTAAGCTGCCTGGTAAGAACACGGGCATTATCCCTTAGCCAGCTGCCTTGCTACGTACTCGTACTACTTACGTACATACATCCTTTATCCCTTGAGCAAACGGCAAGCGGATGCGATGGCGGCATGCCAACATAAATGACATAATATAATAAACCAACAGCGAGCGACCAACAAAATGAGCACATATAGGGCGCAGATAGGAAAAGCAGCAACCAAAATTTGCTTAGACAGCAACTCACATGAAAATTCCCCCAATCCCCCCCATGCTCCATTTTCCGCAGCAAGATGTCAAGGGAGTCGCGTTTTATTTTTTGTGCCCTTTTAACAAATTGCTTTTGTGCAAATTTTGTCACATCCCCAGCACAAACACCAATACAAACCCACTCCACCCACGGATCCAAGGACATGGAAATACAGCCAGATGGAGCATACCACCACCCCACATCCTGCTCAGCTTCATTAGTGCACTCTTGGATGGTTTTTTCTATTTTCGCTAGCTCTTTGAAGTTGCAACAAATCTGCAAGGCAGATACTTATATATATATACTTATATAGCATATACTATGAATACTTGACCATCGCTTGACCGGATAATCAGGCCGTGTAATGTGGGAAATCAGTTTTTGATTTGATCTTAATCGAAGTCTGTCATACAGTGGTTTCAGTACAGCCAGAAAAATATAAATTGAAAGGTATATTTTTATAAGCAGTCTTTTGGGAGGAATGTTTGAAAAGTGTAGCCCGATTTCAGGGTTATGTTATGAATATCTAAATAAAAACCGATCACATAACTAAAACAGAATCTCTTAAAAGGTTTGTTAGCTAAGCTTAGGATAAACACATTAACCGGTTTTAGGTTTTGGCTAAAAATGAATATGTTAAATCGGATTTTAAATCTTGTTTCGACCTTTTGCATGCTGATGCCAAACAAACTAGCTTTTAACACACTCCCAGAAGCCATCAGCATCTTGAGCAGTTCATATTCACATCCTTGGATGCGGTTCATTAGATTTCCGTACGCCGTGACTTGGCTTCTTTTTGGGTGGCTTCCTGCATTGGGCCATCATAAATTCTAAATAAAAAGATTTGTCATAAATTTTTCGGTGGCTGTCACACACACACACACACTGCACGGGAATTGGGATTGCCTTGTGTGTGCCGGCCAAAGGAGATGAAGAGCTATTTACATTTTGCAGCAAGGACAACGACAAGACGGGACTTGGCCACTGCAAAGGCAATTTATCATGAATATTTGTCAGGCGACTGCAGCAAGCTTATTTTACGCTTGGACAAACAGCGAGGACGACACAGAACAGGACTACGAAATAACTTAGCTTTATTCTTAGATATCTACGATCTAGATGGGCATGTGGACATGGTTGTTGCATTGAGGTGGGAACTATTTACAAGTACTGCCAGATCAGCCAGATGGCCAGCACCACGCCGAGGACCAGGTCCATGGGCAGGCTAAAGGTGTTCCGCCTGGCGTGCTCATTGCGTGCGATCTCGATGATCTTGTGGGTGGCCTGGAGCCACTGCTTCACCACCGACGCCTCCGCAGCCATAAAGGAGTACTCCTCCCGCTTGGAGCCGACACTAGATCCGCCCTCCTCCTGTTTCACTAGCAGGTTAATGATCTTGTTGGCATTGGACGAGACCGAGTCCAGTGGCCTCTGCAGCTCCACGTGCTCCCAGTTGTAGTGCTGCCGGTAGGCCAGCCGCTTCTTTCGCACCTCCGTGCACACCAAACAGCGATCGAACAGGAACACCTTGGAGCGGTACTTTTTCCGGGTGGGAAAGTGCTGGGCGTCGAATTCCGTCGCACGGCGGAAGTTTCCCAGCTGCAGGACGTCCAACTGGGGAAGATGAAAAACTAGAATTAGTGGCCAATTCCATATCCCATAGACGCTCATGACGCACCTCGTTGAGCTCCTCGATGTTGGGTATCTCCTCGGCCTGATTGACCACATCCAGAGCGCGTCGCATGCGCGTCTCGAGTTTGCAAACTGCAGTCAGCACTGGCTTGCAACTAATTCCACTTTTGTAGAATTCCTGAAATCGTTAAGATTAGTTAGTAAAGGAAAGCTATGCAAAATCTAGTCACTTACCGATATGAACTGCTGCAGGAGCAATGGATATCTGGTCAGTCTTTGGATGGGCTGAACTAGGAAGCTGTCGATGCCCAGCTTGTCTTTTATTTGGGTTTGATATGTCTAAAAAGGTATTTGAAATATTAACATTTTAGATTAAGGATAGCGCTTGACTGGGTAACTCACCTGCAACCACAGCCGATTATCCTGTCGCAGTTGCATAGAAGACTTCTTCCCCATAGTGAAGCTCACATAGCAATAGAAGCTATTTTTCTGTAAGGTAATAAACAGCAAACCGTATCATAACCCATCTTAACCTCGTCGAAACTGGGAAAACCTTTGTGTCTGGGCCATGTGCTTTATTCTCGCACTTGGCACATCGTTTGATATATACATATGTGTATATTGTACTATATACACACACATGCCAGTTTGCCTGTTGGCGAAATCATAATTTCTTAAGCATTTAAGTCACGTAACTCCGGACTTGTAGAGCGGGCCAAGTGGTAAGGCCTTGGCAAAGCCAGAGTGAAAATTTGGAATTCCTGTCGCTATCTGTGGCCAATGCCAATGCAAATATTTTCCCAAAAAAAAAAAAACCGAAACTAGTGCAAACTGCAAAGAAAATTGTCTGTCTAACGATTTCCTTTCCATTTTAATTTCATTAGCTCCGCCCGACTGCAGCATCAGAATCAGAGCTCGAAGTTCTGCATTTAGATGATATGATAATCATCTCTCTGCGGACTTATCCATAATATTTCCCTTTCCATTTTGCATGTCTAATGCGATTTAGCTGGACAAATGACTGCCTTAAACAATTGCCGCCTCGTCTGGCGGGCGAAAGGTGACAATATATATATATACACACATATATATTTTTGCATATTGCAAATTTGTCTTTGGTGGGCGTGAATTTTATTAGCATGAAATTGCTAGCTACAGTGCATTCCTCCTAATGTAGTAATTCGGACTGTCTAAAGAAAAATGTGGTTGCTTTTTATATATATCTCACACGCTGTTGTACAATATAAATCAAAACTAGATGTCAGCTATGGTTAATGGTTTTTGGCGCTCATCAAATAGTTAACCATGTAACAGATATAATACCTAACAATAATAGCATAAATCTGTTTTCTTCATGTTGTTCAATGAGTTTGCAAGCAAGAAATTAGTTTTTGAAGTATTTTTATTGTTCTCTTAACACGCAGCTGTATAAATAGAATTTATAGCTACAGCGGCTTCCCCATCAATATAATCTTCTTTTGTTTATTTCGCAGCAAACATCTAAAACAATTTGGATCGCCAAATCGATTGCATCAATCTCAGAATTCCCCAACCCCTTTCCTTCAACCACTCAAAAGCATCCATCCGAATGTGGTAAAACTTTTAATTGATTTTCCGCTGGTGGCTGATTCGATTTGATTGTGAGAAGTCTGATCGACACGCTTGTCACTTGATGTTTTTGGCAATTTAAAGCCGATTAATAAATGAAGGCGACTCTATTTATGGAAACTTCTGTCTTTCGAGACCAAAAACTGATTCCGAATCTCCGGCTGGCCAAGATCTAGCATTCATCAATTCTAGGCCTCTCCAGGCTAGAACTAATCGATTTGGCAATTGCTTGTGAAAAGCCTCATTAATTTGCAAATGACGACGAGTCAAGAGGAAATTCATAGCACAAGTTTATATTTATCAACGTTTTGGCTTCGCCTCTTTTGTTTATGCAGCATGCTGCCAAATTTGAGCAGGGAAACGTAAAATTTTTAGAAAATATGTATAAACAAATCTTGAGCAGTTTTTATGATATATTTAGCAAAATATTCGCTTGGCTCTGGTCCTGTGAGTCAGATATGTTTGTTTTGGTTTGGCCAAATTAAAAAAAAAATGAATGCAAAGTGGTTGCGGGTAAAAGGAACAAAAAAAGTGCAAACAAGAGCATAAATCACATCCCAGGGGCTTAGCATGTCTGTCGAACATTAAGTTCTTAAGATGCCAAATCCTCGGGGTGCTCAACAAGAATGTTACCTGCTTTTGGATCAGTTAATAAGCTTACTGTAACTCCTTGCTTAATTTATATTCGGGTTTTCTGGGAACTCGGGTATGACATAAGAGAATTGCGACCGAACAAGAATTCCACAATGCCTCAGACAATTTCCATTTCAATTTAAATTGATCATTTGCGTTGTCAACACTCAGCTCAACATGGCCACATGGCCGCTCTCTAGAGGCCCGAAAAATCATTCCGAAATGAGTACTTTTAACGAGATGATTTGGGGATTTCTATAGCTATGTATATCTGAATATGCTGAAACGCCAAGCCCCGGACAGCAATTGTCGACTCTCCTCACCGAGAACCGATGACGTCAGCTGCCGGCAAATGGAACCCCAGCCCAGAAAAAAAAAATACAATATAGAGTCTGTTTGCCCTAACAATTTTCAACTGATTTTCGTAACTGAGTGTGAGCTTTTGTGGCTGTGTGTTGTGTATTTTCGTATTTTATTACGGCGTTCTGCTGATTACTTCAATCTTATCAGGGGACTTTACTAAGCCAACCCATTCGTCATTCTGCAAGTGATCTGGGATATACATTTGTTTTTTCTGTGAAAATCGTTTATTAATTTTGCACGACACACGCACTGGCATATGAATGAATTTGGCGACACAGTTGTCGCGAGGTGTGAGTAGAAATATATTACTAAAAATTAAATTATAATCATCAATTGAGATTCTGGCACAGTTTGCATAACCCACATTGACTTCATTTGCATTAAGACACGAATCACTCGGCGTTCAAATAATAAAAATAATAAAAAAGCTTAACAAAGCAAAAGATAATAAAGAAACGAGACACGAAATGCAGGTGTCAAGTCCGGGCAAAAAATAAATGTTTAAAAAAAGACTTATCCACTTCATTATGTGTAAATATTTGAGGTTGAAATTAGGCACCCCAAGTGCCTACGGAAGACGAAAGAATTTTGATAGATGAGATGTCGGAACCTGTCTAACGGCTACTTGGCTCAACGACACGACTTTGGCTAATGGACCCAGCCCACTCAGCATCCCCTCCACAAACATGCCCCTTAGCTCACCTCGAAGTGAGCAGCAAACTCATCGAATAGACCTTTGAGATCCCGCTGATTGCGCAACATGAGCGGCAGTATCTCCTTCTCATGCAGCTCCAGTATTTCCTTAATGTTTCCCAGCAGCATCTTTTGTTTCGTTTCGCCACTCAGGGCTTCTGGCAAATCCTCGACATCCTTCAGCTGTCCATAGTTTAGCATACCCTTCTTCAGATTGTTCACATAGTTCACCTCCGTCTGGATGAGCTCGTCGATTATGAAGCTGATCTTCTTGGAGGCATAGATCTCGGTTTGATCGCAGGGAAACAGATTTTCCAAGGACAATGTGTCCTCATCCTCGTGGCTGGACAAAGTGGATGGTCATTACTTAGTTGCCAAATCAATTACCAATAAACGGATATTTAGGATGGCTATGACACTCTCAGCTGTACTTACTACTCATCGCCCAGAGTCTCGAAACTGAGCGTGTGCGATGGGAAGGAGTGGAAGCCATTGGGTGCTCGGTATGTTGGGGATGAGTTCGCTGCGGTTGTTGAACAGGTGTTGATGGAACTCAATGAGATGCCGCTGGAAACAGAACAGTAACGAAAACACAAGAACAGCAAGCCGTGAATGAGGAACACTTGAAAATGATGTGGGTATATAAAAGATAAATGTGCACAACATTAATTATATTCCTAAACACGTACTAGAACTTTAAAACTTCCAGATACTAAGCCGCGACCGTTGTTATTTTCTAGTAATACTTTATATAATGTATGCATAGTGATATTAGTTATCAACTTTATTGCAAAAAAATGCAGATCGTTTATAGAACAAGATTAGAGAAAATACACCATTTATCGCTTTAGTGTTCCACTTCCTCTGTAAAATTTCTCATTGCCTGAAATTTCTTTTAACAACTTCCTTCCTGCGCCTAAAACCAAAACCTTAATAATAAAAACACTTTGCTTATCTGAAATCAGTCGCGGGAATTAACTTTTAACATATTTATCATGCATGTCATGAACTCAACCACTCCCGACAGCAATTACCGTGGAAAGGCTTAAAAATAACCGGGGCGTATACGTTATCTTATCACGTATACGCACAGTAAGTGGTGTAAAACAAGCCAAAGGTCGTACATTCAATAATGGACAATAAATTCGATGAAAAAACAGCAAACAGCTGTCAGATGGTGGGACACGTTCAAACAAAACATTAGGTTAGGTAAACAGAGGGTTTTATACCTACCTATCGCTGTCCAGCAGACTTATTTGCTTCTCCAACTTGCCGTTGCTCGATGCCTGGGATTTCGGTAGAGTGGTGGCGATTGGTGAACTGGGTGACTGGGACTCAAGTAACGGGCATTCTTTCGCTGGTGCCTTGTCCACCACATCGATCGATTTGCCATTATCGGCATTATCGTCGAGTATATGCAAGTAAACGTTAAGAATTTGCACTAGAAATATCACAAGAAATGTGAGCACCACCGAGACCACATCGAACAAATTTAATGTGAACAATGACAACTCCATATTGGTTGATTTGGTTTTTTTCACAGCTCACTATAGACTAAACCACCGCCGAATTCGACGCATATCGATGGCAAAACGTGTACTATATATGGCCAGTAACAGTATTACGATACCGATCCGTAGCGAATCAAACGCGAAACTCGACTGAGCTAAAATTCCGCTGAGTATTTGCAAAGACTGAAAAAGCTTCAGCTTCAAAAGCTCATGACGATCGTTCTCTTTTTTTTGTGCCGAATGCTCTTCAATACAAAAAAAGCTAAATCTGACCACGCGTCGAGCATTTTGTTTGTAAACATGAAAAACAATTTGAAACCATTCCGATGTCTGGCATTGGATTAGAATTCAACAAAGTCCGTAACACTTTTGCTTTCATCGTGGCAATAATTCCGTTGGATCGTTTATGATTTCATATTTGCATATCAATTAGGCCACGAAGGCTTTGGCTAATGGCCGGGCAATAACTGTTATTATGGCCACTACCACCTATAATCAGCGATTTCGATATCGCCTTGAACTTTCGGGTGCATTGAAACTGGTTACCTATTGTTTCGTTTTATCGGTTTTCGGCACTCTGCGAATGGAGTTATAAATCAGAAATCAGAATAGTTATACGCCAGAACGTAAATTATTTTCCTACCCATTAAACGTTTAAGAGTGCAAATAATGATGATCTCATACAGATCATCGGGAAAACGATAATTGTCATTTGTATTTGTGAATTTCACCAGTTAAATTGTTCACATTTTATTGTTTATACAATTGATTTTGCTGGACAGACTGTATCAAAAGAATTCCCTGATGAGGCAACACAAAAAAATAAGAATTATAAATAAACACCGAGCACTTCTGGGCGCGATTGATGAGCTGCAAGTGGAATGATGAGCATGGGGATCTGATCGGGGGACCCAGCAGGCAATTATTGTTTGCCTATATTTATTTATATGCGCCATTTGTATTTTTTTATACATTTTCTTAGTGATGTCACAGGCGGGCGCAAGTGCCACTCAGAAACAAGTTGTTTCGCTGTTTTGAGTATTGCGTGTCGTATCATTAACAATATTAAGAGTGATGAGGTGGTTTGCATGAATTGTATGGATCGTTGGGTGGCTGTAGATCGGAGATCGCGGGGACTTGGGGCAGCGAATCCGTAACAGCTGCCCCACGTCTGCTTCTCATGACAACGCCGATGGCGTGCGACCTTTCCATGATAGATTCATTTGTTTTGACGTCTGTGAAGCGTGTGATTTCGCTAGCGGAAAGTGGAAGGAAGTGACGGTTATTCCTAAAATATGGTACACAAATATTTCCTTAATTAAGAGCAGTGGGAAATCGTGATAAAAATAATAACCGAATCACTGGTTTCATTGTATCGCATGTGTATTGGTTTTTAATGTGCTGTTTGATTATTTAAGTATCTTCCCAATTTTAAAAAAGATATCGGTGATTTTTTGAACTTTCCATATTATTTAACCTTTTATTTTTTAATCCATATCTACGAATAACAAAAATTGCTTATCCAGCTAGGCACAAGTAAACGTTCAACGCGTTGCGCTTTTTGACAACAATAATACAGGAATATATACAACTTAATTAACAAGTTACACTTATAATTCAATATTTGGTTACTTAGCATTCAAAGCGAAAGGCGTTCGACTCCCGATCTCCTTGTGCCACAAACAATGAGCAGCAATTTGAAACAATTTCGAATATTGACTTGGCTCAATGGCCCCCGACAATTGGCCGCCACTGGCAGCTCCAGATGTAATTGGACTGGATTCCTTATACATCGATCCTGAACTGCCGATTTTCATTAGCCGGACAAGGATCCTCTCCATGCCTGATGTTTGTTCCATTCCTTACGTGGCCGCATACCAAGTGGTCCTATTGCTGATCGTATCCTCGTCAGCCTTTGGCATTATCCAGATATTGCCGATTCCACTATCTGAGCTGAAGCGATTGGAGTCGCGGTACAGCGAAAAACTGGGTGCCTTGCGATGCAGGTGGTCATTCTCTCGAGAGTAGCGTTCCTGCAGCTTTTGGCGCTCCTCGTTGGCATAGTTATTGATCATATCCCGGATTAAGTCCAGCCAGATAGCAATCTGTACAGGATCTGCGGTGAATTCGCATTCCTGCTGCTTTCTGCGCTCATAGTAGAGCGTAAAGGATTTGGTCTTAGCCGAGATGCCAATGTGCTCGCAGGGATAACGTCCATGGAAGAGCAGGTTCTTGCCCTTGATCTCCGTGTAGATGATGCACTTGTCGAAAATAAAGACCTTAGAGCGATAGCTGCGCTTCAGCTTGTGATCGAGCACCTGGAACTCGTTCACCTTCCGGAATTTGCCCTGATAGTAGACGTTGAACTGTGAGTGGAGTGGGATAGTTAGAATAGTCGGATGAGGTAAGCCCTATAAGTAATCTCTATCTACCTCATGACAATCCACAATATCGTTGATGATCTCCGATTCATTGGTGGTTGTCAGCAGGGCACGCAGGCGCTTCTCCAGGCGACAACAGGACTCGATTAGTGGCTTCATCACTATGTCACGGTTCTTGAAGAAGGTCTGTGAACAATTGGGAATCAGGTTAGATGACTATTAAAACCTTCCATTTAGAATTACTCACATTAATGAACTGCGTGAGCAGCAAAGGATAACGAGCCATGCGCTGAATTGGTTGAACCAGGAAGCTATTTATGCCCAGCTTGTCATCGCGTTCCAGGCGGATACTCTGAAAAGTGAAATATATATATTAATGAAAAGTACTTGACTAATTGACTAGACTTGACTTACAGTAAAGTAATTCTTGTAGAGATCGCATAGCTTGAGGGATTTTTGCTTGTTCATGGTGAAGATAACATAACCATAAAAGCAATGTTGCTAAAGATTAATATATAAAATCAGTATATTATATTATGGTATATATTAAGACAACTCACATCTAGGAATTGCAGAAACTCATCGAACAATCGCTTCAAATCGCGTCTGTTGCGCTGCAGCATGGGTAGGAACTCATCGCGATGGAACTCGGCGATCTGCTCGATGTTTCCAAACAGATCGTACTTCTTTCCCCGCAGACCCAGGGGAAGATCCTTGCGCTGGAAGATGTTGCCATAGTTCTCGATGCCCGTGAACAGGTTATTCACGTAGGCCTCCTCCGTCTTGATCAGCTCCTCGAGAATGGGATGCACGCACTTGTCGCTCTTATCGCGCAGTTCGATCTCAACCTCCTCCTCCCTGGTAAAAATTAAAAATATGATTATATAAATAAAATAAATAATAATAGGAGGTAATACTCACTCATCTTTGGGTTGATAGACCGAGTGAAACTTGCCCACCAAATGCTCGTTGGTGGTCCCAATGATTTCAGTCTTTCGCCTCGGCGTAGAACGATAGTTTCTGGAGAGGAAGACAGATTGTAAGTCCCGGTTAAATAGAACTCTGGCTATCTACAGCTTAATGAAAATAACCGCCCAGACAATGGCAAAAACAAGTGCAGCAGTGATAACTGTTTAGATAAACCCCCCGGGAGCAGGAGACATCGGGTGAGTCAGCAGTAGGAGCTCTAGTGATAAGAGCAGTGTCAACCTTTAAGCAACTGAAAACTGATCTAGATAATGTCGGAGCATACATGCTTGCCCAGCCAGTGAGTGAGTCAGGGAATTCAATTTTCGGAGACTTCAGTCCGGTAGCTCGGGGGAAAGACGACTATCGTCTTGATGTTCTTTAGTGGGGCCACCAAAGATCATCATGGATTCTTCAAGCGATTTGGCCGTCCAGGTGACTACCACAAGAATAAAATCCATTTGCGAGATAATGAACCAGGAGATCATTATAAGAAGACCCATGGACAGTGCGGTCACAATGAAACCGGTTATCTGGAAAAGGACTTTGCAAAGTTGGCAGTTAGTCCGTGCGACCTGGATTGTGAATGGTACGAACCCCGGCAAGGCAGCCATCCATATCCTCAATATTAAAATCTTCCCTTCGCCAGTGGGAGGAGGAGCTGCTTGAAGGACCGGATTCCACATCCTTTTCCGCCTCCGAACTGCCCTCCCTGAGAACTTCGATCGCGTCGTAGTCTACATTTCTTTGCGCCCCTTTTGTTCTATACTTATCATTTTCTTTTTCCAGATCATCAGTATATGAGGACAAACTATCCCGATCTAAGGAACGTGTTCGCAATCCTCTCACTTCTCTATGAGAGGATCGTGAACTGGAGGCCAGTTCAGTGCTGGCTGATCTCACGGAACGCTGGGATCTGGGTGCACTCTTCACACTGTCGGCACTTCCGGCATCCGTTTGGTTGTCAAATCCTTTCACGCGTTTCCTTACCGGCACTGCGGGTGGAACCCTCTTCTTCCTTTTTCGCGGCGGAAGCGGATCATCACGGGTGTCTGTGCTCACGGACACTCCACCGGGCGCTGTATACACTATGGCGCGTTGTTCGCGTTCCTGGAGAGCCTCCTCGGAGATCTGACGCTCGAGCCCGGGATTCGTTTGAGAACTGGTACTATCCTCGTCCTTCTTGGGCTCATCCATGATCGAGGTGGAACTGCTTCAAGGTGACCGGCTCCCAAGGATTCATTTTACGATTTTTGTCATTCTCAAAACTAGAATAGTCTACGAAATGCCTGCTCTGCTTGGCAGCTGGCTATCCTCCGTTTTAGTGCTTGTTTTTTTTTTTTGGCAGTTTCACTGACGAACCGGTTGACGAAATGTACTCCAAAATTCAATTAACACTTTGCCCATCAAGTTTTGGCAGTGCGATTGCTGTGAAAAGCTTACTTTTTTATGGGCAAGCTCGCATAATTTGATTTCCACACCGAAAAGGAAGCTGAACGACCGCGAAGTCTAGTTAGTCAAAACTGGAGGAAGGCTGACTGTGTTGGAGCTGCTATCTAGTTCTATGCGTATCCTGCCATAACGCTATCATAAAATGTTTAACAGCTAGCTAATAATTCATATCACCTATCAATAGATGATAGATAAAACTTGCTGTTTTAGCTTGCATACTTTGAGAAAGCAGCTTAAGCGGAAAGCCCACAAAACTATTTGAGTTAAAACTTTGATGTTTATTATTCACCATAAATCTAGCTAAACAAACAAGAGTTGTTTGAAAGATAAATTTCTTTCACGTTCAATTAAGAAAAAAGCTTTTTCCATAACGCACCCTTACAAAGTATTTCCATTAGACATATGTATGTAATTAGCGAAATAACACAGCTGCACCCGTTAGTTTTCCCGCAATCTAAAGTTTTCATAAATCCACCCGCACTGATAAGGTTTATCGTTATCTAATTATTTACCTGGGGAAATCGTTGCGCATTTTTAGCGGCAATGTGAGCGCTTCTTTGGACTGATCTGCGCTAATGGATCGCTGCACCTGCTGCTGGTCGACCTTTGAGTCCGCGACCTCCTCACTGGGAACGACCTCCGAGGTGGTATCCACAACCAAGTATTCCTCAGCGGCGGTATGCGAATCCGTTTCAAAGTCTGATATCTGATCCACCTCGTCCTCGGATCGCACCTCATGAATGCCAGCTTGAAAACTGGGTATGGAGCTGCTGCGACTACTGCCCCTGCTGCCCAGCCCCGGGAGGCGTATGCGACGCGGAGGCGTGGCAGGTGGCGTGTGGTGATCCTCGGATTGATCCTCAAACGACGGATGACGACGGTTCTCCAGTAATTTGAGGCTATGCCTCTCCTGCTTAATGAAGCAAATGTTCGTCCTAAAAGCTTCGAAACGATGCACCTTCTGCCGGACATCTAGCAGTGCGGGATCTGGTGTTTGGGGCGACATTGGTGACTCCGGTGTGGATTCTGTTCCCAACCCACCGACGCTCTCCGCCTCGTGCATCTTGAGCAGTGAGCGGTGACGGTAGGAACTATCCGTATCGGAATTCACGGAGTACGAGAGCTGGATCGAGCTGGAGCTGCTGCTCACCGAACTGACTGGCCGTGCGACGTCGTTGGACTCCAGATTGCTACTGACGAGCGTGCTGCTATGCCGCTCCTGCTCCGCCGCCTGATGACTGATCCGGCGGCGCGAGTTGCGCTTGTTGAAGTTGCGGTTGCTGAGATTGCGCTCCCGGCGAAAGGGCAGCGGACTGAGATCTTCGTCCGCCATTTTTGAGGGGGTGGTCTTCCGATAAACCTTATCTATGGTTTGGGGCTCTCCTTTTGGGTGGCTCTCTTTCTCTCTGTCTTGGGATCTTCACTGTGACATTGTCGCCGAGCGAGTTTGCGTTCTCAGTTCTCCCCCGCCGCTCCAGTTGAATTAATTGTTTACGACCAGCTATTTACTTTTGGTTTTTGTCAGCACCAAGTGTATATAATGTTTATCTTATACGTATATTCAATTTGTTGGTTTTAACCTTTTTTTTTTGGCGTTGAAACACGTATTCGTATCTTTCTGTTTGTGTTGGCGTCAAGTGTTGCGCTTTTTTGCCTGACTTCTGATACTTTTTCGTCACTTTATTGCGCTGCGAAACAGAAATTTATAATTAAAGCGATTTATCGTCAAAGCCTTATAAATAACGAGTGTACAACTAATTAGACATGTAGGGGAATAAATGTTGACGTATTGCGAATGCAAATTTGAACAAGGGACTTAATCATTAACGACTAGGAAATCCGGAAAGCAACCTTGAGCGCACAGCTAGCATGGGAAGCAATTACAAATAAAATAGGTCATTAAATTCAGTGAGAATTTAGCGCAACTTCTTAACTTTTGATAAAGCTGTCAAGAGCTAAAAAAAACGACATTGTAGTCTATTAAGTTTATCTATCAATTACAGCTGAAAATGTTTGATCAAAAACAATAGTATAATTATGATTGACACTTCTTTTCTCTTGTAGCTCAACAATTATTATTTTAATTTAAATGTCTGCATTGATAAGATGGCCAAATATTTGCATAGAATTTAACTAAGAGATACAAAAGATATATTTTTGTGACAAATGACGTCAAGTTGTCGGAGGTTCGTGACAGAAAGAGAGAGCGCTCAAGTGGGAAAGGGAGGCATTCTGTGTATAGTTAATTATGTGTGACGTTTGGTTTGCTGTTTCTGCTGCTTTTTATTTGAACAAAAAAAAAAAGCTAAAAAAAAAAAATAATAAAAAAAACAAGTACAAAGCACTCGAAACCGCAAATGAGGCACGACAAAAAGCAAATGAAGAGTGAACGGCTTGATAGAGGAGGAAGTACGAGGTTCCCCCGAACAAAAGAAAGTAGAAAAAGTCGCACAAATGCAGCACTTCGATTCCGGTATAGCTCCTCATTTGAATGTCTTCATTTCAACAGAACTATCTACGTTGGTCAATAGCCACACGTATAAAAAGTACTGCAAATACCTCAGAACAATTTAAACACACAAAAATTATAGTTATCAAATACTACTGTTGAGCTAGATCTCATTGCATCCACGCTTATTATTATCAAACGGAGGCCAGAAATCACAAAATATCACATGTATGTCCCAGTTAGATTAGTTCACACACTTAATGGTATAACTTTCGCAGATATACTCCCAACTCTATATCTTATCGGGGCTTCCACATTTGTGTGGAAGCTATAGAACATTTTTATTGCTGCAATCGCAAGTGCAGTTCCACTCCCAGGGTTTTGCCTTAAACTACAAAAAGTACCCGTGTTATCTAAAATGATTCACTGTATGCTTTTTGGCATTATTTTGGTAGTTGTATAGGTACCGATAACGGATTAATTTGCTTATAACTTCGAGGTATCTTAGGGGGATTTTTCAATCGTTATTAATAGACCGCAAACTGGTTATAGCCGCCTAATTGGGCATTTAGCATCGTCACATGCAAGTTTCATTGTGTTTGACTTTGGCTACCTTTTAACCCGAGTGCAACAAAGGGTATATTGCTTTCGTGCTAGTCTTAAACAGCAATCTACACTTGGAGGTCTATCTAGTATTTTTTCAGTTGGGGGATCAACTCTACTTTTTTTCGTAATAACAATCGGGAAGTATTCGGTCGATCAATTTCTGATTCACTCTGTTATCTTCACCCACTCCACTGCTTATCGTCATTTATAATATTTGAATGGGTTTTAAAGCCACTTCTAACATTTATAAAGTATGGCAATCATAAACGGGTACATTTTCACACAACTACATCAAACTACTTTAACCAAAATCGAAGCTATGGGCGAATAATAGCTAAACAAATAGATACGTGGAAACCTTGAATTGGATAATACGATTTTCGCCCATCAGCAGAGTCAGCTAACAAAATAGAGTTTATGTATTTAGTCAGCCGATTACAAAGATAAAGGCACACAGAATAGTGGCTTTAATGGCTTAAAGTGGCGAAAACCACTCATTACCGACACGAGTCAGTACGAGTTTGAAGCAAAACAGCTTTGGAGCCAGCACTGATTCGGGCGAAAAGTGACAATTTTTTTGTGTATTTACTCAATTAAAATTGGAGTTTGATTTTCAGGTTTTGCACAGTTCATAATTTGTGGGCACGTGTTAATGAGACAGTTTTTGTAAGCGCATGCAGACGTTTCGTGTTCGCTTTGAATTTAGATTTCTTCACTAGCTGCCATTCGAGTTCACTTGCCAATTTCGGCACTTACATTGTTCGCTATTTATCGGTCTTTTGCCGCGCTTTAAGGTCACGGCTCACGCTGCGTATACGCAATGTGGACTTCAAGCGATCGCCCAATTGGAAAACATTCACCAACTCGCGCAACGTTCGCTCACCTGCGCATTTGAATTCGCACTGAAGGTGGAATTCGCAGTGCAGCAAGTGCGAGAATTATCGCCTCTCCCGATCTCACTGTTTCTCTCTCTTTCCATATAGCACCCGTCTATAACTTTTACCGCTGCCGCTCCCGCCGTCTGGTTTTAACTGTTCGCCCGCCGAGTGTTAGTTATAATTTTTTTATGCGCTCGCTTTTTTATTATTTAGATTGCTCTCGCGGGCTCGTCGGTTCCGTTCTGTGTCGCATTTTCCACAGCAAATTATTGTCATAATTCCGCCGCTCATTCTTCGTGCTGCTTACTATTCTTTTTTTTTTACTTATTCCTGGAGTGCAATTGCAGGCGGCATAAATTCTTAATTAGTGCAGGCCACACAGCAAATAATTTTATTTAATTGCAGCCATAGTCATGACCATAAAATAGTAAACTACTTTCAATCCATAAACGTTAAAATCATACATCTATGCACTTTATTGGAAAATATTTTATAGCACGTTGTTAGAACATAAAATTTTATAGCAAGCTTCAAAATGCATAATTGCAGAAAAAATCCATTAGGTTTAAACGTAAAATTTCTGCCTGTGCATAAAACTTAGTGGTCTTCGCCAAGAAAGAAACGAAAAAGAATGCGGAGAAAATTGGCGCACAACCAGGCAGTCTGGAAAACCTACTTCAAAAACAATAACGAATCGAAAATTTCCCTCACTAGCGAGCAGTGCGTCAAAAAAAACTTCGGACTTTTTTTTAAGTCTCAGTTAGAGTTATTCATGGTGAGTCCGCTGCGATTTGTCATATATTCTCCACCTGTTTCACTCGATTATGCACTCGTCAGCGTGTTCGAAATGTCTGTCTTATCGTGAACGATTGTCATATCTTATCAATCGAGGTCTGCTCACAATCGAAACCGCCAACGCAAAACGAAGAGCTGAATACGCGCCATCGCATTAAAGGCCACAAATCGGTCATTTTCTATGGATTTTCGCGTAATTCTACGAGAATTCTGGGCTCGATTTTGTGGGGGATTTTTGCTGTTTTCTTACTTGTGCACCGATTCGCTTATCTTTGCACATTTTCGAACGTACGCCGCCCAGCCAACACAAAAACACACAAATAGTGCCCGAATCGCATGGAATGCTTCTTTTCCAGCTGTGGGAGTCCCATGGCTGCGAAAAGCTGGTGAATTCGATTGCGTTTTATGGTAGTTATTTGGGTAGAAGCAAAGATTGTGTGGGTACAAGATGAAAATTGTAGGAGTCCCATCAATTCACAGTGAATAACACTTAATCAAGTTTTTTAATCAATTAATTCAATTTTATACTATTTTATGTCAAGTGCTAAGCAAACGGCAGTCATTTTCAGCTAATGATAAGATATGAGCTAAGACCTATTTAACTAAGTGTAACTGACCTTCTAACTTAATTTATGGCAATTAATAAATTTCATTAAATTTTGATACAAGTAAACCCAATTAACAAATCATATTTTCGCGCCAATATTCAAAATTTAAACTTACCACACTTTTCTAAGTCGAATTCGCCGCAATTCGAGCCACACTTTTCTAAGTCGAATTCGCCGCAATTCGAGCCACTAACAGCTAGCCAAGCACACAACCTAAATTAGTGCGGCTTCTAACCAACCTTTTTATTATCAAGTACCGCAACCATGCAAAGAGTTGCCAGAATGTTAATTTCGAACATTTACGTTACAAGTTGAATTTGTCATTCAAATGTTTAAATTTTTAAATGGAAATTTTGCCTTCAGCAAATATGCCTAAATTAACAGGTTTAATTAAAATAATTTTACTTATTTTACCGATATTTATAAATGCAATTAGAAAAGATATGAAAGAGCCCCCGTTAAGCTATTCAAAAACAAAACAATGTGCAACATGTTTTAAATGCTTAAATAATTTTAATTTGATATAATTCACAAGCGTTATACATTTTTTCCCTTAGACAACCCTATGAAGTGAACCTGATGCTTCCCACATAAGTAAACATCTTGGATGCACTCGAATTTCGTCGCCAGGCACCGCCAGTCTGGATCGAACTAAGCAAAGTCCAGAGCACCGCGATTGAGTATTGGGCGTTTCAAATTTCCTGGCTAATTTCTCACAATCAGTTAATGCTAACAAAAGTACTTATGCGGCGGATAGTTCCTAAGAATGTGGGAGTATGACTTTAAGATACGATAAACTTACTTAATGCAAATAGGAGTAAGATTGAAAGTTAATAATTAGTTTTAGGTACCCATAAGATGTTTTTTTCTTCGGCTCTCAAAATCTGCTTTATTTAGTTTTCGTTCTTTAAACTATGTATCTTTTAAGTGGGCAGTAAACAAGCTTCATCCACTAAAAGCCCAAACAAATATTTACTGCCTTTTTTTGCTACTATAATTGGTTTATTACTGAGCTGAGAACCTCTCCCAAAGAGATCTATTTAAATGCCGACTGAGAGATTTTAAGAACAGAGAGAGAGTTCCATTTTGTTTATGAAAAGCTAATTGCCAAATTGGGAAGCCAAAGCCTGCTGGAATATTGCATTCCATTTAAGAAAAGAGGGTAGGAAGAAGAAGAACTGGAAACGTGGCTAAATATGTTAACTAATTCATTAACTTCGTTTCCTTTTCAACGCCCACTGGAACTAGAATCAGAGAGAGAGAGAGAGAGAGAGAGAGAGAGAGAGAGAGAGAGCCAAACTTAAAATTAAAACACTACCTTTTTCCAGTTAACCGGCCGGCTTACACACACAGTCAAACGCCTGAAGCTTGAAAGAGAGTGTTTGCTTGATGAGAGCGGCAAGCGTATAAAAGCAGCGTCGCCGGCAGAAGAAAGTCAGTTGCAGTGCAGTCGTCGTGACGATCGGTTCAGTGATAGCTTCCCAGTGGCTGGAGAGAGTGAGAGTAGAGAGTAACGGAAAGAGAGTGCGAATCGAACCGAACGCTATTCCTTCGCCCACGATTTAAGTGAACGCTTATTAGCGAATTGAAGACCCGAGAGCCCCAGTGCCCAGCTGATTTCGTATTCTTTGTTGAGGTAAGCCAAGGAATCCCTGGAACCACCTCATTTCGTAGCACCTTAGTGATGTAATTACGCACCAAGATTTACCCTTGCCAAAAAGTGGAAAACGCTTTTGCGAACTTCGATGCCGAATGGTGTTCGTCTCGAATCGGTTCTAAAATTACACACAATGGTTTTTTGGCTTCGATTGATTTGATTTGATTTTTGGGTCAATCGATTCGAAATCGAAAAGTTTTGAACTCGTTTCGCAGAATCGCAGTTCGCGCGGATCTCTCGCCTCGCTCGCAAGCAAATATGTGAAGGACAACGACGTTAACCGATCAACTAGAAGCCCTCTTCTTCTGCCTCTTCAGAACCGATCAGATCGGAATAGAAATATAGAAACGACCATAGCACCTCCGTCGACTGTGGAGTGCGTGAACGTATTTCGAAGCGTGAGGTACTCGAACCGGAACCAACTTGAGTGTAGTGCATATTCGGGATCTTATCCAAACGCAGGCTTACATAACCCCTATTTTAATACCTTTTCAAAAAGGAATAATTGAAATTCAAAACAAAATTATTTAGCAACAAACAAACAATCAGTTATATTTTTGAACTGATATGCCTCGGGGCTAGGGGTCCCAGACTTTCAAATTCTAGTGATAACCCCCCCGATCGGCGAGTTCATCTGGAAATGTTGCCCATATGGGCCGGGTGCACGTGAATCTCTTCAGTGCCCATTGACGCACTTTGTGTGCCTCCACTGGGTCCTTGACCCGCTGTGATCCCTGCCCTTTCCCATGGATTGGATAATCTAGGTGTCATTATCTTCCCTAACCTTTTCCCACGATTAAAGTGAAACCATTTGCCACGATTTTAGTGCCGTAGTGCCAGATCAAAGAGCCAAAATAGATCAGAGAATCGAAATTTAATTAAATCATGACACCGAAACACCGAGACAGACCAAATTAAATTCAATTGAAGCTGTCATGGCAACAAGTGCCAGCAAAAAAAAGGAAGAGCACTACGGCGAAACCAGAAGATAACACCGAAAAGTCAAATCGATTGTTGCAATTTGAGACTCTCCGAAAGCGAAAATTGCAGCGGAAGAGGCGGCCAATCGGCCATTACTAAACGGTGATGGGGTTGGGGAGGGGATCCGAAGTCTTGGTGACTGACTGGGCGCCCTGCCAAAATGATGGCAAAGGCAGAGACACCATGATTCCTCAGCCAAATCGAACGAAAACGGGTTTACGCTCTACATGGACCCCATTGCACACTGAATCCGTTTATCCAGCGAGGCAAAAAGTGCCGACGACAATGGAAACAGGGGCGTAGTATCCGTACCTCCTCCGTCCTACGATTCTTCCAGCAGCGCCAACGCCCCAAAAGATATTGATTCCGACTTTTGCGCGATTCAGCGAAAAACATAAGGGGACCAAAAGTGGGCAGACGGGCGGAGGAGTGGTGTCTGTTTCTTTGATATGCGTGGGTGTGTTGTCTGTGCGGCAATCGATGCACTTCCGGTGGGTTCTATGGGGAAATACTCTTGCGTTTCAGTATATATCTACTATATATATTGCAATTTTATGGTAATTATATTTTCTGTCAACTTTTGCCTTGACTCCGCTTGATTTATTGCATTGTTCTTGAAGAATAGCCTCATAAGGCATGCAAGCAAACATGGCTTTCGAACTAGCGCAAAATTAGCTAGTAGCTTATAGAGTATATGTAGCTTACCCCCAACGGTTTTTATATCATTTGTTTAAACCACTTAAGAATATTCGTAGCCTTGTGGACACACTTTATCGTGGATCGTGGAAGTTATACGACACCGTAATATATCCTTATCACTCACGCATATTCTGGCCCACTTCAGCTAGAAACGTTTGGCGCGTTCGCCTTATCATAAAAATCAGGCTATCGACTGATTAACTGAGTTTAATAAGCCAGCAAACGTAAACAAAAACTACGAAAGTTCTGGAAAACTAACCAAGGCTATTTCAAAACGGCGTGAAATGGCTAGCACTCTAAATTATTGAAGTTTTCAACATATGTATATCTAATCTGATAGCCAAGAAAACATAATGGTTACCAACTTT
The DNA here is from genome assembly GCF_000001215.4 of Drosophila melanogaster. NCBI lineage: Eukaryota > Metazoa > Arthropoda > Insecta > Diptera > Drosophilidae > Drosophila > Drosophila melanogaster. The sequence goes on along the minus strand of NT_033778.4, from coordinate 17,095,158 downwards.
CCATATACACCGTAATTTATTATTGATGAATATCAAATTATCGATAGTACTTCCCCGATAAGATTCTGTTAACACACATTGCTCTACTTTTCTATCAGGGAATTGCATTGAGAAAGCGCAGAGATGGCCGATGAAGCACAAGCACCACCAGCTGAGGGAGCACCACCAGCCGAGGGAGAGGCGCCACCACCCGCCGAGGGAGCCGAGGGTGCCGTCGAGGGCGGAGAGGCCGCTCCACCAGCAGAGCCCGCCGAGCCCATCAAGCACAGCTACACGCTCTTCTACTTCAACGTGAAGGCGTTGGCCGAGCCCCTGCGCTACCTGTTCGCCTACGGCAACCAGGAGTACGAGGATGTGCGCGTCACCCGCGACGAGTGGCCAGCCCTGAAGCCCAGTGAGTGCCATAGTCCATCATTGAGTGGTCAGTGGACTAACCATAATCTACTCTGTCTCATCCAATAGCCATGCCCATGGGACAGATGCCCGTGCTGGAGGTGGACGGCAAGCGTGTGCACCAGAGCATTTCGATGGCTCGATTCCTGGCCAAGACTGTCGGCCTGTGCGGCGCTACTCCGTGGGAGGATCTGCAGATCGACATTGTCGTTGACACCATCAATGACTTCCGTCTAAGTAGCGAACAATGTGTGCCTCAGTTTCATGTTCAGTGTCCTTGATTAACTCTGGAATTTTTAATGTATAGAAATTGCAGTCGTCTCGTACGAGCCGGAGGACGAGATTAAAGAGAAGAAGTTGGTCACCCTGAATGCGGAGGTCATTCCATTCTACCTGGAGAAGCTCGAGCAGACCGTCAAGGACAACGATGGTCACCTGGCTCTGGGCAAGGTGCGTGCTCAAATGAGAACTTGAAACCATACACTCGTTAATTTTGAATGAACAATACTAAGAACCATCGATTCCTTTCACCCACAGCTGACCTGGGCCGACGTCTACTTCGCAGGCATCACCGACTACATGAACTACATGGTCAAGCGCGATCTGTTGGAACCCTACCCAGCTCTGCGCGGAGTCGTGGATGCCGTCAACGCTTTGGAACCGATCAAGGCCTGGATCGAGAAGCGCCCCGTCACCGAGGTCTAAGTTCACCGAACAGGACTTGGGAGGATGGGAAAGCATTGCACAACCACTCAGACACAACCGCACCGCAGAAATGCACACCACCCACATCTGCACACATTTTGTTCCTTTTTGCGGAGGATCCGAGAGGACGGCGGATTTTCGCACGGGGTCATAAACGCGTAGGAGTTTAGCACGTATCACTATGGATAAATCGTATTTGTTCTTAATTTCTTGGTTATAATTCTCTTTGCATGGCGCTATATACATATTTCTATTGGGGTCCGGCAGCGGATCGCCGTTCGTTAGCTTCTTCTGAAATGATGAAAGATAATACTTATTGCACAGTTTATAATATTTTGGCTTACTTTTAGAACATACATTTAGCGCACCTATGCAGACATTTGCTGTACCTATATATATATATATATGCATAAAATACAAAAGCTACGAGTGGTTCATCTTATAGGCGTATTCTATTGCAATTTATTCAATGCGGAGGGCTCAATAAATATTTAAAACAACACCAGCTAAGGCTGAGAAACAATTACAAATTCTTATTTTGTTTTTTATACAACACGCCATCGCGGCCCCAGGAATTTTCTTCGTCTCATCCAGTTCCCTTTTAAGTAGCCATTAAAAAAAGACTCACATCAATAGAACCGGTTTCTCCAAAAAAAAAAAAAACAGACTCTTACTGCCAAATTTCAAATGCACATAATCACATTATTATATACATATTATTTATTCAAATTTGTAATTGTATTTTTTGAATATTTTCACAAAACACTTTTTAATAAACATAACACCTAAAAAGGAATGAGCACTTTTTAAAAGCACGACAACTGGTTTTATTTAATTTTTGTACGATGTATTGGAATAATTTATTAATTGTTGACATATTTAAGAAATTTAAAGAAAGTGTTTATTTACATTATTAATTTTTATTTTTATTATCCTTTCAATTTGCATTTCCAAAGCCGACCCGACAGACATAAATAAATGCATGGAGTTGTGTTCAACATTGTTTTATAAACGTTTAAAAAAATAACATTTCAAATTAACATTCTTTTAAGTCACTTTGGACAATTCAAGCTTAAAAGTATAAATGCACAATTGGTCAGTTTTGATTCATTATTTCATATTGTATGTTGCGGTTACTGGTGCTTCCAGTTGGGTGGGCGCTTCTCGAAGAAGCTAGCAATGCCCTCTTTGGTGTCGCCCAGCTGGAAATTTTCGCACATCTTCTCCTGCGCAGCCGAAAAGGCTTCCGCTTGGGACATGGCCAGTTGCTTGTAGTAGAACTCTTTTCCCAGAGAGATGACGGCACGACTTTTTGCCTTTATGGCATTGGTGATTTCCTCGATCTCCTTATCTAGTTCCTCTGCAGGAACAGCTTTGGTGACCATTCCCGATATGTAGGCTTCTTCACCAGTAACGGGAAGACCGGTCATTAGCATATAGGCGGACTTTGGACGCGACATAATCCGGGCAACTGCGACTCCGGGTGTTGAGCAAAAAACTCCGACTCCAGCCCTAAAAATATAAATTATAACATGATTAACTGGTTTCATAGAGGGTTTTCATCCTTACCCTGGAGTAGAGAACTTGCTGTTCTTGGTGCAGACTACCATGTCACATGACACCACCAGTTGGCAGCCTGCAGCAGCCGCATAGCCATTGACTTTTCCTAGTACGGGCACCGGCAGTCTTTGGATGTCGTTTATAACATCGGTTAGCTTCTGGAACACACAAGCCTGTATCTTGGGGTCATTGTGCAACTCCTTGAGATTGTGACCTGCCGACCAGATCTTTCCTTGGGCCGTCAGGACCACGCATCTCAGATCCAAGTTGTCTTTATCTTTTAGCAGGGCGTCCTGAAGGGCACACATCATGTCCAGTGATAGGGAATTCAGAGTTTTTGGATGATTCAGCGTTATCTCTCGCACTCCGTTATGCTCCTTGACCAGGACCAAATCACTGGGTCCATTGCTGGTAAAGCGAATGACCTGTTGCACGCAACCTGTTGCATATTTTGATATTTTTAAGGAGTTGTTTAAAATACGCAACATTTTTATTTTGATTTGGCAGCAAGTGTTGGTAAATTCGCCGCCCAAACAGCTGGTTATCTATCGAAACAGCTGCAAGTCGATAGCAAGGCGCAACAGTTGTCAAACGGTCACTCTAAGCCGCAATGAGTTTGTACGATTAAAAGTTTATGTCTATTCGCGTTTTTCGAAGCTTTCCCGATTCCCGTAGCTGTCCCACTGTACAGGTGAGTAACCGCTCAGGTGCGTCAACAACCGCTGCCGTTCTTTGTCCATCAGCTGAGCGGTCAGACAGAACAACAACAAAGCCAGAAGCTCGCGCGCCAGCCTGTGTACGTAGTAAATCTATGTGACTACTACAAAAGCAGAACTTTATCAGCCACCAAAGCCATTTGTTATTTGTCGCCCCACATTCGCGGCCCCGCCAATCAGTTAACAAATCGAACCACGCGAGTGCGGATCCCCCGACTTGAGCTCCACTAAAACGTACACCATTAAATTACCACATTCCAGCTTGCCACACGATGCGTCCGTTCTCCGGCAGCGATTGCCTTAAGCCCGTCACCGAGGGCATCAACCGGGCGTTCGGCGCCAAGGAGCCCTGGCAGGTGGCCACCATCACGGCCACCACGGTGCTGGGAGGCGTCTGGCTCTGGACTGTGATCTGCCAGGATGAAAGTGAGTTGGTGGTGTCTATGTGTGTGATAGATCTCCTGGAATTAGTTCTAAACAACAATGCCTTTGCTGGATTTTCTTCTTGCACAGTTTATATGCAATCTGCAAGAAAATATGACAAAATTCGACTTAAACGAAAGTTGGACTTATATAAAACAGTGTCAAGTCATCACAGTCAGCCGATTTCATTTATTTCGTGCTTGCAGGGCAGGGCACGTCAATTACCTAAATCCATCAAACTATCTTATCTGATGGGTGCGTTGCTTATAAACATAGCTAGACTTCTTCTCTTACAATTTTCCTAAAAAACGCTAATATAAAACGTATCGTACAAAGAGAATTCACCTAAGAATTCACCACTTTTATAATATTGTATTAAAATAAGCACGCTTTACTGTGTACTTTGTGCCCATAGCTTATATAAGCCATGCACTCGTCTGGTGCCCTCCCCGAACTTCTGAATTTAATCTAGTCACAGATTACGATAGATTAGAGTTTAAATGTTTGCTAAAGCGTGTAGCAACTTAAAATCAATCAAATATGCAAAGTTCAACAGCGCGAAGAAAATTGATAAGATTGAGATATCCTGCCCTTGCTAGCACATAGTAATAGTTTAGGGGCTTAGTACCAAAACTAATGAGATTAGGTAGGTAGTTTCCCCGATACCATGACTAATGCTTTAAATTAGGAATGATGAAAAAATAATGTTTCTAGCATAGCTTCTCGATAAAGTGCCATAAAGCCTGTCCAAAGTTTCGTCCACAGCAAGGCATGTCATGTCCGATAAGATCGAGCGGGTATCATACACACTTCGTTTATCAGGCTGCAATTTTTTTCAATGATTCTTTGTTTTGGGTCTGTTAACCTCATGAATATAAAACTTTTAACGACTTCAGTCTGATGAAAACAAAGGACAGTGAAAGGTTTATCTATAGTAATATAATAATAACTGTACGCAAACTTATTCCATAATTTTCTCTCCCAAGATCTTTACATTCGTGGCAAGCGTCAGTTCTTTAAGTTTGCCAAGAAGATTCCAGCCGTGCGTCGTCAGGTGGAGACTGAATTGGCCAAGGCCAAAAACGACTTCGAGACGGAAATCAAAAAGAGCAACGCCCACCTTACCTACTCGGAAACTCTGCCCGAGAAGGGACTCAGCAAGGAGGAGATCCTCCGACTGGTGGATGAGCACCTGAAGACTGGTCACTACAACTGGCGTGATGGTCGTGTATCTGGCGCGGTCTACGGCTACAAGCCTGATCTGGTGGAGCTCGTCACTGAAGTGTACGGCAAGGCCTCCTACACCAATCCCTTGCACGCAGATCTTTTCCCGGGAGTTTGCAAAATGGAGGCGGAGGTAGTGCGCATGGCATGCAACCTGTTCCATGGAAACTCAGCCAGCTGTGGAACCATGACCACCGGCGGCACCGAATCCATTGTAATGGCCATGAAGGCGTACAGGGATTTCGCTAGAGAGTACAAGGGAATCACCAGGCCAAACATCGTGGTGCCTAAGACGGTCCACGCGGCCTTCGACAAGGGCGGTCAGTACTTTAATATCCACGTGCGATCCGTGGATGTAGATCCGGAGACCTACGAAGTGGACATTAAGAAGTTCAAACGTGCCATTAACAGGAACACGATTCTGGTATGGGTTTACATAGCAAAATGTATTCTAAAACTAATCTTGAAACTTTAATCAGCTGGTTGGGTCTGCTCCGAACTTCCCCTATGGAACCATCGATGACATCGAAGCTATCGCCGCTTTGGGCGTTAAGTACGACATTCCCGTGCACGTGGACGCCTGCCTGGGCAGCTTTGTGGTGGCCTTGGTCCGCAACGCCGGCTATAAGCTGCGTCCCTTCGACTTTGAGGTCAAGGGAGTGACCAGTATCTCCGCTGATACCCACAAGTATGGTTTCGCGCCCAAGGGATCATCGGTGATCCTTTACTCGGACAAGAAGTACAAGGACCATCAGTTCACTGTGACTACTGACTGGCCTGGCGGCGTGTATGGTTCTCCCACAGTCAACGGTTCCCGTGCCGGAGGTATTATCGCCGCCTGCTGGGCTACCATGATGAGCTTTGGCTATGATGGTTATCTGGAAGCCACTAAGCGCATTGTGGATACGGCGCGCTATATCGAGAGGGGGTAAGTTTGTATCAAAGTTCGTTGTGACAATAATATAATTTTAAATCTATATTACCAGCGTTCGCGACATCGATGGCATCTTTATCTTTGGCAAGCCAGCTACTTCAGTGATTGCCCTGGGTTCCAATGTGTTTGACATTTTCCGGCTATCGGATTCGCTGTGCAAACTGGGCTGGAACCTGAATGCGCTGCAGTTTCCATCTGGGTAGGTGACTCAACTTTTAAATTAGCGGAACCATTCTTATAAGTGAAATTCCCTCTAAGTATCCACCTGTGCGTGACGGACATGCACACACAGCCCGGAGTCGCGGATAAATTCATTGCCGATGTGCGCAGCTGTACGGCGGAGATCATGAAGGATCCCGGCCAGCCCGTCGTTGGAAAGATGGCTCTCTACGGCATGGCACAGAGCATACCCGACCGTTCGGTGATCGGAGAAGTGACTCGCCTATTCCTGCACTCCATGTACTACACTCCCAGCCAGAAATAGACACCTGGAGCAATCCCCGTTCTCTTCGCCCACCCCACGGAGCTAATGCATTTCCTGTGCTGTATTTAAACCACCAAAACACCCCGTCGTTAAACCTTCCTCAAGCAATTTATATTAGGATGCAATTAGTGCTGTAATCGAGGGTACAAAACGTCGTTCTACGCGAAAATCTATCTACCTATGTTCATCCCATTTGTCAACATTCGTCGCTCTAAGAGCCATGTTATTAAAGTGTTTTTCTGTGTAACTTGCTAGTGAAATAATAATATAATATTAATCAATTTTTGTGTACTATACATTTGTGAATGCTGTTAATGCTCGTTAATCTTGAAACTTCCATTTCCTCTGCAAAATAGAATGAAAACATATACATTTAGCTTAATTGGATTGTGGCCTCACAAATTTTTAGCATGGATCTATTTGTTACCATTTAATTTATATTTGTTTACATTGTTTACCACTTCAGCAATTAACAATAATTACTGCTGCGTGGGTATATGCAATCCGGTCCGATCTGATCTGGATTGGTGTTTTTATTTCTTTTCGAACATTTTGCCACGCGTCGGCGTTTTTTAATTTAGTTGATCTTGGATGCCCAGCTGACACGCCCATTTCCTCTTTTGTAATTTATGGAAGTCTCGAATGGCGTGCACAAAAATTATTTCAAATACATTTCTATGGCGGAAACATTTATTTCAAAGGCAAGCGCACATTTTAACAAGGCACACGTTCGTTGTCATTTTTCAAAGAAAAAATAAATATAAATAGCCAAAGCGAAGCAACAAGTGTCGCACAAAGGTGACGATCGATTTGTGGCATCCATATCAAAACCTGTCACCCTAACACACCTAATGCGCCCACGCAACTCTGCACTTCCTGCCCCTGTCCACCAGAAATCCGGGTGCACTAGCAACTCCAGACAGCCGGGCAGCCCAGAAAAATTCGGCTCAAACTGGGTTGCCAAAAAAGTGTGCATGAAATAAATTCACTTTTTTCCCCACTGCCGCTGCTGCCCGCCGACTGCGCAGTCGCCGCCGACGCAGCGCTGAGCGAAGGTGGAGCGGTTTCACTGGGTGAGATATGTTCATTCGCTACGCGCTCGTCGAACCGCCGAGACGTTCAAATCGCTGCCGCCTTCGTCGCGGGTGTGAAAAGTTACCTACCTTCCTTGTTAAAACAAAACGGAGAAAAAAATATATAAAAATATTGGGAAGCAAACCTGATTTCCACAAAAAAATTGCATAAATCACACATTTCGAAATGCACTCTATAAGGCCGATCTAAGCAGTTCTTATTGGAGTAAGGTGGCGCCCAAGTTGGTTTTAACTGTGTATAGTTTCCGTTTTAACCGTCGCGTATGTATATATGTGCTATTGTGTTATGATATGATATGAAGTGAATTAGCCCATCGTTCAGCTGTCTAAGCGGTTTTCATTGAGTGCACATTGCGGAATTTCAATTACTTAGCCACTCGATAGGAAAGGAGTGCACTTCAAGGTAATTTCCAAGCAAGCGGACTACAGGTGAAACAGTAACTCAATTCCCCGTGGAATCCGTTGATTTGGCGGCGATAAGTTAAAGGCCATATTAATAGCCAATTATTAAGTCACCAGCAACCACATCATCATGAATTGTTCATTAGCTGGTTATTTAGTATCGATAAGGTAAACATACGAGGTAAACATACGATAGGCTATAGGAAAGTAAACCAAACTTTGTTTAAACAATTAACTGGTTCTCGAGAGGGGATCATAACAAAGATGGGAAAAATATAGTTTATTCCGTTGATTGGAAGATGTGGTGTATTCCACGTAATAGTGTTACAATATCTATTGTATGCAGTTGAAAACATGGGTACTGTAAAATGTTAATTTAATTAGGTAATTAAAACTCACCATATAACCTATTGCTTCCTTATAATCTTTCATGCCTGACTCACTATGTAAATATACTTGAACATATTTTCTAGACACACTTATCTTAGTCTTGCTTTAACTTATCGTAGAGGAGCTAAGTAAATATTGAAATCTAGTTATTAAATGAATGCGCAGAATATCCACAAATTTATGAAGCACTCGAATCGAAATCTCCTTGAGTTCCCATGGCATATCCAAGGCTCATATTATGTTTACATCTTGATATGCCAAACCCCCGCCTCCCATCGAAAAGATAAGGTTCTTCTACTTTTTTCCGATTTTTCGCCCAGTATTATGTATTTTATCTAGCAGATAAGATACGACCGCGCACATACATATATGTACATATGTATCTCTAGGTTGTATGGCACTCTTGCTCCAATTTCGCGCAATAACTTTTGATTTGTCCGCAGTTTTGATGGGTTTCTTTGTTTGGTCAAAAGTTGGCATGCAATGGGGCAATCAATGGGGCAGCACCCTTTCACACACATACGAATATATGTACATACATCCCCATGCCCGGTCAGATCTAAAAGTTTGGAGCTACTCGCATGTGCATTTCTTGCCATGGCAACCCGCAAGCCGCCAGCCGGTCACAACAAGTCCACCACCATATATCCACCACTCCGGCCGGAGTTGTTTGCCACCCAACAACAATAATGGCAATGCCAAGTCCGGCCACCCGGGCAACCCCCTGTCCATCAGGGACATTTGTTCCGGCGAGTGGCCAGCTGGGCGCGGCTTTAGTGTCTGGCGTCATTACACCATTTATAGTCCATGTTTTCCCAGAACTTTCGCTGCTCCTTTCGGTGTTTAATCGATAAAACCGAAACGAGCGTAGGAAACCCAGGAATTTCCCATTTTCATGGCTGCTGGTTGCCATTTCATTTGTGCTAATTGCAGATCGAGGCCAAGTAACTGATTTATGGGGGCAGTACTAGGAGGCTTCACTGTGGAGGCGGACGCCCAGTCCACTGTTTACCATTTGTTTGGAGCTCGTTAAGTTCGCTGTTAATTATCGTTAGGAATTTCGCGACGCAGTTTGGAGCCAAAACCGTAAAGTGTTGACTTTGCAGGTAAATATCTCATAAATAGCTTATGCTGAAAGATCAACAAAGTACAACTCGAACATTCGAAACCTTTTAATGGGATATAAGGTTAACTATAGAACAAATAAGTTCGTTATATGTTTTAGTTATAGTCAACTGACTGTGTAAATAAAATAAGCTAGAGATTTTTGAAGTTCATGTATCTAAAGTCCGCAATCAATCTGCCTAAGTTTGTTAATAAACGGAATATACGAGCCTGCAATTAATTAATTAACGTTCCCTTCACTTCCACAATTCCCCCATTTATTTCAATCGGGCAAAGCTAAAAAACGCAAATCTATGAGTATTTCACAGTCGGAAAGCTATTTGCCATGCATACTTGCAACGCTCCAAAAATTCCAATAAACGGCAATCACAAGAGGCAGCAGCTAATGCTTTTCCACCGATTTGGCGATGGCAAAAGATTTGCATAAACAGCAGATACATCTGTGTATCTGTATCTGATGTGTGTGAGTACATCGCAATTAACATCAAACTCGAGTACTTTACATGCGAGTATTATTGACAAAGTGCCTCGTTCGTACTGGGTTCTAATTTGAAATTGAGATCCGAACACGCCTCTGGAAATGTGCCTCGTTTTGTTTCAAGATTCTGGCTAACCTTCGCACGATCCCCAGAGAGACTGTAGACCGTAGACCGTAGACTGGAGTGACGTGTTGACGACTTCTAAGCGGACTCACCAAGCTCAGATGATTGCCATCAATGACATCAGCGCGCCTAACGAAGCAAAAGTCCAAACAAACCGACTGTGACTACAGTTTATGGCTTTCTTCTCGCCCAGCGAAAGCTTTCAAATTGGCCAAAAGTGGTTGCATTAATTATGGAAACGTTTATAATCTGTGGTTAATCGCTTTCTGGTAATTTGAGTGGAACCTCCATGCTAATAGTGCGGTTTTTAAGGGTGGCACTAGCAGGTTTCACATTTCCCCGACTACAATCAATAAGTCAAGTTGTTAAAATGCTGACAAATTGTTCGACAATGCAGCTGCAGAGGGAAAAAACAACTTTAATTGATTCCGCTGAAAGGCAAATGCTCATGTCGATCGATTAACTTAATTAGCCAATGAGATTCATTGCTAAAGCTATGCAAATAGATATATCTACTCTACATTATAGTAAAAACAGGGGAGAAATACACAATTAGCCATATAGTGGGACTTCAAGTGAGTGGTGATAAATCAGTCTTAATTTGAACAACAAATAACATTCTTTAAGTAAAAAAAGTAGTAAACTTATTTAAAAAGTAGAGTTGAAATGTAATTTATCACCAGCCTTCTGGTTAATATTTCTTAGTCAAATATGTGTATCTTTTAAATAGAAGGATCAGCATTTGTTGACTCTTTTGCAATACCACTTAACAACAAATAACTGATAAAGCTGAGTGCGACGGTAAACAGAAACTGAAACTCGACTCAGCACACATGTTCGATAAGGAGTAACCCCCACTCCAGACCCAGAGATCTGTGTAAGCCGACACCTCTGGCATCCCAAGCGACCTTCACTTGCGCTGGTGCCTTGCATCTGTTACTGTGCCAAATCGAAAGTGATGCAGAATGCAGTTTACTTGTAGTATACATACATATGTATATAGAAGAGTGCGTTTGTCGCAGCCACTTTGAAGGTGAGCCCGTCCAATTGGAACGACAATGCTGCACTTGTTAGGCCCCAGACTTGGGGAACTTTTAGACTCGGAGGCGGCTTGCGACAGCTGTCACGGCTTTGAACAAATTCCGAAGTGGAAATCCAAGACGGAGCATTTGTTTACAGTCTTCGCTGGTTCAATGTTCCCATTCTAGTTTCTAAGCCATTTTGGCAGCACAAGTGTGCTAATTTCGCAAGTTGTGATTATTCCGAAACCTGGTTCAAGATACTCCCATCACTTTGTCATCATTTAAATTTGAGTGTGTGAGCATTAGGCTTGAAATTTTAAAGCGTGGGAGCTGCATATTTGATGTATGTATATATATAATACATATGAAGCAAGATCAAGATAAAGTTCGTCAACGTCTTGGAATGACATGAGTGGGTGGCGGAAAAGATGATGATGAAGATGATAATGTGGCTGGGATAATAATAAATAAATAAATAAATTAGCTTTATATGGAAACCAGTTTGAAAGAGTCACAGCACGACTGTGGTTTTTGGTTATTTTTTCCTTTTAATTCACTTATATCTTAATGTTGCTCAAAGGCACTCTTAACTAATGTATGAGCACGGAACCCCATTAACTGAAATCTCAAATGGCATTACTCACTTGATTTTCCGGATGGATTCAGAGCACGTCCTCCATCAGCTCAGCAGCCCTATCCCAATATGGTCGATATGACTGTTTCGAGTCACTTCATATGCATAAGAGTATATCGAAACTGGTTGGGCGGTAGAAGGCGCGGCAAACCTTTCAACTCGAATTATGCACAATAATCTTACATAAATTTTGGGGCCTTATCTACGCATAGAAACTGGTAAATTGATTGGGGTTCGCTTGGAGTGGCGGGGCATAAATTAACTCGGGAACATGTAAATATCCAAACGAGTTTATCGCTTCAAGTGAGCCCAGCAATTATCCAACAACAAACTTGTTCTATATAGCACACATAGCGTCTGTCGACGTCTATTAAGATTTATAGATTTAGTTGTCGCCTAACATAGATATCGACAAGCGTGTCATTAGATTACTTTATCTGCGGATATAGAAAGACATCTTCAGGTCTGAAAATATTCTTTAGCTGAAAAAGTGTGGGTTGGATTGGCAGCTTAGTTTAATGACTATTTGATTGCTAATGAGTTGGGTATTATAATGTGTTTGGCCTTGGGCAGTTCTAATAGTACTAATGAGCATGGGTTGAAAATCTTACATTATTTCCACAATATCGTTTTATTTATATCTTTTCTTTGGTTTTAGATTGTAATTGATGTGCCAAATGAACCCGAATAAAAAGTTTCTCTCGCAACACTTTTAGTGTGCGATATTCTTTTGTATCTCAAAGTTTGCCAAAACTTGTGGGAGATATGTTCGCATACAAAAGATCTTCAATTGCTTTTAATGCTCACTTTCATTTCGCAATTAAGAGAGGCTGAGAAAAATGTTGGTTCTCGCGGTTTTTTTTTTTTTCGTTGATTTCCAGTCTCGTTTCAACTGCGCAACACGTCGGGATATCTCCCATCGAAAGCGAATTTTTGTGGCTGAAACGAAAAGTTAACGGTAATTAAGTGGCCTATTAGGAAAAACTATTCAATCACCCTTTCTCCCAATCCGTTTACCCCCTTTCTTCTGCGATTGCGTGAGCCAAGCCCCAAAAGCCAAGCAGCAAAAAAAAAAAACAATTCGTGAATTCGCAATCTAAGTTTAGCTGATTTCATCATATTCTCTGCTTTGCGTATCCATTAGATACACGCTCCTGCAGTTCACTGTGTTTCGCTGTGGATATTTGCAAATTAGCTAATGTGCGCTTAGCCCCATTGGTGAATGTTTGTTCGGTATTTCGAATTTTGTTTGAACGTCACATTTCGAGAAGAACTAGTAATGATTTGAGTTGGTTTTTTATGGCAGCTTATTTCCACAGAACAGGAAGAAATATACAAACTGCTTACAAAACTGGTCTACTACATAAAAGAACAATCTTCTTACTTATTAAGTCGTGTGTTATTTGTATTATTAATATGTAAATAATATTACAAAAAGAGGGATGGCAAAAAGAATGTTTAGTGTTTTTTTAGCTAAGATCAGAAATTTATAATTCAGTAATACATACTGCTAAGACTAAGACCTGTTGACTTATAATGAAAATCTATCTGCCAAAACTCACTTACTTAAAATTCATATCTCACGCTCTGACCTTTTGCAGATATTCACAAAAACAGACGACAACGAACTTTAAAAAGGTGTAGAAGGAGAAACCCAGCGCCGAACTCCGATCGCAACTCTTGGATACATCCACCAGCAATTGCAGACCCAAAATTATATGCCATCCAGCGCATTCATTTCCATAGGATTTTGGTGGAAACTTGCGACTAACAAAGCGAATTTCAAATGTGAACCAATCATACAATAAAAACGCAGAAGCCAAAAATAAGAAAAAAAACCTCAAAAAAATAGCGTGCATGGAAAAAAAGATATTGTGAAAACAACAAAAGATACATTAGGCAAAAGTGTTTCCAAAGCCAAAGTTTTTGTATGATTTTTTGAAAGTGCAGTGAAAACGAAATATGATTAATTAATCATTAATGAATATTAAGTAAAGCACCAGCAAAACACGAACAAAACGGGAAAGGCTGAGAAAACACTCCACCTTGCATGTGGAGCAAACGAGAGTTTGGCGCGCTTTTAAACGCCCGCGACTAAAGACGCGTTCGCGTTTTTCTCTCCACAAACTTGCACAACTGCAAGCGGAAGATATAGCCAAATTAAAAGCAAGTTAGTTGCATAAATTGCGGAGGATGGCCACCTCGGAGCAGAGCAGGAGGCCCCTGGAGCCTATCTTTATCGCCACCCCGCCGCCCACACCCCTGCTCCATCACCATAGCTCCATAACGCGCACCACCACACCCCGCGAAATGCCCACAATGTACCACTTCGATTTTGGTAAGCCATTCATAAGCACTTTGGCCAATTACAACTGTAAGCCCAGCGTAGGGAGCTTGTCAATCGATTTCACACACAAAAAACCATAAACTAACATAGCACTGAAAGAAATGAACTTTCATTATATTATATAAAAGATATCTGGTTAGAGAACCTAAAGAGTCGATGGAAAGCTGTTTCACTTTCCAACCGATATTAAATTAGTATTCCACACTTATTTAAATAAATATATATAATTAGGTAAGGTTTTGCCAGTGCATTTGGGAAAAAATGCATACAATGTGAATGCAAACAATGTGCGGCTAATTCAAAATACTCAAATACTCATGCCACTTCCGCGCAGGCGCACAATATAAAAATCTCCAAAAAAGCACTTGGCATGCAGCCCCAGGCAAAGAAACTCAAACTCCGGCTGTGTTAGAGGAAGTGTTTAGGAAACCACTTAAAGCCAATAACCAAGAGGAGAGGGCGCCGATTTGAATTTATAATGAACTCAATAAAGCATGAAGTCACTTTTTATGACCAACTAAGCATGGTATTCCAATGGAAAAGCAAAGAACAGGGGTTATTAAAATTTTTGTTAGGTTCATAAAAGTGTGTAGTGTCAAAGATTTTAAGGGATTTTTCCGGCGGATATAGAGAAGAATCTAAATATTAATGTAGGAATATAAAATATATATGTTGTAAAAAAAAAAAAACAAAGAATTATTTATTATTAGGAGAACGGATGTGAAAAACACCAAAAAAGAACCCATCAAAAAAGCTCCTTTCAATAAAAGAAGCCACTTGAATATAACAAAACCCCAGCTTTCTATCACTCAAAGAGCCAAGATGACATCAGTTATTATTATTGCAAATACTATATAGTATGTTTGATATTGCAAAAATGAGCAAAACGCACAAAAAGCTCTCAACCAAATCAAACACTGAAAACGTGGAAGGCATTTAAAAATCGAAAATAAACTCAACAAACATAAGGCAAGCAATTGACAACAACGTCAAATGACATATCTATGTCAATTTCCATTTGCAGTAAGCAGCCAAAAACTCAAAAAAGTAAAAGAAATACACAAAAAGTATCACATGAGTTTTAATTAAATTAAAGACCAACCCAAAACAAGAAATTCAACCCAAGTTGGACACCAAAGTGTGTTTTGCGCAGCAATCGAGAATAATTCAATTAAAGATTGACAGAAGCAAAAAGCTTAACTCAGGTTATAGCCCATATTTATATGGCAGATAAATATGCCAACTGCCTGACAGAAATCGGGCTTTGCGACCGATTTCTAGTCGGTTTTAGCCATGTCAGTCACGTTTGGCCGGCAGATTTGCGTGCCAGTTTTAACAAGTTTCCGATAATGCTAATAAATAAGTACGAAAAACTATTCCATTGTCGCCCTACCAAATGACAGTAATGGCCTGTTCCTATATACACACAAATATAAGTATATATATGGCTTAAACGACAGGCAGTTGACCCACTTCCCTCGGCCCACTCGAAAATACTGCCCTCTCTCTGCTAATCCGCTGAATTTCCTTGACATTGAACCACTTTTGGTGGCACAGGCACAAGCGGCTTACAAGTCCCATGAAACGAACATAGAATCAGTTCCAAAGTCAAAATCCCAACCAGTTTTCGTATTGGTATTTCATATAAAGGTGTTAATTGCGCTTTGCAAAAACCTGTTTTTCAAAATCTCTTGCAAGTCACTTATCTGTAAGGGATGAGTTGTACCATTGAATTAATTGGTCATTGATGAATTGCGGGTTTTCAATTAAATGTCCATTTGAAGTGGGCACATACATATGGCCACAATTATTTGCAGCACAGAAACAAATTTGAAAACTGCTAACAGCCGGCAAATCCAAATCCAAAAAGCTTGAAAAAGCTTTGGAGAAGAGTAGTAAGCAGTGTTGCCGTGCTGAAAGTAATCTACTACTTTTATATATTTTGTAGTATTACGTTTTGGAAGCTCGAAACAAAAATATTTTAAATTGCATAGCGATGTTGATTAATATTTCATTTATATTTTTTTTATTCTAATATAAAATAGAGCTTTACCTAAATCATTTTTTAATTGATTATAACACAATTAATTTTAATCGCCTACCAAATCACTAAAACACTTAGTCCCTTTCAAATTTCAATTTAATTTACTGAAATTAATTGAAAGGCTAAGCGCCTCACAAATTGAATTGCTAATCGTTTGGCTTCACCTATCGATCGAAGGTGTTCCAAATCCAATTGGAAATTACCTACCTCAATTAGCGGCCCAATTCTTCTCACACTCCAAAAAAGAAATGCAAAACAAATGATGAAAAAGCTGAAAACACACAAAATCGTATTGGATACAAACACAAAAGTATTTCACACTTTCCAAAGGCCAATCAGCACTGCCAACAACAAACAAATCAACTTCAATTTGTTGCAACAACATCGAACTCACCAAGTTACAAACAGAACCGAAGACAGAAACAGAAAAAATACAAAGGAAAACTGAAAACACAGGGAAAATTGTGCAATCTGCAAAATGCCTGCGATGGGAACAAACTCAAAATAAAAAAAAAAAAAAGAAAAAACCAAAAACAAGAAAACATTCAGCGCCAATGAACTGAAATGGTTTCATTAGAAGATCGAAGGGGCGATTGGGGGACCTATGGGCAAATGACGACTGGAAGAAATAGAACTTAATTAGTGAAAAATACGACGGCCCTATGTTGTTGATATGTGAAGTGTGTTCTTTGTCTGTCAGAGGGAGAAGGAGTATAGCTGGGTTGGAAAGAGAGCGCAGGTGAAGATTCAGGGGCCATCGAAATGTCGCCAAGTCTATCTACCGTAGAAGTCTCTAATACACTAGCACAATATTTATAGATCTTGAGCGGAAATTCCTGTTGAGTTAAAGATTCATCTGAAGTTAGTTCGACGAGTGACTTAAATTAGCTATTATAATCAAGTTAATGATTTCTTTCTTAATTAAAGTCGTTACACTCTAAAATGTGACATTAGGTTGAAGGTACAAACAAAGTCACCTCTAATCTAGGTAAAAACTAGTGACGAAGGCAACCTCAACATATTACTGAAATCGGTTTTATTACATATTCTTTTTGTAACAGTGCATGGGAAACATAAAGTTTTAAGTTCATTATAAAAATATAGTTCTTCGGTCGTGTCGCCGCCTTGCCCCCAAAACGCCATCCGCACATCATCTAGATTCTAGAACTTTGACTATTTATAAGCACGCGCCCCTTTTTAAAACCGATTTCCTGAGGGCATGCGGCTGCACCGTGAAAATTGCCAGAGCGAGATATATCTATGTGCAACAGAACCCCCATTCCACAAAAATAAAGCGACCATATGCAACTGCAACAGATCTTCTATTTTCGTTGGCGCTCTCGAAGCGTGACAATTATAAGAGATTATCCAAAACTCAAAGTCGCGACGCGTGGGCGACCACAAACGATGCCGCCTACACCACCCGAAAACCACCCATGCCACCCACTTCCTCCCCACCCCAAGTCCTACGAAAGGGAAGTTGTTGGTTCGATAAACAGGATATAAATATAAATATCCCTGAGAATGGGTAGAACCTCAAGTTCATGAATTGTACTAATAACTCCGCCTGGTTTTTGGCACGTGCAAATTCGAACTTTTGGTCTTATGTCAAGGCAACTTGCGTAAGAGAGTTCCACAGCCTAGTGACGTCAGCGGTTGCTGCAACATATATATTCAACGTATACATATATATACCCAGATTTATAGCATCAACAAATGGGGATCGTTTGGCCCGAGCAGAGCGATGCTCAAAAGTGCATTCGCATTTCAATTAAAAACAGAAACAGTGAAAAGAGATGGAAAGGAGATACGAATATGGTGAACTGAATGTAGGCGAAAATCGAATATGGAATGCACTGCAAACAAGTTTCAAAGACTATATGATTTCAAGATCAACCAAACATAGCTTAGCATAAATTACACTAAACGAAATAAATGCATTTTTTGGTCAAAATCAATAGTATCCTAAAAGAGTTTGCCTTACATAAAGTTATAGGTGTTAAATAACCATAACCATACATATAAAAAATTAAACAAAAAATCATATATATGTAACTCTCATTGTAGAAAATTCTATGATTCAATATCATACTTGGTCTTGAACTATTAGCCTTTTAAAATGCTTTGCGCCGGAATTTAAGAACTTATTTCATGATTTAGAACATCCAGAACATCCCAGTGCATTTCCACAAATTGATTTGCCCAGCTGTGATGCCCCTGATTTATATAAAGTCCACCGAAAGTGTCTCCAACTCTGCGGCCAGCTGCTTATTTATGTGTAGCGGCTGCAACACCGCATGTTGCTGGGACCGCCAAATGTTGCTGGCGGTGCTGTTTCGCAGTTGCAACTCCAACGGCGGCCACCTTTTTTGGCACACTTATGCAACAGCAGCAGTGGCAATAAGTGGATGTGTTTCATGCCCCAAAAGTGGACATAATTGCACATGTGTGGGGGCAACACCCAGTCGTGGTACCGATTCCCATTAGCCCAGGAAATGGGCTCTCTTTGAAGTCGGTTAACTGATTGACTGATCGGCCGTGGCGGGTGAGATTTCAATTTGGAACTGGAATTGCTGGCACTGGGAAATTGGCAGCCATTCTGGCAGAGAGTGAATAATGCCCAAGTAGTCGAGGGTTCAGCAACATTTGACGTCGCCGGCGGCGGCTTTAAATAAATCAGCCGTAAAGACAGCAGAGACCAGCCGCCAGTAGACAACTCAAATCCCGGCGAGAGCGAGGGAGTCGGAACAGAATCGTGGCCTTTGTTAATAGCACCAGCCACACAACACAAACGCAAGCACAGACAACAACACCCACACTCGGACCAAAACTGGAGTGTGCAACTATTTATAATGCCGTGCAACATGTTGCTGCGCGAGCTTTGTGCCGTCGATGTTGCTGCTGCCGTTCAGTTGAGCACGAGAAGCCGGCGCGTGAAGTTCGCTCGAAATGCGTTCGAAAGTAGCTTTGTTTACACATGAGTGAATAGATACCGCCTCACAATGAGTAAGAAAATGTGGCAGAAGATCTTTAAGTCCAAGGCGCAAAAGCCGCAGCCCTTGGCCAAAATAAACAAGCGACACAGTCGCATTGCTTACGAGGAGTACCAGCAATTAACCGATCTGCTGGCCGGTGAAAATGGACAGCTCAGTTTCGGCAACGAAAAGGAAAATGAGCACGAAAATGGAAATGGAAGTGGCAGCATTAACGTTTTCGAACAGCAGCCGCTGCAAGGTTCTTTCAACTCGTTGCAGTTTAGTGAGGCGCATCAGCTGCAGCAACAGCAACAGCAGCAGCAGCAGCTACAAAAATCGCAGCAGCAACAGCTGTCAACGTTTTCGCGCGTTCGCAATACATTTTCCATGAAACGCACCAGCAGCAGCAGCAAAAAGCTGGGAAATGCCAAGCCAAGTGAGTCGGATGCAGCATCTGCAGCAGCAGCAACAGTTGCAACAGCAACAGCAACATCAGCAACATTAACTAACAATGCGCCAGGCAATCAACTGCAACGCGTCTTGATTGTTGTCAATAAGATCGATGTGGCCACTAACTGCCTGACTAATCATTTGCATGCCAATCCTACAGAAATTGCGACTACAAATGCAGCAATTAAATCAAGTAATTTCCAGTACAAATTAACAACTCATTTTTGCTTAATGAAACGTTTACTCTGCGGTGAAAGCTGTGTGTAAAATCGCAGCCAAATCGCCTGCTGCCCACATCTGTTCCAATTGTTTAATCTCACTCCATGATGACCTCTTCGTTGACTCCTTTCCCTTATCAAATCTCGGCCAGAGAATGATGTCATTATGGGATGTCTTCAATACAGCTGAAACTTAAAGCATTGATGAGTGGGTAGTTGTTTAGTTAGTAAAGGATTCTAAAGGTAATCTCGTTTTTCGGGACCACAGAAAAGATATCCACTGTAGAACGTATACATTTTCAATGAATCATTATTATTGATAATGTTAAAGTTCATAAACAAAAGTTCTATCTCACATTCCTATATTATTGAGTCCCCTAATATGAAATAAGTATTTATCTGCGGTTTGTGGGTTTTCAATTTATATTCGCTTCACTTTCGTAAGGAAAAAGATTCTTTTTTTTTACTTAAACTAAATTAAAAAGTTAAGTTTTGACATTTTTGCCAAGTGCAAGCAAGCCCGTCTGGTTCCCAGCTTACCCGTTCCGAGGTGCCAAGTCCTCGGTTTTAGTTTCCACGGCCATACTTCTTGGGTGTCACAGGGTCAGAAGTTCAGAGACTAGCCAAGAACCTGAAAGCTGCTTGGCCTGGGAACAGGGAAACTGTTTGTATTACGCTTTTACCATATTGCACACAAGTAAATACATTTATGGGCCCACTGACGGCTTAAGAGGCTTATGGAGATTGCCCAACAACCTGCCGCAAAGACAACGCAGTATGGAAATGCCTAAGACTAGACTAACCAAACAGAAAGATGGGCCAGGGATTGGGCAAGCCGAAATACCATATTGGACGACTAGATTTACAGTGGCATTCATCACTCGCCTCAATGGCTTTCAACTTTTGATCTAGTAAACTCTTGACCATTTAAAAGTCCCTGGGCTCCAATCGCTCGAGATCCGCTGAAGATCTGATGGGACGTGGAGGCCCTGGTGGTTGTATTTTTAAATATCTCAAGTGGATGCACATAATGCATATATCTCATGCTCGAAGCATCATTAGCACAAGACAGACGGCTAGAAAGATAGCACAACTCACCCACTTCTCAGCGCCGAGGATTATGTTGGAATAATATGAATAATATGCGTAACACACAACTTTGCATTGATTCAAATGGAAATGAGACATAATGCTCTCAAGATGTTGCGGAAATTCTGCTGCTCTTGTCTTGTGCGTGTCGCTGATTGATGTAATCACAATCTGACATGGTAATTGGATTTCCTTCGTCTCTGAGATTCGTGGCCGCCTCCACTGGTGCTTCTAATTATTATTCCCCAATGCCCACTCAAAGTAAAGGGAGTTTTTTTTTTGTAGCTGAACTAAAAAAATATTCCTCTGTCGGCGGAATAAGAAAGTAGTACGGTCGTCTTATAAAAACCTTGCTTACAATTCATTTGTTGTTCTTTAATTGAAAGCAATGGAAAAATAAGCCAAATAACATTATCAAATAACATCTCAAAACATTGAGACTATATGATTCCAAACAAACCCCGTTCTCGTCGAACGTATTCTTATAAAGACTGTAAAAATTGATATTTTTACCTAAACACTTCGAATTTCTAAGGAATCTAATATGTTTGTTTAGAAATTAAGGTAAATTAGCGTAAAGAATAAACATTAGAATCAAGTACTGGTTCGTGGGCCGACGGTGGCACCTGCCATCCGCGAGATACCAGATACTCGATCTTTGAGATACAATTCCCGCCCACAGGCCAAAAGCAAAAGAGTTTTGGCTGAGACCAGCTGCCCAATTTGGACAGAGCCACATTTCATCAGTCTGCGGCCATAAGATAAATAGCAATTTATAGGCTGATCGCCAAAGACGAACCAAAATAATAGCTATAAATTATTTGGGGCTGGGACTGCTCCATTGTTTCTGCATTTTTGGTGAATTTATTGCTGGGACAGACAATTTGTCGCCCAAAAAACAATCGACCATGAATCTGCCAGCGGTTGTTTTTCACTTGGCTGCCAGCCATTTTCGCTGGGAAAGTGACTGCGCTTTTTCCATTGCCGAACTTTCCCTGTAAGAGCCAAGCCCTTTTGATCTAGATATCGGATCTACTGCACCACCAACTTAATTTTAAAACAACCTTTTCATTTATATGTTAATTAATATTAATAGGGTAATATTCCATTTTCATTTGGTTAGCTGCATGAACCTATAATATCTAGTGTTGACTATTGATTTTATGTTAAATATTTGTAATAGTTTACTATATTAATTCTCCACCCTGCTGAGTGACAATTCCAAGTTTTTAAAATCAACTGCCAGTTTACTACTGCTATCCTTTGTATTGTTGATTTGTTTAAACTGAAACACACTCCTCTTTTGAACCCCTCACCTCATCTAACAAACATTGCCAAAGTGCTCGTAGCTAATAGAAACCCCTGTCGAAATTCGATTCCCAACTAACCTATCCACTTTTTGGACGCATCCACAGCAACAAGCAGCACCACGGATCCCGAGACAGAAGACTCCAGGCGGGGCGCGGAGGATGATTTGCCTGCCCCGCCGCCACTGACCTCCGGATCTTCTATTCCGGTGCCGGAGTACGTGCCCGAGCAGTCCACACAGCTGACACCCTGTCCCTGCTGCAGTCGCACCTTCGCCGTGGACACGCTGCGCAAGCACGTCGTCATCTGCGAGAAGGCCTCCAAGAAGCGCAAGATCTTCGACTCGTCGCGCCAACGCCGCGATGGAACCGCTCTCTCCACGTACGTGCTGCCCAAGAACTTTGGCCTTCCCAATGCGGAACGCACGGCGGGATTACCATCTCCTCCGATCAACAGTCGCGAGACCACGTCAGTAAATGCTGCTCCCGAGGTGAGTAAATCTCTGTTTATCCAATTATATCTTATGGTTTCTGAGCACAATACTATAAGTATTCCAAGAAGCTGCTATACTTCTTAGACAAATATTCGATGTCTTAATCTATAGATTAGACACTAAGTATGTTCCTTACCAATTCCAGACGGTGAACTCACCACTGCCAGTTCGTCGAAAGTCTCAAACGGAGATGGTGCGCTCCACTGCCCGAGCCTCGTTGCGCAAGGCAGCATCCACACTTTCGTCTAACTCGACACCGGAGGCTCCAGCTATGGCACCCGCTGCTTCGACTGCTCCAGCTGCTCCGGCTGCTCCAGCTGCTCCAGCTGCTCCTCTTGTCCGCGAACGATCGCTGGCCAAGCGGATCAAGGCACCTCCCTGTGATCGTTGTCCCCACTGCGATCGTACCTTTAATCCCAAGGCATTTGATCGCCACGTAGAATGGTGTAAGGAAAAGGCCATTCAGGCCACCATGAAGTCCACCAACAGCCAGGAGACCAGCAAAGCCAAGGAGCGCCTGGAGGCCAGGAAGCAGTACAGGCCGCCCAATCTGAAGTAAGCCTGGATTTAGTTGACACCCTGTGATCTATCTACTTAACACACGTTTTTGTTTTCTTTCTCGTTTCAATTTATTTTGTTGCTATTATATAATTGACCGCGATGTTTGACAGGACCAAGAGATCCCTCGCCAGGGATAAGTACTCCGGTAACCACGAGGAGGTTCTGGAAGCGGGTGAGATGACAACACCCAAACCAAACCTGATGTCCCATTCGATGACGTCGTCCGTGCACAGTGATAAGTGAGTAGGGGTTTTCCGAAATCCATAGATTTCTCTTAGATAGGTTATCCTAACCCCCGATGCTCTACTGGCGTTATCTTAGTCGTCCTTGATTAATCCCGTAAAGCGTAATCGTAATCGTAACCTTTTGATAGCAATTATTGCCACCGTCGTGTAGTCTCAACACACCGTAGTTAGTTCTTCGATCAGCGATCTTCACTCATCCCCAAAATGATCCTCAGCACTCAAGCTCAAGTCTCCAGCTCGCGAGGAGGAAGTCGTGCCAAAGCAAACTCCACGGTTACCCAGAACCAAGTGAACCTGTTCAATGAGGATCCACCATCATCGCCGCCGCCCAGGGAACGATCTGCACTGCGCCGTTCCAAGCGCACTCAGCGGGAATCCTGCATAGAAATTGACGAGACCATGGAACAACTAAGGCGGAACGGCAGTGGAGATGCTCTCCAGTTGGCCAAACTCGATTGCGTGGAAGCGCCAGTTCTCCAGCCAGCTAGACGACGCAAGAGAGGGCCCAAGACGGATAAACTAGATGCGGTCGAAAAGCAAATCTGCCTTCCCCAAGTAACCATGACATTTGACGAGCTCAATGGGTTAATCAAGCGCAAAGGTATGGGTTGAACTTCTGATTTGGTATTCACCAATCCCCACCAGAGCTGCCCACTGTAAGTGGCATGCAGTTCACCAATTAAACACTAAAACACTGATGCATTTAAGATCTAAGAACCCGGAACCATTTCGTGATCGTTAATTAGTGCGCGCCGCATCGAAGCATTCGAAAGATCAGCGAAGCATTAAGACAAGGTGTAGTCCAGGTGCAGGGTGGCTTCAGTTGGGTTTTAATAATATTATGATTCGAAGAAGTAGAGGGTATCAAAAGAAATATATGGGTGGGAGAATAGAAGTGGGGAATATCGATTGAAAGTAGCTCTAGAGTGATATAAATTTTCTACACAAAACCACAAAGTAATACTCCCAATATTTGAGGAAAATTCTTTTGTAAGTCTATCCCGAATCTAAAACCCTTCCATCCTCCATGCTGTTCCACATCAGGCGGCACGCCCATTTGCAATGTGGAAATGGATGAGCAGGGAATCGGTAGTCTGGTCTCCAAGCACCAATCATCAGCAACCCTAGTGCGTCAGGCGCGTCGTCGGATTCGCACCAAGGAGAACCCCGATCTGGAGTTGCGTGCCCTGCAATCGTCATGTTCAGCAATTTCCAAAGATGTACAGTATGCTTCCCTGAACTCTAGCCTAGTGCCCATGCAGAGAAATCAGTCAAAGGTGTACTCCGGATCCGAGGAGGATTCGCCAAGGTCAGAGATTCAGATAAAGCTAGAAACTGCAACCATGCGCACGGTATGCCGACCCCAGAAGAAATCAGGTCGCTCTTCCCAGTTGATGACTGACTCGGAGCCCAAACGAGCTTTGCCAATGTCAGATTTAAAGGAAAGCTTTGAGGCCATCAACCAATCCATAGGGCAAACAGTTCTCCCAAGATTACAGCTGGGAAATGAGAGGCAGGACTACGAACCGGAGGAGGACGGAGCGGATAATTATACCAGTGATCTAGATGATGAACCTGAAGGTGTTGACCTAATGGCTCGAGCGGCAAAACTGATAGAGAGGGCTCGTTCAAGCTCCAGCCCCATCCCCAATCCTGAGCAGGTAGATAGCCACAGTGAATATGAAGAGGAGCAACCAGAGGCGGAACGGGAACCGCCTTTGAACAAACAAAATGGCAACGTCAGTCGCCGTGTATCGCTTGAGGATAACGAAAGTGCTATTGCGTATTTCAAGGCACTTAATGCAAAGCGTCGTTCAAATAGGTTTGTATCCTAAATGAGAGCCAATTAATCCATCCAATCCTCCCCAGACGACAGCCAGACAGAGCACAAATGGGCGGTTTATCATATCGTACCATACCGTATATAATGTTTACTTAACCGTTTGTAATCTTTTTTTAACAGCGGCCTGGGGGACAAATACGATCCCTTCCTCTCGGCCAAGCGGCAGCTTGAGGAGCTTTGCTCACCCAGCACGCCGCCGCCAGAGGAAGAGGTGATCACCACCAAATCTACTAGAACATTGACACCCACAGCAACCAGCACACCCACAGCCACACCCAGTATCGCCATGACCACTTCATTGACTACGGCAGTCGGTAAGCCCGCACAGGTTACCCAAAAGACCACTCCGACTTCCAATTTTCGACGTACTTCATCGCTGAGAGGGCCACGTCGTACGCCCATGCTGAACAGCCGACCGTTGTTTGCCACCAACTATCGCCCCACCATTCAGCGGGGTCTCTCCGATGAGGGACCCATCTCCACCAACTTCCTCAAACCAGAGGAGTTCGACGAGATGCCGGTAAGAGCTGCATGCGGTAATGACTTCCACAGCCCAAGAGTCGTGCGCCGGGATACGAGTGCCTCCAACCGAAAGCAATTGCTTAAATTGCCCGTGGGTGGAACCAGTGAAGCCAGCAATGCACCCTCCTCTCCTCAGGCCGCCCGCAGTGTGGCCAAAACTGACTCTCTGGCTGTGTTCCTCAAGTACGAGCACGAGCTGGAGCAGCTGAATGCCAAGGCGGCTGAGCTGGCAGCCGCCAGCCAGTTGACCAGCAAGGAGCAAAAGGATAAAAGCAACACGCTGAGCAAACAGAACTCTGCGAAGAGCTTGGGACACAGTACTCCCACACAGTTGCCACCATTAACTACAACAACGGTGCCCGTTTCGCCAGGTTTGGTTAAAGAGGTCAACTATCCACCGGTGGCCACTCCGCTCCGATTGGAGCCCATCAGCAAGGTGGCGAAGAACTCACCAGCACCCCTTACGCCTATCAAGCTGGAAAGCATCTTTGGACCAAAGAGGGAAACGGGTCTGGGGTCAGGATCGGGCTCTGTGGCAGGCGACTACATAGATCCCAAGCTGATAAACGCCTTTGATAATTTACATGTTAACAGTGGTATATCCTCGGATACCAGCTCCACGCCCCAGCAGTTGTCCCAAAGCCGAAGCAGGAGTAGCTCCCAGTCCACCATCACCCACGAACGGAGGCAATCCGGTGAGGCCAGGAACCTGCTGAAGCGGAAGATGCGATTGGGACGGAACCAGTTTCTGTACGATGCCTCGCCAGAGGATGCGGATGCTTCATCGGGCTGCTCGGCAGACGATGAGGCCAACCGCTCGTCCATGGAGTACGACGAACAGTGCTGGCAGCAACAGCAGAAACAGCTATTGGCCAATCCGCTGCCGCTGGTCATGCCCATGGTGCACAACGCCATGCCCACCTTCGATGATTTTGACTTCGAGGAGTTCCTCTCCTCATTCGAGAACGAGAATGACGACGAGCAATTCCCGCTGTTCAAGGACTGTCGCGAATTCCTCATGAATCGCTCGACGAGCAGACAACGCTCGTTCCAGAAAGCGACTTCGACGCAACAGACGACAGCCACACAGATAACACCACTTAGTCACCAGTCCAAGATTAAAGACAATCACGCCCACAGGTCTGATTCAAAAATGCCCGAGGACAAGCTGCAACGGCAGCAGTCGAATGCCTCCAATGCCAGCAGCCAGGAGGAGAAGAGCCGCCAGGAGACGGAGAAACGGCCGGCCGACGATGATCAACGGAAGCGAGAGATTTTTATTAGCATTGAGACGGAGGCCAATGCTCAGGGGCGCTCACCCATTTCGCCCGATTCACTGCGCCACATGGTGGGCAATGCCCAGACGCACATCGATGTCCTGCACATTGAAAACGGAAACGAGCCGGAACACGCAAGATTTAGCAAGATCAGCGACACGGAGGACGCCGGAAACGAGCCCAGGGATCAGGCCAGCCAATCTACTAACCGGCTGACCCCATCCTCGAGCGGATCCGGATTGGCGCCCAACGTGCAGCTGAACAATGCCAAGAATCTGATCCAGCAGATGCATAGCGAATTTCGGCTTATGGGCGAGGAGGCCAGTGCCTCCATGCGGCGCCAGCTTATCGGAAGTAGCGGCGGTAGAGGCGAGGAAGCGCAGCGCTCCAGTAGTGGGCTCCCTGCTCCAAATCCAACACACCAGGTCGTGGCCAGCTCACCGTCGGCGGATTCAGATGAGTTAAGCAGTCTCGATGGCTATCCCATGTCCTCGTCGCAGGGTTCACGTCGGGGAGCCAGCTCCAAGCTAAGCACGGATTCAGCATACGGCAGGTAAGGTCTTCTTAAAATGGCAGTATGCAATGTATTGATATATATATATATTCCATTATAACCACCTGTAGCAGCAACTCACCTTATAGCTTGTCGCGACAACGCTCCTCTGAACTCCAAGCCGGCACACTACAGTCCCAGGGATTGATGCGTCCACATACGGCCAGTGCCAAGATGGCCAGCTGCATGATCGATGCCTCCACGCAGGCACACACTGATTATGGCACCCTGAAGGCTCGCCAGCGTCTCTTTGCACCCGAATGTGGAAACAACAATGGCGAAGGAGGCGAGTCGTACAGTAGCGGATCCGAACACTCTTTTGCAACCAATCCAAAACAGGAGCAGAACATCAACTACAACTATCAACAGCCACTGCAGCAAGATCAGCAGAAGCAGCAGCAGATGCAGAAGCAGCAGCAGATGCAGCAGCAGCAACAGATGCAGCAGCAGCAACAGATGCAGCAGCAACAGATGCAGCAAATGAACTGCAACTACAACTACCATCAAGAGCAGCAGCAGCTTCATCATCAGCAGCAGCAGGCTAAAATCCCAGCATCAACAGGTTACAACACAACAAACAACAATGTACCGATGACACCCACAACGTCAGAGAACTCATTGATGAGCACCTCGTCCATGAGCTCAAGTAAGAAGTCCAATTACTGCTACGAATGTGGCTCCAAGTTCATATTCGAGACCGCCAAGTTCTGCATGGATTGCGGCTTGAGACGTGCTGAACTTTAGATTAATTCCACGTAGCCATTGTTTTCAGTAGCTGACACCACTCACAAAACACAGAAAATGAACACTAGCCCGGAATGAAGACGTCCTCCTGGATCGGTTTTGGGATCTTAAATATATACCAAATGTAGTTGTTAAACGCAAACAGTTTGCGAAGAGCGCTAACACCGCTTCTATACATAATAATACGAATAATATATATTTTAATACGAACCAAATGAAACAAAACAAAGGTTTTATGTCGAGCAAACTTTAATTAATCGAACTAAACTTGGCATTTCTATCTTACACATTTCTCTCATCTTCAATTGCTTAAAATACAAAAAAGCAAGCAAAAAACGCAACTGAACACTTTAACAAAGTTGTTGATTAACAAAGACTGAACGAATTTAAAAAATAGCGATAAAAAAAAAACACTTGAATATCCAACGCGACAAGAGCAAAACTATTTTTAAACATTTTTTCAATACCTAACGCAGCAACTCCATTGTATTTGTATTTTGTAATCGTTTTACTAATTATATAGACACAGCTTAAATATATATAAATATATATGATAAATACGGATTCGAATCACCGATTTGGTTGAATATAAAAAAAAACTTGATTAAAATGTCGAATTTGACTTAACATTCATATGAACACATCCGTTTGAATTCCATTGGTCAATTTCTTACACAAAGCTTCAATCAAATGTTTTTCTTTTTCAATTTGCAGGACGCCAAATGGAATATCTTGGATATTCTTCTTCATAACGTAATATTAAGCTGATTATTGTTATCAGAAACTTACATTAAAACAAAACATAAACTTTAAGTTAACAGATGTGGGTGGCATAGCTTAGAATATTTTGGTGCTGCCTGAGCATCGAATACATTTGATTTGGTTTCATTACATCTCTTCTAGAGGATCATTTTATGGACACACTAATGCCTTGAACTTTAACATTAAACTTTTGGGAGTCTGTAATTTTCCACTTAGTCTACAGCTTATACATAAGTCTTACAATTTCTGCAGTTTCAGTTACAAAACGCAGGCACAGATTTTAAGATACGTTTCCATGTTTTATATCGACAATTTCGACATTGATATCTTAAAAGAATTAGCGAGCTGGTCGTTCTCATTGGTCGGGTGCGCTTTGATTTTGTGAATGGCTGCATCAGTATGCTGTTGCATCCTGGCATACGAAGGAATAAGCTTATCGTCTTCGTCCTCCGGCTCACTGCTCGACTCCTCGTTCGATTCATCTGCTTTAATCAGTATATGTGGTCTCTGCCCGGAGTCCCTCTTCTTGAGCAGATATGTACCATGTTTTTTGCACTCATTGATTACAAACTTGAAGTCCGAATGGTGACGAAGGGTGACCGGATTGCCAACCAGGATCAGAAGTGCTTTAGCTCTGGACAGAAGAACGTTTACACGACGAGGATTGCACATAAATCCCATGTTTGTGAAGGATTTAACCAAACTAGCAATGATTATGGTCTTTTCGCGACCCTGGTATGTCTCCACGCTGCCTACCTCTACATTTGGGTATCCCTTACTTTGGAGTAGCTTGGTAACTAGTTTACCCTGAGCCGTATACGGCGCAACAATGCCAACGTCCTCCTGTCCGACCACGCGATCGTTTATCAGGCGTTTTACATACCAACATATAACTTCTGCCTCCAAATTATTGTAAGAGCTAGTGGAGTTCTGCTCCCGGTTGGTTACTCCATGAGTGGC
This sequence comes from Drosophila melanogaster, assembly GCF_000001215.4. Lineage (NCBI taxonomy): Eukaryota > Metazoa > Arthropoda > Insecta > Diptera > Drosophilidae > Drosophila > Drosophila melanogaster. Next base: position 17,065,059 of record NT_033778.4, on the reverse strand, counting down.
CTGAAATATTATCGGGAACTGTGGATTCGTTAGAACGCTCCAGTTGGCTGCTAGATTCACATCCATAGCAGGAGCCTGAGCTTTTAGCTCTCCGTTATAGTAGAGCTCATTAAACAGGCGTACAATCTGCGGATGGGATCGATAGTTACGACATAGACGCATCTGCCGGTTGCGATCGTAGTTTCCGTTTTCATCAGATTTGTAGCAATCGGATTGGAGGAGCCTCTCCATTAGAGACCGGCTTAATCCCAAAGAAGCGGCCCGATTACTTTTTATCACGGCGCCGAGCTGCTTATGATCCCCGGACAAAATCACATGGCAATCTGCTGTCTGCTTAATACCCATAATACCGATTAAAGCCTCGGGTTCAGTCGAAGCGCCCGCCTCGTCGATGAAAATGTGGGTGAAGAAGTTGTACCTACCAAGGGTATCAGTAACCAAGCGTGCCACTGTGCAGAGCGTGGCCACGATAATGCCGTACTTTACAATACGTGAAGCTTTAATATGATCGTAGATACTCTTCGAGCAATTGGAATTTTTCAGCAGCAGTGACGGCACGGACGCAAAGCCCTTCTCATAAATGGAGCGCGAGTACACGCGAATCAACTGGTGATCAGGTTCGGGCAGCTTCTGTTGGGCAAAGTGCTCCTGGAGACGGATGTTGCTTTCAATATACTCGCAAAGCTTCAGGGCGATTGTGTCACATGCTGAGTTCGAACCGGCGGTTACGAGTATACGGCTTTGTGGTTGTTGAAGGCGCAGCTGTAGAATGGCCTCCACAATGGTAGTGGTCTTACCAGTGCCTGTAAAACGTAGTAGTAGTTATATATAGTAACAAAAAAATTGTAAAAAAATACATTTAAAGTGGAATTTAAAAAACTGGAAAATATTTCACTTTGAAAAAGATCATCTCCACCTCAGCACAAATTTAATTGCCCTTGTAAGCGAAAGTATACTTTTCTCCAAAGAATATATTTTAATCGTTTTTCGATATCCGTTTATAATAAAATATAAGCTATCAGGCTCGCAAATCATCATTAATACCTGGTGGTCCGAATAGAATGTATGGTCCCTGGGTACTTGGTCCCGCAACAATGCGTTGTACGGCCTCTAACTGCTCAGCGTTGGAATAGATGGTCGAATTAAGAAGAGAGAGCGAGGTTGGAGTAGCTGGCTCTTGTGGCCTTCCTTGCATCCAATTAGGCAGATGGCCGTCGCAACATACCTTAATCTGAGAATTGTCCACAAGCTGCGTCAGCCAGCTGGGAAACGGAAATAGGTAGCGGCGCACCAAGGGGCTCTCCTGGAGCAGATTGAGTGCGCGATACATGTATCGGATTGTAAGGCGTCTGGAGCGGATAATGGCATAGAAGCGCTGTCCTGACAAGACCGCTTTATGTTTGCGGCTGAAGCGCACGTGAACAGTGGTGCTGCTGACCTTGTCCACACTAGCCACATGGCGAAGCATTGGATCGCCCGGCTCCAAATCTTCATGAGGATGCGGAAGCAAGGCCAGCACCAATTGTTTAGGTAGTGGAGATGCCAGAAGGCTAGCCTTGGGCACCAGCACCACTTGGTCTAGATTGGGAGCAACAAAGTCCTCTGCATTCACGGGCGTGCTCTTGAAAGTTATTTTATATGTCAGCTTGGAGACGCGCTGCACAGGCACATCAGATTGGATCAGTTGGGCGTATAGCTCCATATTGGACAGATCGTCGATGGTTAACAGCGTTTGCATCACGGAGCACACATTGTAAAACTCCAAGCGTTTGGTCTTCATAAAATCGCCGAACACACTATTATTTGCGCTCAAATCCTGGTTTGTGTTCGCCTCTATCATCTCGTTACTTGGCGGATAATATGGCAATTCCCGCATCATGGATAAAAGTCTGGAGGGGATTTTCATTGGTTTGGTGATGTATGTGTGTACATACATGCAAACTAAATACTCACTGCTGTTGTTTTTCCTCTGGGTTGCATTGTTTGACTTTGTCGTCGTCGTTGACCATTCCATGTGTGCATAAAACAAACGTAGTTTTATTCTTTTCCTGCCATTTATATCTTTTACGAGCTATTTTCGATAGCTGCCGATCTATCTGAAATCTTCAGTAATATAGTCTCCTATTTACTAGCTTTTCACTTTAAATACTTACTAATTTCAAATCCTCTGTTTGGTGCATTTTTTGGTTCCTTAAGGTAAGGTAAGTGTAAATGGGAAAAAAATCGAGGAAAACGGCGCGGCTTTTCAGATAATAACAAATTTGCAGAATTTCCAGTTCCGTTAGTTTTTTAAGGCGCACAAATCTCATTAAAGCTCGCGCACTTTCATATTGATCTTCATTCATCGATATATGCCGGCGATAGTTATTCTGCTGGGCAGCATTGTTCAAGCGAAAACTGGGTGAGTACCATCGCTAATCCAGAGATTTGTTTACAAAATAAAATTGGCGGAAATGGCCGATTCAGATTCGAATGAGGTCCTAATTGAGGAAATAGACAGCAACGATGTGCCGGAAAACGAATTGGAGCAGTTCCAGGAGACAGAGCCGCTGCGCGTGGTAGACATCATCGACTGCGATACAGACGGCGAACGGCGCTGCATCGCTGATGACGAGGAGGAGGGTGCGCTGATTAAGCGCTACGTGCAGGGTGTTCAGTGCCTAGAGTTCCCGGACTTCTGCACCAAGCTGGAGGCCAGCGACGAGGATGAGGAGGGCAATGATGAGGAGCCCAGTGAGGCGGCCGGCAGCATCGAGAAGCCGAACACTTCGGCGCAAGCGAAAACGTCACAGGAACAGTCGACGGGAAGTGGTCGTTCTGGAGGAGGTGGCTTTCGGAAAAGCCAACTAAGCACCGCCCTGCAAGGACTGATGGGCGAGGCCAATCTGAGCTTTGTGTACGGCCGCTATGAAACAGCCGAGCGCATCTGCATGGAGATCATCCGACAGAATCCACTGGCCAGTGAACCGTTTTACACGCTGGCCGAGATTTATGAGAACCGTGATGAGGTCAAGTTCCTGAACTTCTCCACATTGGCGGCCCACTTGAATCCCCAGGACCGAGACATGTGGATACGTGTCTCCGATCTGCTGGTGCAGCAGGGCAACTTGGCCCGTGCGCGTCTCATCTACACGAAGGCCATCAAAATGCTGCCCAAAGTGTACCAGCTTCGGCTGCGTAAGGCGCAGCTGTTGCAAAAAATGGGCGAAACCAATGCCTCCATGTTTACGTACTTGAAAATGCTGCCACTGATGCCCCCAGATGAGTGGAAAATGTGCCTGAATACGGCCAAGAACGTAGCCCGATACTTTCATGTGCTGGAGAAGCACTCGCTTGCCCTAGAGGCCATGGAGGGGGCGTACAGTGTGTGTGGTGCGCGATTCACCCTGGAGGATATAAACATCTACTTGGAACTGCTGATCCTAAATAAACAGTATGCCAAGGTTCTGCGGTGCCTGCGAGAGCGCACCAATTTTGAGCTGGAGAACGACCAAGAGGAGAGTCTGGAACTTATATACTTCTGCGAGATCCCAGATGACTATGTCCCCGAGCTGCGGGCCAAGCTCTGCGTCAGTCTCATCCACATGCGGGCCCACCATTTGCTGGGCTATCTTATCCAGAATGTCCAAGAGCACATCACATTGACGGCGGATAGAGTCGAGCTATACATGGACATCACCGAGGCTTTGATGCAGGAGCACAAGTATGCCGAAGCCATTGCGCTGATGAGTCCCATAACCGATGGCGACACCGTAGAGTGTCCGGCATTCGTGTGGCTGCGGCAGGCCGAGTGTCTTCGCCAGCTGAACCGAACCAACGAGGCCATTCAGAGCTACGAGAAGGTAGTGCAACTGGCGCCCTTCTGCTACGACGCGCGGTTCACCCTCTCCGCTCTGCTAAAACAGCAAGGCCGGCACGAGGAGGCTGTCCAGGCATTGGAGCAACCGGGAGAGGCTGAGGGCCAGCCTCTTATTGCCCGCCTGCTGTATGAGAGATGTGTAATGCTACAGCAGATTGGGCGCATTGAGGAGTTCTTGGATGTGGGATATGCCCTGCTCAGTCGGCACTCCATCAAGTTGTACAACCGCGAGGAGATGATGGCGGCCGCAAATGGAGGCAGTGCTTACAATTCGGAGAGCCTCAAGACCATCATCCAAATGAGGAGCAAGGCGGTTGACAACTCTGCGGAGCAGGATCTTCAGGTGAGAAATGCGCACAATAATTAATATTTGTTAAATGTAAACCAATTTCCTTGAAGGATCCTGCTAAAAATGCCGCCAGCGAAACCTCCGATCTGACCGTCAAAGATGAATTTGAGCTCTTTCGGGAGCTTGTGCGTACGGCTTTCAAGCATGGCATGCACAGCGCCGCTGAGAAGATCTGCTTTGCCATGGTTACAACAAAAAGATTCACCTACTACCATCACGAGATCGAGAGAATTATGGTACTAACCTGCTACTACAACGACGACTGTGCCATAGCCTTCTCGTATCTGCGTGAGCTGATCGCCAAACAGCCCAGCCAGACAACGCTGTGGAACATGCTATCTCTGATGATTCAAAAGGGTGACGAAGTGCGTTATTATCGCTATATGCGCCGCCTGATGCAACGACATCCGGTCGATACCAAGCCGATGCGAATATTCCAGGGCCATTATCACCTCAACTGCGCATCTTTTAAGTATGCTCTAAACATCTACATGCCCATTCTGCGCGAGAATCCCGATCCCCTGGTGGCCCTCTGCATAGCCGTTGCCTTTAACCAGCTGTCGCTGCAGAAGAAGGTGCTCCGCAAGTCGGCTTCTGTGGCCCAAGCCGTGGCCTTTGGCCAGCGCTACAAGGAGTTACGATCTGCCGGCCATGAGTTAGCAGATTGCGCCGCACAGCAGGAGATCTTTTACAACATCGGACGTATCTATCACCAAGCCAACATCCTTCACCTGGCCGTGGACTACTATGAAAAGGCACTGGCCGTGCCCGTGCATCCACTTATCGCAGAGCATGAATCTACGCTTGGTCTGCAGCATGAAGTGGCATTCAACCTGCACCTCATCTACCGAGCCAATGGAAACAAGTGGAAGGCACGGCAATATTTAATGCGATACTGTGTGGTTTAATCAGCGGCGTGAATTATTTGTTACTCGACTGTTAGTTTTAATTATTGTAAATATATTTCTTTATTTTCACGTTAAACACAAGTGCCATTTCGCTTTCGACAGCTAAATTTTTTTCTAAAACAGAAAGCACAAATTGATTTTATTGAAATTTTACATTCTTGTAAATCCCGCGATCCCATTTCCATGAATTTAGGAAACACAATCGATTTTAAAAACTGGACGCGATGTACGCGACTAAAGTGACTGTTTAGTAATGAAATCAAGCGGTGGTCATGTGCCATATTTATAACGCTAACAATATAATGAAGGGGAATTCCATTATATTATTATATTTCAATTGCAGCCGATTTCAAGCTTGTAAAAGTTGTCATTACATTGACTTCTGTTAAGGTATATAACCAATAGATTAACGATGATAGTAGTACATTACCACTTATCTAATGGCTAGAATGGAGCTTACTCATCCCAAGGTGTTTGTTGATCTTTGGGAAGCGGACTAGAAAGCTTTAAGTGATCAAGGGGAAATTCATCGAAAGATCCCTAATCAATTATTGAAGTAAGCACAATGTGTTGTAATTTCTTGTTTAAGTACTTACATATGAATAATTATAAATATACAGTCTCAAAAAAAAAAAAACATGATTACAGTTTCTCAAACGAACTTTATTAAGAAAGAGGAGTAAGATTGTAGTAAGGAGTAAGGATTGTGATGAACAATTGTAACAGCACCTTAGCAAGCCGGCATGGCGCAAGAGCGTGATTTGACCAGGCGCTTGGAGCACGGCTGTCCACCATTCTGGGGCTCGGTGACAACGTAGCGCCGGCTTTCAGAGACTCCGACACCACAGCTAACGCTGCAGGGCGACCAGACGGACCAATCTGACAGGACGCAGGCCCTGGGCTGATCCACTCTTGAGGAATACGGCGACCTAAGCACATTGCACGTATTCAGGCAGTCGTTCTCCGTGAGGAAGTTGTTTCGGTTGCCACGGCATCCTCCGTAGGTAAAGGAGTAGCAATGCTGGTTCTGCGGATCGTAGGCATACCGCATATAGGTGCCACGACAGGGACCTGGGTCCGGTGCCTGTACACAGATGTCCTTGGCCTGCTCCGCGTTAATGTGGCAGTCAATGGGATTGACGCACTCCTTTTGCTGATGCAGCTCCATGCGTTGCGTACAGCTCTCCTTATCGGGTCCATTCTCCAACAGAAGCAGCCGAGTCCGAATGGTAACTCCCCGGCCGCAGGTCGAGGAGCACGGACTCCAGTCGCTCCACTGGCTGGTGGGACATTGCGGATCAGGAAGCTCCACCTGCTCGTATGTACAGTCCGGCCGCATGCACTTGTTCTTTTCCACTATGGTGATATGGGGACATCGCTTGCGTCCCAAATGATTGACAAAGGTGCGCGTGCGCATGGTAATGCCAATGCCACAGCTGGCCGAACACTCGGACCACACGCTCCAGGGAGAAGTTTTGCAGAGACCGGCTCCCTCGCCATTGCTGCCCACCAGGGACTGCGAGTTGGCCAGGTTCTCGCCCTCATCATCGTCACGATCCTTGGACTGGGCTGGGCCATCGGCACATTCGGGTATGGCAGCCACGCACATTTCCTTGGCCACCAGTTGGCGAGCGCATTTGTTCTGATCCGCCGCCGCGGGATACAGATATTGCCTGCTGCGCATGCGGATTCCCTTGCCGCAGCTCACGGAACACGGACTCCAGGCGGAGTAGTCGCCCACTCGACATTCGGCTGCAAAACGATTGATTAGATGGGCATGTTAGTTTCAAGTTGACCAAACCCACCTCTGGTGTCCTGCTCCTCAGCATCGTCGGACACCTCCAACTGAAGAGCCTGCAGGAACTCATCGTCGCAGTTCCGGGAGACAATCTTCTCACGTCTTAGGTATAGCTTGGCAAGTGGTGTCATCTCACGGCTCTTGGGATTATAAAAGGGAGCCCTAGGATCCTCAGGATACATTGTAGTGATGCGATACATCCTTTCCGGAGGTTGTGTCTCCGAGTTGGGTGACTACCAAGGAAGGTCCATTTAATATTTAGGTTACCATGAAATATCAGTTGAATATATATTACCATATAAGAGATGCCGCTATCAGTGCCCGCATCCCATGGAAACAAATCAAAGTCCATTGACTCCTTCCAGCTGCAATCCTCAGTGCAGAGATCCAGACCACTAATGCCCACCACCCAATCGGGAGAAGGACCAAACATGGACACCAGCGATACCTTAGGGTGCTTGCGATCCACCCGGAACTTGGATGAGGTGTTCTGGTTGACATTCGGGTACCACAACCCAGCGGCCTTAATCAGGGTGCGCAACTTGGGCCCGTTCGCGCGCAGCTCCGTTTCTAGAGCAGCCGGAGAACCCCACTCCGCCAGAGAGCGGAATCCGGCGGTGGCTATGTGGTTCTCGCCCCAGAAGGAGAAGTTGGACTCGTGCGAAGCACCAATCACGTCAGAGAAGTGTGTTAACCAGATGGCGAACGGATAATCCTTGGGATGGGTTTCGTTTGACCAGATTCCCTCGAAAACGAACTGAAATTGGAATGACAGTAAGGTGGAGCTCGGAAAAATACGCGGTCTTCTCTGACTTACGCTGTATTTGGCTTCATCGCAGGCGCAGCATTCCTTTTGAGCAGCAGCTGCATCAGGCTTTCGTTCGCAAATCACAGTGGATAGGTTGCCATCGTCGGCGAACCAGGCTCTCGGACCCTCGTAGACCATTGCTGACAAAGAGACACAGCCAGAACCCGACTCCGGAGCCACCCACATTACCTGGACTTCTGTTTTGGGCAGGTCGTCCGCCTCGGAAACCGTGTTCACGCATCTGTCGTTGAACTGGGTCAGGGAGTCACTAAACAGCTGGAAGCGGCCCACTCGCCGGGGACTAGCTGCCTGTGGACGACGGGCGCCAGTGTGTGCCTCCGCAGTAATGGTAAAGTGGGTGAAATGCTGAACTTTCAAGTGAGTCCGGGATCCAAGTAGAAGTACTACCAAATTTTTTTAAATTCAAAATTCGATTAAAAAAACTACGTATCGATTAAAGGGAATCGATGCCATCACTGGCACTAGCACTGTTATCGACAAATTTATGTACCTATAGTTGTCTCGCTCTTTCAGCCCTCTTTTTAAGACGACGCGCGATTGTAATTTGTTAATATTATTAAGTCTTTAGTCCTGTGATTTTTATAATGTCTAAGTTTCTGGACATGCTATCGGGGAGCCAGTGCGTCAGCCTGGAAAAGTGCGGCGATGTGGTGGTCTCAACCAACGACTGTATGATTGCACTTTACTGCCACTTCTGCCGTGACCTCTTCACACAACTGCCGGAGTTCTTAAGACACCTCCAAAGCAACCATTCGGATGTGCTGCACTTCACCAAGGAGCACAACGTTTACAGCGTGGAGGAGCTGTTGTCCGGTGAGCAGGGTAAAGCCCACGAGGACGCCCAGTCGGCGGGGCACAACAGCAGCAGCGGTGACTCTAGTTCACTGATGAATTCAGAGGATTCTAGGGCCATCGAAGGCTCAGAAGATAACTCAGACAATAGCCCAATGAAACGTAAGAATGTGATGGCATATCGTTATAAAGTATTATTATTAATATTATCATTATTATCCCACAGCTGAACAAATAGGGAAACAGAGTGAAATAAACCTGCTAGCGGAAGTGACAAACATTTTATTGCAAACCAACGACAAGGAATTAAAACCCGAAAATGGCGTATTCAACAGACCACGCAAAAAGGCTAATAACGAGAGCAGTTCTTTGAAGATATGCGATCTGAAGAGTCACACTATTGCAAGGACTTCGCGAAAGCGAATGAGCATGGTAAAGAACCGCATCCTGCGAGTCCTTGACAGCGATTTGTCTGCAAAGCTTGAAATTAAACCTCCAGAGCCCAACTCCAAACTTTCTATAACTGAGCCCATCCAAGAAGACAACATACCTGGAACATGTTTTGACACTCCTACAAAGCCCATACCGAGCTCATCTCAATTAAGTGTAAGAAAGTCTTCTTTAACAGAGGCAAACCAAATATGTACCAAATATGCCGAGAAGAAAACGGCGCCTACCATGCCTAAGCTACTGAACTGTGTACCAAAGCCCATATTAACTAGTCAACAAGCTCATACTAATGCCGAGATAAGTGAGATAAATGAAACCTATCACCTAGCAGCTAGTCAAGTGACAAAAACCACGAAAACATTTCCCGTAAAAATAACACAAATAGATATTTTACAACCAGTTAAGTTACCTAAAACTTTAATAACACCAATCAATGAAGAGGGTGTCAGTGACCAAGTGGAGAATAGCACGAATAATATAAACAATGCCCAAAGTCTGCCGAAAGAAAACACAAAAAAGTTTTTTAAAAAGCGTAGCGAATTAGGGATAAAAGCTCAAGGCAGTCCCAACAAATTTTTTAAAATAATAAAGTCCAAGGCAAACCCCATTATTGTAAAACGGGTGCAGACCACCAGTGCCAAAGCTAGTACAAACAAAATCCAAATACGATCTAATGACAAAACTAATTGTTTTGCTTCTGAGTTTAACAGCACAAAGATCCGCAAGTTAAAGATGGAAAATTGCGTCGACCTAAAATCGGAAGATCCCTGCGCCAATACAAATACGCGTTTAAACAAATTGGCAACAATAAGCAGTTGCGAAATATTAAAAGCGGTTGGAGTAAGCACTTGATACGAATCATTGCACATTTCACATCTCATATCTTAATCCATTTTAGTTGCCGGCAATCACAGATAACCCGATCGAGGATACATTATTGCCAGACGAGTTAGAAACGATCCGAAAAAAGGCAGATCAATTCATCAAAATCTACAGGAAGTACGATTCTATTTGGAATTATAGAAAAATTTGTCCGCCAGCGAAACCGGACTTTATTTCTCAACAGATATTTGCTTTAACCAGAGAAGTTAACAAGACAATGTTATGCAACCTGGCGAACAGCGATATAAAAGGCATTATTAATCAGATTTCAGTTTGGCATTACAATATATATACCCAATATATTGACTTGGATACCATTTCGGAAAATGCCCGATATACTTTAAAGCTATTCTCGTTTTTACCTGTTAGTTTTGCTTACTTTTGCAAATGTTGCGACGATATTTTCATCTTAAAGAAAGAGTACTTAAAGCATTTGATTTCTCACCAAGTTCGGTTTCAGTGCACAAAATGCATTAAAGTATTCAAGTACAAGGGATACTATGAAAAGCATTTGCGAAACGCTCATTCTTAAGCCACAATGTGTCATTTAGTCATGGTTACATATATTTTTTCTAACCCTACATAAAGTTATGTATTTATTAAATAAAAAGGAATTCCGAAAAGCTAATGCTAACCAATTTGTCAATAAATGTTATATTTTGATTTTAATAAATTTTTCTAATAAATCAAAACGTTTTATAAACTAAATGCTTTAAAGTTTCTTTATCACTACAAAAAGATTAGGTACAAATTAACACAGAAAGCGTTATCAAAATAGCAACTGGACTGACAAGATGGACAACATCACCATCTGCTCTGGATTCTCTTATCATTTCGATGGCTTTTGTTTTTAGTTCTCGAATGACCCCGATGATTACAAAACCAACTAGCTACCTTCCCGACTTACAATTATACGTCTTGCCGGGCACATAGCCGTTGGGTCCATCGGCCACAATTAATTTGTATCCATTGTCGCCGCGTGTGCGTCGACCGTGGTTCAAGTGGGTGGGCGCCCGGGGACATGCGGTGACCATACTAATTGTCAGCCAGATCACAACGATGAGGCGGATGAGCAGCGGCAGCGATTGCCCCATCTCCAGTGCTTTATTTCCCGCGTTATCACTTGACTCGATTACAAAGCTCAACTGCAGCAACGACCGTTTCCAGCGAGGCTCAAAAACAGACTAATCAAGCCGGAGAGGCGATAGAGCTATCTTCAAGTCGAGCGACCGACCCGATGCCGGATGCTTCGGGAACTCTGATTACAAGCATTACTCGCGAGATGGTCTTGACTTTCATCCATTGGCTCCTCCAATAATTCCTCTTTACTCTCGTGTCTTTTCTATTCCGTATATATTTCATGGTATAAATTTTGCCGTACAATTTACAAATAATATTACAATTATATATTTCCATATCATCGGTAACAGAGCTCACTATCGTAGTTTGTAGTTCATAAATTTGTAGGTTTGCTTTCCGCTCCCGAAATAGTGTGAATCGTGAGGATTCGCCTTAGGAAACTCAACATTGGTCGAGAACATAGCATATATACTGATAAATCAAACTGGGACTGATCACACAGACTGGTCACACATTCGATCGATAAATAGGGAATACATGTGAGAACTATAAAGCATATAAATCACAATTGCCAGATAAAGTTAATACTAAAAGGTCAGAATAGGCGTTTCCCGGTGATCCAAGAGATCTGAAAAAAAAAGTATTTTACATCAGAATGGCGAATATTTTTGAGGTAGGTCTTCAAGTAGCTCACCTTTTGCAATGCTCCACCAGGGCAGTGTCACATATGTGAGGAATGCATTTAGCGGCGTTGACTGCTGTCTTCTATTCTCCTTCCAGAAATGAAAAGATTGCGTAAAGCCTCGACTGGTCCATAGGGGATTATAAGCGCCATCGTCGAGCTCTAAAAGTAGATAAGAGGCTCACGGAATTAGTTTATGTTAGTCGGAATTATTGAAATGTAAGTACACGAAAATCGAAGTACAAAAAAATTAAATATAGTTGAAGTAAAAAGCCTAGGAAATAACCTTTTATTGCCTTTTTGGGCACATCGCACCAATAGTAGATGTTAGTGCCATCGGGTGTTCTGCGCTTGGGAACCAAATGCAGCATCTTGCTGACATGAGCTTGCTTGGCTGTTCTCGGAAGAGTAGCACTATTGGCCTCCCCGTTGCCATTGGCCACATCCAGCATGGGTGTAAGTTCCGTGGGCGATATCACGTTTGTAATATCGCTCTGCTCGTTCTCATTGTTCTCGTCCGGCTGCAGCAGATGACTCTCCGGCTCCACAGGCAAGCTGACACACTTTTCGAATCGTTTTGGCGGAGTCTTGGGCGAATCCACGACCGGCAGCTCTTCTCGTCCACGCACACTAATCATTAGCTTGCTGTCGCTCTCACTTAGGATAACCATCTTGGCGGCTCCAACTGGTTCCGATTCACTACCATTCAGGGAGGTAGCATCATCGGCGATCTCGTACTCCTCCGATTTGGAAATGTCAGGCTTTGGATTGTTATTATTAACAGCTTTTTTCTTAGCTGCATCCATTGCCTTGAACTTGTCCTTTTCCTTCTCCTTGTTTCCATCTTTGTCCTTGTCCTTCTCTTTGCCTGCTTTTAGCCGCTTGGGCGACATCTTGGCCAGAAAGTTGGTAGCTGAGCCGTTGACCTTCTGATTTGAAGACTTCTTGTCGTTCTCCTTGTTTTTGTCCTTTTCTTTCTCCTTGTCCTTCTCGAGATCCTTGGCTTTGGCCGTGCGCAGTCTTGGAGGTATGATCCTCTTGGTGGCCACTGGGAGGCTGGTCCTGCGATCAGCAGCACTCAGGGAGGCACTCCTCGTAATGCTGCCACCCTGTTGCTTGCGTTTGATCTCTGATGGCAGTCGGAAACTGCTTCTTTTGCCCACGAGCAGCTCACTCTCCACACTCAGGATGCTGCTTTTTGGCTTGAGACGGGTGGGCCGCTTGTCGGGCATCTTGGCCAGACAGGCGGGCGACTCGTTGGACGGATCCTCGCAACTGGGGCAGTACACCTCGGACATTTCCGGGGTGTCCGTGTTCTTGGCAGACGCCCAGCGCTTCTTACACTTTTTGCCACCAAAGCAATTGCAGCCCGTAGTTGAGCTATGTCCAGTAACGCTGACGTCCCCGGAAACTGTGACCTCCACGGCGGCACTCAATGGAGGCGGAGTAACAGCAGGAACAGCGACTTCCGCTGGAGCAGAGGAAGTACTCTCTCTAGGAGATTCTTGGGTCAACTTTTCTTGGTCACCAGTCGCGAGTTTATGTGTCTCGCAGTTCGGATTTGGGTGCAGTTTTGCCGCTGAGGCCGAGAAAGCAGGACGTTGCTGATCTACAAGTAGATAGATCGGTTTTTGCGTTTTAAAAGCATATACATCGACACACATGTACAACCGATGATCGGCCCAAGCAACTTAATCGATAATTGGCAACAGAAAGCAGTGGAAATAATAAACCAGAATAGGGAAACACAAATATAAACTAGGCGATCGATCGATAATAGGTGGATGAATGGATGTCTAATGAATATACAGTCAAGCCACCAAACAATTTCTAAAGGGAATTGGGAATAGGGACGGGACTACGGAATGTGGTGAACGATTCCCGTTTAAAGCGAAATCCAGTGTCAAACAATAAGCCAAACGAAATATAATTTTGGTTGTCCTTAGTGTATTATTTGTCCTGCTTTCTCGGCAATGTCTGGTGTTCTCTTTATATATATACTCTGGAGTCGTTCTTAGGGGCACACTTAAAGTATATATATAAATTCGATAGTTGGAAGTTTTAAAAGGAAAATCAATGGAACGACAACACATTACGAGAAGTAAATCAGGAATATGAACGGAAAATGAAAGGAGCAAGCGGAAAAGCAGCTTTAATTTAACTACGGCAACAACTGTAAGCAGTAATACAATTCTAAATATCATGCAACTTAAGGATGCTCAAATGAATAGGAAACAAGGATAAAGAAGTACATGTTCAGACTGACCGTCGCGCAAATCTCCAGCCTCGATTTCGGACACCTCGCTAGCCAGCGAGTCCAGTCCCTCGTTCTCCGATCGCGCCTTGGCTCCCACACTGGGGCTGGTGCCACTGCCCACCATATCCTGGTTATTCGAGTTCTTCGTGCGCCACCCGTACCGTGAGAAGTTATTGAGATTGGCACTAGGATCGCTAAGGCGTCTCTGATGTCGATAGGTGCAATAGTCGTCGTTCTCTTCCTCCCACTCGTCCCACATGTCAGTGGCGCAGAATCCCGGCTCGCTGGTGGGTGTCTCCACACCGGATCCTTTTGGCTTGGTCACCGCCATCTCGGCGTGTCCCTTTCCCTGAGGTCCCTTCATCCGGACAAACTCGCAGCGCGTTTGGACACCAGCTCCACTGCTGAACAGGCCAAAGGACATGCGCTGCGCCACCTTGGAACTCAGACTAGATTGCTAAGTTGCAAAATGTAAAAGTTAGGATAGAAAAACATAGAGCAATTCAGATTGGTCATACCCTGGCATCGTACACCTTTTTTAGGGCATCATAGCGTATGGACCCCAAAAAGATCACTCCTTGCACTGCTCCATCTTTGTCGTTAGCCACCAGTTCGACGCACACCATCTCCCCGTCGCGCACCAAAATGTCGCTGAACACCTCGTCGAAATTATCGACCATGAAGCAGATGTGCGGATACGTAATCTCCTCGCCTTCGCCCTTGGTGTCCATCTTCCGACGACTGGGGCTTGCGTAGACCCTCTGCGAATGTCTTCTCAGCACTTGCAACTCCTTTGGCGACGTCCTTGTACAAATGGCCAGTGTCAACGTGTAATCGAACTGATGAATGACCATGTTGAGATAAACCGTCTCCTCCCAGTCCACATCAGGATCACCGATGGGCAGTTTGCGCGAGTCCTTGCGGAATACCTCCACCTCAGTCTGTTTAAAGAATAGAATATGTTCAATGGGTGTTTTATGGTAATTCCTGATGCTCACCTCAAATTTTGGCATGTGACGAGAGGAGCTCTTCACGTGCTTTTTGCGCACAAAGAAGAGCAAGTCGTCTGAGTCGATGCTGTGCACGGGCTCTGTCTGGAAGAGGAAATGACGCACAAACAGGTCCGTCCAGTAGGTGGTGCCCTGTAGGACAACGAAACCGCCATCTAAGAGACATATAATAAGAATATTAACTTTCTGAGCTTCAGCGTCAATGTTATGAAATCAAATGCCTAAGTGTATTACATAATTTGTTATATAGATTTATTATGACCAAAAGCGTTGCTAAGCTTCTATAAATGGAACGTATTAAATCCCAAACTTCAATTGCATCATAAAAATAATTAACTATCTATGTATATTCAAATTTGAGAATTTCGTTTTGGCAATCATATTTCTAGGAACCTTAGCTTCGGCTCTATCTTTTCGATTTTGAGGACTTGTGGGAAACTGGGGGATGCTGATGTTGACCGACAGGTGAACAGCTGTTTGCGGTTTTCCCATACTGCCATTTGGGCCGATAAAAGTAAAAGCCGCTTATGTAAAGGAAAACAAAGAGGTTGGCCAAAAGTGGGGCGGAAAAGGCACGAACACACAAACACAAGCGCAGCAGGGCACACACACAAGCATACACATCCTTAGGGGTTGCCCTTTGTGATAAATCGATAAAGTGCAAATGTAGACAAATTTTCCCTGCTATTTGAACCGAATCGGGGAGCTGCGGAGTCCGGATTAGAGCTGTACCCACCATCCTTGAGCAGCTGACGCATCTCCTTGGTGCGCTGGAAGTTAATGTCCTCCAGGAGCTGCTGCAGAGGCGTCTGCGAACCCTTCAAGAGGGCGGCGGCGGCACTGGCGAGGGCCATCCTAAAGGGGGATTTTCACGGCTCCGCGCTTCCGGATGACGAATGTCGATGTAGAATGGTGAGTATTACTATTTCACAACGTCCAACACATTACGGCCTTTGCGGGGGTGGCGGCAACGTTGCGGGGACGCGGCTAGTGATGTATATATTGCAGCATTTGTTGTTGCTCCACGGTTGGAAATTTTTTGCAGTCGCAGAATCAAGCGGTGCAGAGGAGCACCTTATCTCCACGGCACATGCAAATCGCAACTGAGCAGCAAACCCTCGTTTTTTTCCCACTTGGGGGTTGTTTTATCCCTTATTCGCGGTGCATACCCCATCTGTATTATCAGTTATCAGCTGTTCCCATAATTTCACTGCCTCTTTGTGTTATTTATTCGGAAATGTCGAAAATTCCACGGTTAACTCTTTTGTCTAGCTGAGCTTTTATTGTTTAATGCAAAAAAAAGATAAATAACAATAAATAAACTCAGTAGTGTTGCAAAAGCGGTAAATTAAACGATAACAGCAAACGTGCGGCTCTTCGATTAAAGCTCTATATCAGTTATCGAATTTAAATTGATTTAAAGTTTCATTAAAAAGTAATGCAAACTAGTATTATTTCCTATTGTTCGTGAACATTCCTAACAATTTCGGTTTGATTTGATTTGAAATTTAGCTCAGTTAATATTGTATCCTCTTTTTTTTTCAAATTTTTAATCAACAAGATGAATGCTATACACATGAATAAGTCATTAGTTAAACATGGGAAACAATGCTTATTGAATTCAAATACCAGTTTTAATCTGCAAACTCGCAGATCTTATTGATTTACCACATCGTCATCGGATTCCCGAAGATTTTTTATATCATCCTGCAGCTCCTTCAGCTCTCGAAGCATTGATCGCGTCAGCTGGCCCTCTGGAGTGGCCAGTGGCTCAAATAGAAGCATTCGCAGAGACTCCCGCAGCATGACCTCAACTCGTTCCAATTCCGCCTAGAAAAAATTTCATTAATTTGACATTAAGGAATAAATCCAGGACTTTCCCACCAGGAGGTCATTGGCACTGTGCTCCATTTCAGTATACATTTTTCTGGCCAATTCGGCCTGTGTGTTAGCCAGTTCATAGAGGGCGATAGCCTTCAATCTGGAGATTCCAGGAGTTACGACCTTAAGTACCAACAATATCTCCTGGCACAAACGAATCTTCCGCTCGTATACTTTCTTATTTGGTCGGGTTCCCATATTCTGAAGAATCTGTCGCAATATAGAGGCGATATTTTGCTTTAGATCGAGCATTAGGAAATGATTCCGATGAAGTAGGCGACTTAGCTTGGCCAAGAGTAGCTCCTGCCGGTATATATCATCCCTTGCGTGAAATATTTCCTCCTTAGCACGTTCCAGCATATTCGAGACAAACTCCTGTTTCAGTGTGTGCTCCGGATTAAGAAGGCACTGCCATATTCCGGTATCCGGCTGACGCACTATGTAGCCATCTACGCACGAGCATTGACTGCAAATGAAACTGCTCATGTGTGTTCCCAGCTCGGTGGGATCCTGGCATCGCGGACAGGAGCAGTCGAAGCACTTGCCCACCTTGAGGATTTTGCGACGCTCCTCGGTGCCCAGGAGCACATTGGTGTAGCAATTGTAAAGGATCTCTCCGGCGGCTATAAACCGATTTGCGTAGACCTTTATACGTTGCTCGTCATCGATTGAGATGACCAGGTTGGGCGTGCAGCTGTGGGCGAAGAGTCCTGCCCGGCGATACAGTCCTCTCATGGCGCCACCCACCTCCGGGGCCCTTATCTCGTAGGCATTTATGTCCAGGATGCCTAGGAGACCCTGTACTAGGTCCTCATCCGCCGCACCCCGTAGTTGTGCTAGCACTCCACCATAATCCAGAGGAGTAAATGCGTGCTCCTGGTAGTTTTTCCAGACTTCAGTCCCTCTTCTAGTCATAAGTTGGGAATCCATTTGGGACATTTCCTCGTACAAGGGCAGGGTTTCCTCGTGCTCTCTTAACAGCAGGCATTTCAAAACTGGCTGGATTTCGGTGTGCTCCTTTTTCTGAAGCAGCTCCACCTGGTCGTCCGAAAAATTCATTTCAGCAAGCCTTTTGCAATCTCGTTCGTCATGATCCGAGCAATCCTCACACAAAGCTAACAGACGGCACTTTCTAAGGGTTTACATAAGATTCGTAAATGGATAACACATTTGTATGGAGTCCACCTACCGACAAAAACTCTCGGTTAGATTAAAGCACTTGGAGCAGCGTCTTTCGCCCATTAGGGGCAAAACCACGATAGGATTCTCCAGCAGCAGGGTCTCGCCAGCCCGAACATTACAGAGGGCAACCGCAAATCTTCAGGGAAACCCACAGGGGTTAAATATTTTAAATGGGTTATAGATGCACCCACCTGCCCAGCGTGTCATTCTGCTTTATCTCGCACTTCCTTGCAAAATCGTCGGTTACTGCGGCCATTCTCTGTTTCCCGTTCCCTTTGGCTACCTTTGGCATACTGACAACACAACCAGCGCCATGCTGGCAACTTATTTTTAATTGAACGACAATTCTTTATTTATTTCTTGGTCAATGATTCCCCCCACCCAGCCATACGTTGAACCATGTCGCCGGTACACAATGTAAAAGTGGCAACAACTGAAGGGAGCGCATTGTGTTCGCTTCCCTTCGACTAATCAAATTTGTTTTAGACTAAAAATTGCCGGAGCAGGGCCACAAAGTGGATATAAGATATGTACCCAAAATGGGGATATTATCTGCCGTATTTCTTCAAATCGGACTCAATCCGCTCCAGCTCCATTGAAATCCGGTCTGCAAGATAGCCTTCTGCCGAGTTTTCTGGCTCAAAGCGAAGTAGGTCCATTGCTTCCGTGGCCACCAGACTCGCGGTCCTTAAATGAGCCTGTGAATTGCATTTATTTAATAATTGCAATTTTAAAAGGGTATTCACTTTACTCACCACATATTCTTTTTTGCTCAGATCACTTTCGGCAAATTGCAATTCCACCAGCTCCACCAAGGCCAGCAAGTACTCAAACAGACCAATGGCATACAGCTTGGAGATGCCTGGAACCACAGCCCGACAGACGGGCAGTAAGTCGGAGCAGAGTTCCACCCGGCGGGCGAGAAGTTTCTTGCACGGCTGGTCCATGGAGTTCATTAAAGCAGCCGCTCGCAGAATACTGGCAATGTTCTGCTTGATGTCCAGCAGCATGAAATGATTGGGATGGAGCAGTGGCCCGTACTGGGTCAGTAGAGCTTCGTATACCTGCAGGTCACCCATGGCGTCTACTAAGGCCGATCCCACTGCAGCCTGTAGTTCGTGGACCTCGGCAGCGGTTAACAGGGCTCTACAATCCGGGCAGCGCCAGTCTCCAAGTTTTCCATTTGAATCAATCTCGCAAACTGAAAATCCGGGGCACTCCTTGCACTTCAGGCTGCTCATGTGGGTGCCCATCTCGGTCGGATCCAGACAGCGCGAGCAGATACACTCCAGTCTTCTACTTAGACGCAGTTGGTGTTGTCTCTGACTGGTGCCCATCAGAGGATTGGTGTACGAGTTGTAGATGATGTCGCCAGGCTGCAGGGGAACCGCCGCATATAGCTTCATGTTGAACTGTTCATCCAAGGCCACCACCGTGTTTGGAACGCAGTGGTGCGGTAAAGTAGCACCCCAAACAAAAATTCCCTTCAAGGTATCACCATCCTTTGCGGTCACCTCGAAGGAATTACTGTCGATACGTATGCAATGGGCGTGAAGTGCATCCGAAGTTAGCTCCTGAGTGGGTAGAACATCCGCTAGGCCACTCTCCATTAGTGGACGCACCACTAGCTCCTCGTGCTCTTGCCACATTCCTTCTCCGTCGCGGTAATCACTCAGATTTATAGGAACATCGATGAGCATTTGGCAATCGCCTTTTGTACGAGGATTCTCTAGCAGAAGAAGGAGCTTTAGGAGTCCACATATGCCAAAGTTCTTCACAAGAATATCCTTGCAGAGGGCTTTTCCTGCTCCGCTGGTGAAAAACTCACACTCGAATTCATCATGCTGGTTGCAGTCCATGCACAGGGGAAATACCTGACACCTTCGGCATATCACATAGGATTCCTGAAGGCATTGCGCGCACTTCAGCTGATGGCATTCCCAGTGTGGAGCTACCAGCAAGGGTCGCTCCTCCAATATGGTATCTCCCGGTTCGATGGCTATACTAGCCACCAGATGCCTGCACAGAATTACACTTTAACTATTGTTTTAGAAAGCTATTTGAACTTACCTGCCCAACTTCTCATCGTGAGCATGCTGAATATTTTCGCCAAATTCTTGCATCGATTACGTCTGTTGCCTGGCGAGAAAAGTAATTTAGTGATTCTGCCATCGCCGTCGTGGCTTGTGGTTCGTCTACTCACCTAAAACGCACTGAGCAATTATAAATATACTCTGCAGTGCTGCTGGCTGAGGAATATCCCTCTTTTTCAGGAGCCCTGTCGTATTGCTAAGTACTTTTGCTAATTGCGTGCATAGCTCGAACGAGATGATGACTTATTTATAGAATCACTCGTTTGGAAGAGGTGATGCCGCACTAACGTGTCTACTTTTCACTTTATTTTCCCTTTACGGGAAAGATATGTATATGGACATTTTTGTGCTATTCTTCTCAATAACTATGTTGTTTATTGTTCTTTATAAATGTATCAAACATTGTGTGTTTATCTGATATTTTTTAAGTCGATAATATGCATATATATATGTATTTAATTAGTTTTACGAGGGGACAATGTTAGACTTAATTTAAAGTGTTATCGGCTCTTGTGGAATACATAATATTTTAAGAAAACAAATGAAGCTACATTAACAGTAGTAAAAGGCATGCTCTAAGAAAGGCTACTCGTAAAACATAGACGCCGCCAATTCAATTGGTCAAATGCGTGCGGGAAAAACAAGAACAAATATGTATTTTATACAAAAAAAAATTAAACAAGTTTCCTATTCCTCATCCTCAGTGCTAGTAATCCTCATGGCTTCCGCTGTCTCTACCTGGCCGCTGGCGCTTGGTGATGCTGTGGGAATCGGCGTAGGCGTTGGCGTCAGCGAACTGTTGGAAATGGCGTCAATATCATCGTCAAACTCTACATCCTCAGCATGCATCAGCTTCTTTAGATCAAACGGAGTTTCCTGCGAAAAGACACAGTATCAACATTTCTGATATTCTACTTTATTTATTTTGAGTCATTACCTTTACTTCATCAACTCGCTGTCGATCATGCAGCGCACTCAAGAGCTCGCGAAGGTGTTGATTCTCTTTACGCAATCGCTCCCTTTCCATATCGCGTTCGTTAATTTTTGGCTGTTATTAGGTAAATAGAAATTATAGTTCTTATCTCGGCTTAAATAAGTTAGAACCTACCAAAAGCATGGAAATCTGCTCATTCAGTATTGTTACAATGCTGCTGAGTGCATGGCAGGGCACACTCGGCTCCAGCACACTAGCGTGCTGAATGCGATTCGGCCCACAGGTGCTGCTCGATCCTCCAGTTAACTTATCCGTCTCTTTCGGCGATTCAGTTGGTGATGTTTGAGTGGAGCTATCGACCGTGGATGCCACACCTTCTTCGATCTGTAGGAGGACATTAATTAAAAGATAACTTGTCACAAATTGATAACATTTTGTATACTTACGGTTTCCTCGTTGTCTTCCTTTTTGTCAGCTACAGATTTGCTTGCGTTTTCAGCCGTTTTTATCTCCCGGCTCTGGCTTGGTAATTCATCCACCGATGCTGCAGCTTCATTCTTAGAGGTCGTTGGATCTGCCACTTCCTTTGTGATATCCGCCTCCACACATTGCCTCTCTTCATTGCATGATTCACTTAGCTTATCTGACGGCACAGTTTTCACTTCATTATCTTCACCCTTGGTCTCCGTCTTATCGCCTTCGAGTGGTTCTTGTTCCAGTAATCCCTCCGGAACGGCATCAGTGGATTGACGTTTCGAGGCATCTATAACAGATTGTGAAGTTTTCGGCTCAGTATTGAAAGGAGCCAGTGGCGTTGTGGGCCGCTCATGTGGTTTGGACGGAATAGCCGGTAAGCGCAGTTCGTCGATCTCACAGTATCCGTCATCGTCTTCGTGTATGGCAACTTCGTCAAGATCAAGAGTTTGTAGTTTGGGCATCAGCCGCGATGGCGGTATCTGGGCCTGAGCCTGGGCATGCTGCCTATTGGGAGGCGGCAGCGGTGGTGGTGATGAAGAAAACGATGAGGATGGTGCCACCTTCTTACGAAGCTTTTCCTTCTCGTGACAGTGGCCACAAACCGCCGTGGACACCGCTGAGACCTCTTGCTCAGGCGTGACGTGCATGTACTCGTTCAGCATCTTGGTCAGGGTTTGAATCTGATCGTAAGCAGCTAAAGCAATATCTGCACTGTCTTTCGGCGCCTCTGGCATCATGGCAATGTCCACAATCTGGTCGTAGTGTTCCACTGGCAAACGGAAGATATCACAAATGATTTTCTGCTTCTCCAGCAAATCATTCCTAATGGAGGCGTCCAAGCGGCGTAACTTCTCTCCTGGTGTCAACACAGGTTCCGCTGTGTGAGCGGGACTAATGCTGACCTGAATGGCCGTAGGGTCCACCAAGGGACTCTGCATCAGAAGGGTGCGCGTGTTGTTCGAGTTGTTCGAGCAGACAATGCTGGCGCTGTCGCGTTTGGAGTTACCTCCAACCATACCATACGTGGAGTTTCGCTCCTCCCCAGTAGATCCTGGTCTAACCGATTCCCTAGTCGACTGAGAGTGTCGTAAAGTAACGTCGTTTGCTTCCGTCCCATTCGCCGAATACTTCTGAATGGGTTCGCCAGTGCTTCTTATGGACATAGTGCGATTAACTTCATTTTGGCTCGAACGCGGCTTTGGTGTGTTTACATAATCCGCATCAGATTCACTTGCTGTCGCATCCCGTTGAGGGTTTCGCAACTGAACTCCAGTAAGAGAGCTAACGTTACTATTATTGGTCGCTGGAGCCGGTGTAACCGTGGCTATAGGCAGCATTGGGGCCAATGGTGTGGTAGTCAATGTGGCTGTCGCAGCCAATGGCTGTACTGTATCAGTGCTCAACTCCAACGACTCTTTGGTGTTGGAATGCGGAATAGCGGCGAGAGCTGGATCACTAATACTCGTGTCATGGTTGCTTGATGCGTTCTTTGAACGATTCTTAGACTGACGAGCAGCCACATCCGAGAAGTGTTTAAACCATCTGCGAGAAAACATTGAAGAATTAAGAAATGACTGACTGATGGAATTCAGGGATTACTCACGTCTTGCACTCCGAGCTACTAGGCGCGCGTAGCTCCAACATTTGTGATGTCTTCATCTTGATGAGGAAAAAGGAATTTTTATCAGCCGCCTCCTGCCGGATCAAAGTGTCCGCATCAATGCTCATAATTGGACTGACTGGCTTATTGGTGATCGATAGCGGGGTGTGCAAGTTCTTTAGATAATATTTATCATCCTAAAAAAATAATTGTAAACGGTTAATTAATCACGTCTTTGAGAAGTTACTATGACTGTTAACTTGCCTGCTTGGTCAGCAAAACAATCATGTTTTCAAACAGAAGTCCATGTAGCTGCACGCTAGGATTCTTCTTGATCGTCAGATTGCCGTCATGGATGAGGTGATGTTGGGTCAGGTCCAATTTCTTAAACTCTTCCTTGTCATAGGAGGATCTGTCTAACTTACGCTGAATGTTTTGCAGCCTGTTAAAATAATAAATAAAATGTTTATTTAATATAATTAATCAGCATTTTTTTTATAGGCACATACTTGTGAGCATCCTCTGCTGTCTTTACTGCCTGGTTGACCTCGACAAGAATCCTTTTAGAGGATTCCACTGCCCGTTGAATGGCTTCCGCCTCGGTGGTGTTTTCTGGCAGCAAGCGCACGGTCACCTTGTAAAGGTTCTCAAACAAAAGCGGATACTTGGTGAGGCGCTGCAGCACGGTGGGCAGCAAGTCCTTTAGCTCGAGGCGGCGACATGCCTTGTGTGACTCCGACTTTTTCAATAGCTTTTGCAGCATCTCGTCCTTGTTGCGCTTCTCCTTGAGTGCCTCCAAGGCGATTTGCTGGCGGGCACAGAACTGAGCCGCAAACTCGCAAAGAACAACTCCAGACTGACCATCGAACATGTCGGCGAGCAGATCCCCTATGGTGTTCACCACGTGGTTATGCTCGATGCGTCGTTGCTTAAGACTCTGCTCGAAGGCGCCATGAATCTCACGGAGCGACAGCAAGGCGGGCGGGAACAACAACAGCAAATGATCCTGGGACAGCAATCCACTCTCGTAGAGTGGCAGGAAGAATAATCGATCCAGCAGCTTTAGGGTGCGCACATGGTTGCGTTCAGTTTGATAGATTTCTTGAAATAATTAAGCAGAAAGCATACATACAGTATTGTTATATTAAATAGAGATGTAAGGATTAATTTACCATTTATAATCTCCTGACGCTTCTTCTCAGCGTCCGTTAAGGCTGCCAACACCTCTGCGGCCACCATGGAACTCCAGTCCGCCTCGTTCACGTCGTCTTCATCCTCGCTCTCCAGCGTCCAACGAGCTACAGGCAATGGGTGGCCAGCATTCCAGAAACTAGAGTTGCTAGCTGCACTGCTCCCAGCGGCCCCTGCCAAACCCGCCTGAAAGGAATCCTGCTGGCAGTACTGCTGGGCGTGCTGCTGGATGAGCAGATGGGGGTGCTGGTTCTGGTTCAATCCCATTGGCGGCACCTGGACGCCACCCGCTGCTCCGGGTGCAGCAAAGTGCTCCATTGACGTGCTGGGACTCTCGCTGCCGCCAGCTGAAGAGAGACTAGAATTCGAACTGCCCACATAAGTGGCATTCGATAGACCCAAGTCCAGTTGTTCATCACTGCGTTGAAAGATAAAAAAAGTAAACAATATTGAATGTGTTCGTTAAGGTATCATAAAACAAATGTGCTCCGAGAAAGAAAAAGATATACAAGTCTAGTGCAAATGCGATTATGTAAGCTTAAAAAAAAAATAAATAAATTCAAAAAAATGCTGGTCAATAAAATTAGCAGTTGTATATTTTGATCATTTCGAATGAGTTCAATTTCGATCGAATTAAATTTGTGCACACATTTTCCCAGAATTATAAGTGTAACATCCGAAAGCTCTATTTTTAGATTTACACCAAAAAATAATTCCATTTACATGAGCGACTTTATCACGAGCATTCTGTGATCTACTAATAGAATTGGGGTTCACACATCAAAATTCAATTAAAATATTGATTTACTTGAAGCTATTAAAGTTAAGGGTCGTCTTGAAGCTTTTACTGCGATTAAATCGAATGTTTCTTTCCATTGCCACTATTTTGATTTTTTTTGCGTTCCGTGTCGGTCTGATGAGTCAATTCCAACGCGAGAAATGCCACTGAAAGGGCAGCAGTTCTGGCAGGTGTTGGTAGGAAAATATGTCGGGAGCAGTTGCTCAAACAGTTTGTCAACAGGAAGCAAAGAAACGAGGATAGCTGGAAGCCAGGACGCAAACTGGCATTGGCTAACATGGTCGGGAGCGGACTGGCGTAACCTACATTGCGCTGCAATAAGCGGGGCGGACAATATAATCGATGTCAATGCCGGCGTCTAATCAACTATCATATCCACAGTGCCTTCTAAACGTATACGTATGCGGTAATGGTCACCGTAAACATTAGTCGATGTCTGTGGTAATGATAAGTCGAAGGCTGGATACCCTGGTCCGACGGCCCAGTGGGGGCGATTCCACGAAAACGTTAATGCATTGTCTGCTAATCATATCCTTGCCAACTTGAATATAGTTTAATTAAAAACTCAAACTAAAGCGAATCTTTAAGAATAAACGTGGTGGAAAGTCTTTGGAAAGTTGGCGCCACAAGAACGCGACAACGGAAAGCAGACAGCATATATTGATTGCAGTGCGTCGCAATACACATTAATTAGTAAAATTAATATCCGGTTACTTGGCGGCCACAAAAAGGCGTAGGAAAATGCTTTAGTTGAGAGGATCTAGGGAGTGCCTCAGCCAATGACAATGGAATGAAAGAATTTATTTGGTAAGCTGAGACGGCGAAGGAGGACAAGAAATAAAGACAGTAGGTCAGGATTTCCCATTCTCATCCTAGATGACAGCGAAATCGATTCCTTAAACTTACTTGGGACGCGACGACAAGCTTGGATCAGAGGTCTTGCGGCGACTGTTGCGGTTCCTCTTGTTGGACAAGCGCTCCTTGTAGGATTCCGACCGATTCACAGAGACTGGTGCACTTTTGTGCTTCGGATGCTGACTGTAACTGCGGATGATAAGGTATCTTATTAAACGGAAAATAATAAAACAGAAATTATTCGTACCGCTCCCTACGCGCTTCTTTATCCACTGTATCCAGGGCGTTCAGTTCGGCAAAAGCACTCAGACCGGCTGCCACGGATCCACTGGTCGACGGAGTCGTTGACGCCACGCTCGTGGATAAATCCATGTTGCATCCGGCTCCACCGCCGGGGTTAATACTGTCGTTGGCACAGCTGCCGTGAAAAGAACTTTGCAGGTCGGTGGTGTTCAGCCCCGAAGTGTTGCAGGAGGTATTTCCATTCGACCTTATCGATATGTTCGCATCCGGTCGCCGATCAGAGGGTTGACGCACAATCGACGCCTGACCACGGTCTAAAAAGAACAAATATCAGAATTGTATAAGTTGCAGTGTTTGATTTTGGGTTTAATTAACGCACCTGGAGTCAACTCAACATCCAATTCCTCATCTTGACGACTTCGCTTTTCATCTAGAAAATAACATAAAACATTCAGTTCCGATTCAGTGTAAGATTCTCTTACTTACTTCCAATGACGTCGCTGGTACGCGGTCGAATTTTGCCCATGAATTTACTGATCTTGTCGTTGTGGGCGAGACGTTTTGCCTGGGGCAAGGGACCGGGACAACTCTCGTCCACTACTTTCGAGCACTGACGGTGTATGTTCAATTTACAGTCTGCAACAGGGATGTCGAAAATATACTCATCATTCATCAAAATCAAATTTAAGAGAGATGCTCACCTGTACAATGATAACCTTGCGGGCTCACGCCCCAGATAATCGTCTGACAATGATTGCAGTGCGTCACTTCATAGTATTGACGCAATACCAATGGATGACCACGAACATTCATCTGCAGGGTGATCGATTTTTATTTCAAAAATAATTTAGAATAAATACAGCATTCCAAATCTCTCACCTTGCGATTTTTGCCCATAATACGCGACTTGAAACTCTTGTCCCTGCTCACAAAGTGATGGACCCGCTCAACGATGCTGCTTGGAGGCGGACGAGTGTTGAAAATACGGTAGATGACGGTGGAAAGAGCAGAACACAACGCCACCTTGCGTACATCCTCCGGCGGTGAACCGTTCTCATCCTCACTGGAAAGGTAAATGTTTAAATACAAACAAAAGCTAAATATATTTGCATACTCACATAAGCGCGTGAAGATTGGGCATTAAATATTTGTCGATGATTTGCTCCCTTAGCTTATCCGTCTTCGCCTCGGCCAGCTTGTCGTCCGTGGGTCCGTAAATGGTTCCCAGGCCGGCGGTGCGCTTCTGCTGAAACTCACGCAGCTGCTCACTGATTAGGTCCTTGGCCCGCTTTCGGCTACGCAGAAAAACTGTCCTTAGGATCTCCACTTTGTCATACTCCAACTGCAGGACATTATCCACCTCGCGGGCCAGCGATTCATCTTGGCGATACCATGACAATGGAGCCCGCGGCACGAGGAATGTGGAGTGGATTTCGTAGGCCCATTTCCGCATGTCCTTGGAGGTGCCCTCCTTGTACAACTCAGTAATCAGGTAAAACAGAAGTGGCGCGGGATCCGAGTTTGAGATCACGTAGTTTAGGAAGATGGCTAGGAAAGTGACGTTCTCGGCCTCTAACAAACGAGTTAGATTGTTAAAGGGTCCGTTCTCGTCAATGAAGGGCTCATCCAAGTCCGAGTTTTCGTCCTCCATCGAGATGATCTCCTTCTGCGTATCGTTCGACTGGGCCGCATGCATGTGGCTGGAATGTAAGGATATCGGGATCGGAGAAGAGGCTCCCGCCATCGGCGTAAACTGATGCGACTCGATAAAGACTCCAGGTCCGGCTGCTGCTGCTCCACGATTGTTCTCATTCGGATCTTCCAGCACGGTCATGTGGGAGCTGGATAGATATGGAGGCGGCGGTGTTCCGGGCGGGGAGGATTCGCCATCCTTTTCAACAATCTCCCACGAGCCCGAAGTCGTTTTCGTTATCCGATCTATTGATGATTTCATATGTACATAGGTTTACATTACATTACAAAAACGTAAATCCAATTGTATCATACCTGGATGACGTGGATGCATATTGTCCGGTGAAGAACCAACGCGTCGATGCTTGTTTTTTCCCAAATTCGGAGTCTGTCCCAGAGCCTGTGAAGGTAGAGGCGTATAGAAATTAAACTGCCAGGATAAATAATATTTGGCCCAAATTACACATGAAATAAGAAGTAATTTAACCTGTAAATAGCTTTTCAAAATCTACATCTCCGATGCAAATAATATACCCAAAAAAAGAATTTCCTGCGTGTTATTCATTGTTTAGTGAGTAATCAAAAGTGTTTTCGTTTGCTGTTAGTTGAGCTAGCGGAAAGCTAATTAAAAGTAATATTATTAACATTCGCAACTTATGATGGCGTCAATTAATTAATTAGAAGCATGAAACAGAGAAATGTTAGAGAATGAAAAGGGTGTAAGAAATAAAGAATTAGAAGGTTAGGATTTCGGCAGTGCTTTTCTTGGCAGAGAGATAAAGAGATCGAGTGATTCGTTGGCTACTTACGCCTGTGGCCTGGCCACCGCTCATTTGATGCTGCTGCTGCTGTTGATATTGCTGCAGCTGCTGGACAATGTTGGGTCGTTGGGACAAAGGAAAGGCAATGTTCAGGTTATCGTTCTGCACCGCTGTTGTTGTGGACACCAGAGGATAGTTGAAGGCAGTGCCCACGGAATTGGGTTGAGCGAGATTCTGACAGCTGCCGCGGCTCATATCCTCCGTCATCATGCCAGGCAAGCGAGGCGGTAGCGGTGGTGGACCCCCATCTACCTCGATGGAACCTCCGGCTGCTCCAGCTGCACTCGCCGATTCCATTTGCAGGAACATCTGAGTGGACATCTTAGGATCCGATAGGGCCTTCGTTTTGATCTTGGAACGCTTGGACTTGGCATTGCTCGGGCTGTTGTCAGTGCTGCTAGGCAGTTGCTGTTGTTGGGATCTATTTAATTGGGGACTTGTGGCGCGATCCAGATCGGAAACTGGAGCCACTAGATGTGACCCACCCGGCGACGCGTTTCCGTTCTTCAGGTCCAAATTTAACTGCCTGGGCGGATTCCTCTGCGGCAGTGGTGGCGGCACATCCTCCTCGATCAAACTCCTCGAAATTAGGAACTTGTTCTTGCCTTTCGACGTCGGTCCAGTTTCCTTAAAGCGATGTTGTTGCTGATGCGGATGGAAGAACTGCTGCGAGGTCGGAGTGCTGGTGTGCTGATGCATCGATTGAGACATCGACTCCGCTTGGTGGCTCATCCGTTGCTGCTGCAGGAAATCCGTCGTTAGGCCAAAGGGAGATGAAGTCGTTAGGTCCTTTTCGGTCTTGTTTTTGCGCGTGCCCAGCGACAAGGACGAAAGGGAACGCGGCAGGAGGGACAGGAATGCGGGTGAGGTGCTAGCTGGCTGTTGCTGTGG
Organism: Drosophila melanogaster; assembly: GCF_000001215.4. Taxonomy (NCBI): domain Eukaryota; kingdom Metazoa; phylum Arthropoda; class Insecta; order Diptera; family Drosophilidae; genus Drosophila; species Drosophila melanogaster. The sequence continues at coordinate 17,035,504 of NT_033778.4, read as the reverse complement.
CGGATAATTGTTGTTGTGGAGATTGTGGTGGTGGTGAAGATGATGGAATTGCTGATTGCTGTGAGTGGCGGACGCGGACAAGTGTTGGATTTGGTTGGGCGTTAGTAATGCTGTGTTCTTATTGCCAGCGGCCGCCTGAAGTTTAACAGTCGGTGCATCCTGTGTTAGGGTTTCATCATGGGAGTGCGTTAGAATGCCGCGAAATGGAAGAGAAAGATAGAGATCATGTAGCATCATTCGGTTTCAACTGAATCCCTTTGGAACTCTCGTTTCATTTAGCGCTCAACTCAAACTCAAAACGGTTACGAACAGCGAAAGAGCATTGTTAGATTGTATTATTAGCTGGGTTAACAGAGCTGCTTGGCATCTGCTTGCGGCATTAATATAATGTTTTGGAAGGGACAGGAATCCTGGGCTTATGGAGATTTCGCCTTCGACCTCCTAGCTTGCCTGAGGTACAAATAGATTTACCCAACAGAAATATTCCCTTACTCACCTCAGCTCCCACTTGATGAAGTTGCTCGCGCAGCTTACGGATATTCGCCTCAGATAGCTTGTAGCTCGGATTATTTTGATCGCTTTTTAATCGCTCCAGATTTAGTTTCTCCTGCTCCAGCATTTTCTGCAACGTCTGAATTTTGTAAGTCTCCATCTCCCTTCGTTTAATACTCTGCAATTAAAAACCAATGAAATTGATGAGATCTAAGACTCCCATTCGAGATACTTACGTCCACCGGCTGTGGCCCAGTTATTGAAGCGGTACGATCTCGTCCAGAGAGAATGGGTGTCGAGGGCGTTACCACTGATACCGAAGAGGGTCGCGTTAGCTTCTGACTTCGCTTCACCGCCAGCTCAACAGTTGTCGAGGCTTAAAAGTTTAATTGATAAATGATAAGAAGTTTTGATTAGTTTGTCAACCATTAATATTTATTTGGACTTTTCTACAAATTTTCTAATAATATATTCAAAATATTTCCTTTTTCAAATTCAAAATGATTTTGCACAGGCTCATTAAGCTTGTGCTATTTTCTAGTACCATTTACTTGGTCAAAGAACTAGGAGTTTGGGAGGATCCATTCGAAGCCAGAAACAGTACAGTCGGTAAAGAAGGAGAAGAACCTTTGGAGACGAAAAATTCAAACGACAAGTCAGAGGAGGGCGCAGATATTGGAGCCACTATATCCAAGGAACTCCAGAAGAAAAAAGAGGATTTGGAGAAAAAGTTTTGCCCCAAAGGCACCTTCTGCGAGCCACCACCAAAGCCCCTAAGCAAAACAGTTGGCGAGGCACTATCTAACACATGGGGGGTCTTAAAAGGGATTCCGTCCTACTGGAGCGAAACCTTCGAAACGGTGGGCGCTAGGATTTGTCAGTTTTTCAGGGGAGATAAATGAGCTTTATATTTAAATCAGCATCTATAAATGAATTCAGCAGAATTCAACTTTCCCATACACTTCTAGGCAATTAATGGTTCCGAATTTTTCGAAAACTTAGTAAACATAATCTTTAACTTTTGAACAATATTCAAAATTCTATTGAAACTAAAGTCAAAAATGCATTAAAAATTTTGACTACCCATTTTCATCCACATCAAGGGTCAAGCTAAAATTATAACCAAAGTGAAAAGATTTAGTTTCAAAATTAAATTCTCTATTGGATTATATATACGGAATAGGCATGTCTGTGAGTCAACTTAAGCCGGAAGAGCAGGTGGTCATTGCAGCCTCTGAGAATCTATCAATGGGTCCTTTCCCACTTGGAGAAAGCCAGTTCAGTTTCGTGGCTGCAAACAACTGCAGTGTGGCTCTCCAGCGGGGATTCTACTTCTCCCTTCGGATGCCCGACTGGGCTAAGGACTTTAAGCACCAGACCCAGAAGATACTATCCCATGGTTTTGACTGCCCAAGGAGAAGTTTCAAAAGCAGCAACGACTCGGAGATATCGAAATTCTATGGAGATTATCGTTCTGAACGTTATGGCGAAATCTTTTCGGAGAGCAGTAATGCAAGATTCTTTGAAAACATTCCCGGAGAAATGCAAGTTTCCAATCAAACGAAATCAAAGCGAGCACTGCGATCACCCAAGATTAAGGACGACTTAACGTGTGGCAAAAAGGTGCCATCCTAAATACCCTGGCATTGGCTGTCGAAAATTCGAGGTCACACAGGAAACATCATAAGGAGTTCGGGATTTCGAAGCTTGGTAAAATGGTTGTGGGCCTGATTTTGCGAGCGGGCGTTGTCTATGCTGTGGTAATGGTCACCAAGAACTACGGCGTGTGGGAATCTCCAAACAAGACGCAAGATGTGTACGATGAAACCGTGGAGCGCATCGAACCCTACGCCGATCAGGCGCGACGTAAACTAAATATATGCCCGCCTAGGCCGCCACCGGAGGGAGAATGGTCCTTCTTTGGCATCTACTACTACAACAAATTAGTTAAATCGGTTTTCGACTTACTAAGCGTCTTTCCCGCTGGACTAGCTGCGTTTTTGGAGAAAGTACCAAGCTATGTCAACGCTTTTAACGAAACCATTCAAAAGTACATTAAGGAGAGCCAGTCTAAGAAGAAAGAAATAACGATATCCAAGGGACAGCTGGACGAGACTCCTCTGGTCAGACCTCCCGGACTGGTGCCACCGCATTGCAAAGACAAGAACTGTCCGAAGGCTCCTCTGATTCCACCAGGATGCGACCGGAACAGGGATAGCTTTATCTACGAGCCGCGTTTACCCAAGAAGCCACCGTGCGAGTGCGCCAAGTGCAAGCAACGTCAGGCGGAGAATTGGAAGGACAACAAACGCAAGTGCCCCAGAATACCGAGCAGTGAAGCCAAGTGTAGATGTGGAGAGGGTCCCCAGTCGGAAGCCCGCTCGGAGCCCATCAAATCGTGCAAACAGTGCCGAAAGACGCCTCGAGAAACCGCTACCTAGAAATCCCCTGAACCAAATCTCCTCAGACCATTGAACAAATTTATTGTACCATCATCTAGACAATATAAATTTGGTTGCTTTCTTGAAAGGACTATGTTTTCATACCTTTTATAAGACCCACTACAGTTGGATGCTTCTCTAGTCGCACTTCATGGCCGTTTACCTAAAAATGAGTAGTCAAGAATATAAGAATTTGGGGCAATAGGAGAATTTATCCTACTCACCCTTAGTATCATATCGCCAGCAACCAGGCCTGCAATCTCCGCTGCGCCTCCGGGTTTAACGCTCTCCACAAACACAGGATTATCTCCGGAAACCTGTAAATGATTTAGATAAATGTAAAAATATGTTATTTTAATGTCAGCTGTTTTTAACAACACTAAATTTAAAAGTTTAAAAGAGAACACCCTTAAATGTTAAATCAATTATTATAATGACATTTTAGAGTCGGCAGTAACAGACATTTGTTGCCTTAGCTAAAGGTTAAAGCCTACAACTAAGCTATTGTATATGACACTTTTTATTGCCAGTAAATTCTAACGTGTTAAGCTCGTTGAGGAATGGAGTAGTTTTTAATGCTCTACGTTAAATTCTAAATATCCATAACAAAGAAAGCATTATAAAGGGTTGCACTTTGAATGTATAAGCACATACCTTCATCCCGTATCCGTTGCTATCTTTTCGCACAGTCAGGGTTAAATACTGAAAATTTTTTGGTAATGCTAGGCTTGGCGTACTCGGCGTGGTCGCTGGCGTCGTGGACTCCTGGGTGTGGCCACCACTCAGATCCCGGGAGAGGGGAGTCAGATTGAGGCTACTGCGCTCCCCCGGCGCCTGGAGAACGGGGTTGGAGTTGTCCGATTGATTCAATTGCACGCCTCCGCCCATTATGCTGCCGTTGTTGTGGCTCGCATTGTTATTATTGGCGGTGGTGGGCGTGGCTGGGGCAGAAACACCACCACCAGCTGCAGCCGTAGAGTCACCATTCATTTGGTTCTGCTTGTAGCTCGGTGGCAACGGCGGCGTCTGCGGCGGCACGGCGTTCTGGTTCTCCCGATCCTTGTCCCGATCTTTGTCCCGATCCCTATGACCACTAAGGCTGCTGGCCAGACTACTCAGGCTGCTCGCCAACGAAGGAGATCGTGGAATCTTCGATTTGTTCGCCAACTGCTTTTGCTTCTGTTTGCTCTTCGAGTTCTTAACAGATTTCTGCTTGGGCGCTGGCAGCTCGGGAACCGAGTCCACAACAATTACTGGTGACTGTGGCGCACCCGCTGACGGGCCTGCAGATGTCGCTCCTGGTCCAGTTGCAGTTCCAGGGCCTGAGTGGCTGGATCCGTTTGTGCTGGTATGGCTCGTTGATGTCTCCGGGGGCTGAATGCTTGACTCTTCTGGTATCTCTTGAACCTCATCGTATTCATGTTCGTCAGTATATAAATCTAGTAACCTGACGGAACAAAATATACATTTAGTTTATTCAAAACTCTTATTTATTCATTATTATAATAATAATTATTATTAATTCAGTAAGCTCAAGTGTAATTAAAACCCTGCCCGCATAATATGAACTCCATCTTGATATCTGGCAGCAGAAAAGCAACAATTTTTTCAATATGAAATAGCGCTGTGGATATTTCATTGTTTTAAAGTCTTCGCTTTGAGTGACTAATTTTCTATCCGTCGTTATCTATCAAATCTTTATCTTCATTTACTCAGATTAGTTGTCACCAATACCATTTTACTAATCTTGTAAAACCTTTTATCGCCTTTTTATACACACTGATTTGGTGACTACCGTCTCTGTGGTTACAATTAATTCATTTTTATTGTTCCTTTACTAAACCATGATGGTTGATTAGCTAGTTAGTTTGTATACCCTTTAAAATACTAGACTTCAGGCATTGAATAGAACCAGCGGATTGCCAGCTCAATCATCTATGAGAGGTAATCAATGCTGAATAATTTCATGGCGGAACTGCTTCTGCTCTTCGCCAACGATTCCCATGTGGTATGCTGGGTTTTAAAGAGCAGATAGCTAGATTAGTGGCTAATCAAGACCTCGCTGTGAATGCGACAAACATGTAACGAAAGTCACGGCCAAAGCCAAAGCCAAGCGATTTGTCGTCGCTGGTGGGTCTCTTTTAATTGAGCTAAAATTAAATCAGCCAGAAGAATAGATACACTTTAATTGCCGTTTATTTGATCATTTTGCATGTGAATGGAATGGATAAACATACATATGTACATATGTATGTCCCAGTATACAGTGTGTACCACCTTCGGACCCGTTCATATACCGGAATATAATAAAAGCTCATTTCCCGCCTGGTGAATTCATCATTATGATGAGTTATTTCCATAACAGCCGGGCGGGCAGGCAAGACCTCCAAAAATCAAATGTTTACATTAACTTTTTTGACTGATTGGCCCATGTCAATAGCATGTCTCTCCGTTTGATCCAAGTGAATTCTCTTTCTGTCTAAATTTAGCTGCCTAATTTTGAGGAAATCTTGCTGCAGCCCGTTGACGGGCTGGCATAAAACCTGTTAAGGCCCACAAATCAGACGACAACACCAGTGGTGGTGAGCTGTTAATAGATTTAAATCATTTTGCATAGGTATATTATACAATTCGTGGTTAAGACACCACCACCAAATGCACACACAAGCATGCTTAGAAAGTCACTGGTTTCGCCAATCTATTTGGGCTAAAACTTCCCTAGGTGGCAATAAAAGAAATAAATGGTAAAATGTGAAAACTGGCCGCTCCCTAAGTTGGTGAGCGTATATATGTATTAAGTCATCCGTTTGGCAGTCGAAACCGCACAAAAACAACCCCAAGCTTGGGGGAACTATTGGTATAAACAATCAGCAAACACAGTGCGTTTCAGAACTGTGAGACGGCGCAAAGTTTCACCTCGTCAATTGGCTATTTTCAAACAACGTTTGCTGACTAATCACGGGTCAAATGAATTAGTAATTGCTTACAAAAGTTGATCGGTGATCTAATGCACAGTTAAATCATCTGTAACTGGCTTAAGAACTATTTAAAATGTAGTAAAATACCTATTATTTTAATATAATTTCGAGGATTCTTAAAGGCTGCTACACTATTTAGGCAACGATCTTACATAAGTTGCTAGTTCTTAAGGGTAGCCCTAATATGTTAATATAAGCACTTAGGTCAAGAATGTGTGAAAGCTTCTTTTATGAGTAAAAATTCTTCCGATTTGATATAATAAGAGCTTTAACTTTTTGTGTGACTAATATCTTCTTCTTCTTCGAGATTTCATTAAAATTATTCAATTCCCACAACCAGTTGACACTGCCTTTGAAATTTGCATTAAACCTGCCTCTATGATGTATATTTGGTATATTTATTAGTATGTGTATAATCGACTGTTGCTTGCGAATAAGAACGAAAATAACAATTATTAAGTCTGTCGAGGACAAAAGATAAATTCTTATCGCAATGCGAGCAATTTAACCAGTGGGAAAGTGGAAAGTGGGGAAATTGTAGCGCATGGAGACAGTGGAGCAGTTGAACTCACCGTTTTTTGATTGATGGGTCATCCATAGGGTTTCCTGCGATGGCTTTTGCTGGCTGCTGTGCGGGTGCGAAGATGCAAATTCAAAGGCATGCGTAAGCCACTCGAAGTCGGAGGATCCCGTGGAGTATTGTTCGCATTGGTGTGGGGCCAGTCACCAGAAGTGGTTGCGGAATGCTTTCGGCAGCTATTTTTAAATTAGCTAGTAAAAACGGGCCGAAATGAATCCAGAAGTGATTTAATTGCCTCGATTTTCGTTGCTTTAGTTCTGTTTTATGATTTTTTGGTTGCACTATTCCAATGGGTTTTGATATGTGTATATATATTTTGCACTGCTACTTTTCACTTAAACCTGTGGGCACACAAAATTCGTTTGAAGACATTTCGGGCATTAATGCATGTACATTAAAATATTTGTTTGCATTTTTTTTTTTTTTTTTTGAGTGGGTGGTGAAGGGTTATGGGGGATGGGGCGGATCGGAGAGGGTTCAAATGCAGGCAGCAATCTCCTTGCAATTTCATTGTTTTTATTCCAACACAGATAACTGAACAGCACACCCACACACTCACGCGCAAGCCATACATATTCCAATGCCTATGGCTCTCTCGCCGCGCTCGTTCTCTCTCACTCTCTCTCGTAATCTCTTGCTTTCTCTGTCACTCGCAGGCAGCAGTTGTTGCTGGTTTTATTGTTGTGCTTTTTGCTGACTAGTTTTCACGAAACATTTAATGGATGACGACTTGGGGTTGGGGGAAAACAAGTTTTTGGCCGAAAAATTGAAATACTAATGCTATACTAATGGGTCAGAGCGGACACACAAGCAGGAAAATTCCAGCGATCCTTTCCAGATTTGCGTATTTTCCATTAGAACAGCTGATTGTTCAATTAATCGCTTGTGTTCAATTAGCGTGACGAAAACCCAAAAAGAAAAACAAAGACTCCCTCTCTTTCTTTGAATTTGCACTGATCTCACTGTTTGTTTACCTAAATAAATCAATTCTTGCAGTTTCACTCCTTTTTAATTAAACGCAAATATTTAATTGAATAAATATGTATACACACAAACTGGACTGACTGACTGACTGAGTGTGTGTGGGGGTGCGAGTGCGATCATCGCCGCAAACGCAAAGGCAAAACAATATGGCTGCCGCAAGCCACTTGTTAGAGAAAAACAAGGGATTCGAAGCCTCGGAAAGCGTCCAGTTGTTTATCATTTACTCATTAATTCGATCGCTTCCCGCTCCGTCAAGCCGCACATCCCTAAAATCGAATTAAAGCCATGTACTGCAGTTCAAGAGTTCAGCACTCGACGCACTCACACACGCGCGTCGCTCACTAACACTCACTGCCACCGATGGGCGAGTGTGGAAAATAAATACACATATGCCGTCATACATTCGATGCCCCTATAAGCGCGCTGCGTCTGTCTGCGTGCGATGGGTTAGAGATCATTTTTAGACAAATTTGCGTACAATATTTCCTGGCAGTTGCAAGCTCGCGATTTTGCCATTGACGAGCGTGCACAAATGCACTTAAATATGTATGAATTTTACGCCAGTGTGTGGGTGCGCGGAATGCATGTAGTCACTTTTTTTATTTATTGCTTTTGTTGCTGCAGTGAGCTCACGCGTAGCGAGTTGCGCATCATTCTTTCTCTGCTTCGCCACTTTCGCCACGCACTTACTTAAAACGCACTCGTATTGTATTCCATAAAGACACGAAAAATGTTTTTATTTTTTTCACTTATCGCGCCATCAACACGCACACGACGTTCTTTTCTTTTCAGCTTGAAAATTGGAATGAAATGACGAGAAAGAGCGCATATCTGCCAGTGTTGAAAAGGGCTTTAGTTCGGTACGGAATTCAGTACCTAAAACTGGTACAAACAAGGTACCTTGCCGATGATACAAGTTAGCTATTGGTTTTTATTCATTGTTTTAAATGCTTCTTAATATATTTCGTACGTGTGTTCATTAAGGCAATGTGTGTAAATCTTAGCTTATAAAAATTATAGCCCAAACTTGACTTGAACTTTTTAATAAAACCAAAATGCAAACATTGAGGCCAAAGCCTTTTTATTAATTTAAGTCAGCTTAGAAGTAGACGAGCCACAATCCAGATACGTACCTATTTATTGGACCGCAACACTGATATCCATACACGAACTTAGCAGCACTGTCCCGGGACCAATGCTTTTGCAACACTTGATCTGGCGTGCCTGGCAGAAATCAAAACAAACGCACAGCACAACCACCCACACAGACATGCATGCATACATACATACGGACAGCACAAAGAGCAGACAACAAAACCGCGTTCTGTGTTTTTCGTGAAATGTCGTTTATTTGGTGGCGGTTACTCGCGTTGACAAACAAAGGCAGGGCAACGCACCCACCGCCCTCTGAGATATCATACTTGGTTAGCTGCATACATTCGCAAATGTAAGCGCCAACAACTAATGTTTGCCTAGGACAAATCCGGACCCAGGAGGTAGAAGAGCAAAACCATCAGGTAGTAGAGCAGTAATCCTATAAATGCCATGTTGTAGTTTGGACTTTCCTGTTTCGTGCGCCGCCTAGGGACGCACTTCTGGCGTCATGAACTGGCCTCCTCCAGAATTGGTGTCGCCCTCGCCACTCCGCCGTTCTTCTCCAGAACCAGGTTGCCAACTACATCAGCACCCTCGCTATCCGAATCCTGCATAAGTGGGCTGTCGAGAATTCGAAGATTTTTTAAGTCTTCATACTGATTGGCAATATCCAACGTAACTGGGTCAGGTGGAGGTTGAAGTCTGCTTAACTCCAGCAACTGCAGATGGTAGTAGACACCCTCGTCATCTATGGCATAAAAGTGGGAGAAGTGGGCGTCTGTGAAGAACTGACGAGCTTCATTTCCCACAAATTTAACGCAGGCCAGGAGTTCCGGACGGATGGCATTGCCGCGCTTATTCCGCCACAGTTCCGCAGTCCCTCGGTTCACCGGATGAAACTCGTCGGCAACGAATGTCACATCTACATCGATGTCCGCTGCAATGGGCGCCGCATCCACAGCATCCTCTTGTGTAACACTGTGCTGCTTATGGCGTCGACTGCGCCGCCGTTTTTGCTCGCGCTCCAATTGATTGTTGCGCATGTGCGTCACATTCCAGAAGCACAGCTGCTCCGCGCAGCTGATCAGGAGCAACTTACATGGCGAGAATAGCAATTGCCGGATGCAGTGCTCGTGGACCTCTTCAATGCTGTAGATCAGTTGAACTTTTCTGTTTTCAACGGCAAAGAGCTGTTGGGAAATGTATAATTAGCAGGAAATAATTATGAAACGAATTTGTAAGACGTATGTATACCTCTAAAGTGCCATTTTCGAAACCCATAGCCAACATGGTACCATCATCCGTGGCTACCAAATAGCTGATCTTGGCCTTCTGGGCGATCTCTTCTTCGCAAATCTGTTCGTACCTTAGTTGGTTACAGCTGAATATTAAACGGAATACCTGTCGTTGGAAATAATTGATAATTGTTTAATGATATTATGTTTAGCAAACCCACATCGATGATGTTGTTTTCGTAGGCCAGAAAGAGAAGACTGTTCTTTAGATCAAAGCCGACAATGTATTCCTCCGAATCCTTTGGTTTCACGAATGCAGATGGGTTAGCTATATCCAGATGCTGTTGGTAAATATTGAAATCAAATACTGCACTTTTACTCGCATAAACTTCAATTAAGAACACTCACACAGACTCCGTGGTCGGAAAACAAAATGATATACTGTCCTTCCTGCAAGGACGCGTACTTGGTACTAACATCCATCATCAATGGCCACTGGTCATTGGGTTGCAGCGGATCTATCTTTTCCAGCTGGAATATCACAGTCTTCTGGGCACTGTGTGCCGACGCCACCAGAATGTTGGGACTGACCTGTTTGAGGTAATCAATGGGCTCCTCTATAAACTGCTGAGGTAGCGCTGTATCATGAATAACATCTATTATCACTCCGTCCACATAGCCAACGAAAATCTGTTCGTCGTTAAAGGCGGATATGGCATTTATCTTACAGTTACTGGCAGCATGAGTGGGTGTGATTGTGGACCATTCGGAAATTCTAGAAATGGCCGGTTTAATTAGGTGAATGCGCTCCTTGGAGTCCACAGCCAGAAGTTGCGTCCGCTCTCTGGTCATGTCCATCAGAGAACGCAGATAGACATTAGGCTCCAAGCAAGCCTTTGTCATCACGCTTATCTCATCTGCACTGTGAACCCAGGCGATTTCCCTGTTTTGATGTGAATTCGAGCCGCTTACAGAGCGCAATGTGTGCACATGGACCACCTGTTTTCCCTTAGCGCCGCACAAAACAATGTACTTATAGACAGGATCAAACAGCTCGTATATATCCACACACTCTATATGTTCGCTGACATTGCTGCGTAGCACGGGATCAGAGATTTTCAGATCATACACAATAAGTCCCTCGGACGTGCCCAGCAGTAGGTAACGTCCGTCAGTCGAACGCTTTCCGCAGGTGATGAAACTTCCTTCTGGCAGTTGCACTGCCTCCGATTGCAAACTAACCGAAAGACCTGGCAAAAAATTGAGCCGCCATACGCTGTACTTAAAAATCAGCAACACGGTGGCGGTCTTACTCCTTTCGTCAAATACATCTAAGGCCAACGGCGTGTCGTTTTCGACATTAAAAACATGTAGTTCCAGCGTATTGCTGGAACCGTTGGTCAAATCCCATACAGTAAGTGTGCAATTTGAGGTGCAGACCACGTAATATCGCTTTAAAACCTGAACGAAACACCGTATTCCCGACTGCATCGTTTTCAAAACAGGCACGTGCGACAGTTTGAACTCCTGATCTTGTTCGTCCCAATTCAAAATACTCACATCACCATTGATGAATGCCACATGCAGTTGGATGTTGGCCTCTGGCAATCCGGCGTCTTCATTTAAATAGAAAGCAACAATTTTCAGATTTGCATAGCTCCCTATAAAGCGTTTAACCACGCTATTGACTAGCTGCTGCTTGCTACCACCACTGTGGCGCCTTCCTGGACAATCGGGCCACAGGGACCAAAGTTTTACGCTGCCGTTGCAGTGCAAGGTGATCAAGTGCTTCTGTTGGTTAAATACCGCCATACGCAGAATGTCACTGCTGTCGCTCTCGTCCCTTAGCAAATAGGTGTCCTCTCCCTCCAGCGAAACATCGGTTAGCAGGATCTGCCCGCTGGCCAGCGCTATCAAGCAAAAGTCGTTGTGAAGGTAGACAGCATGGCGCCCCTCATTATCACCCAGGTTTATAATCTGACGGTGCTGGTGGAAACGACCGCTGATAAAAGGAAAAAGTGAAATAATAATAATAAAGTAACTTTAATATATATACATTTCATTATTACTAAAAATGACAGCTCTGTTTGTTTGATTAGTCAATAGCTGGTAAGTACTTACTGGTTAGTAAACCAAACCCGATCGTCAAAGCGCTGCACTTGTTTATGGGCTTCTTCAAAAATCGCCTCATCCTCGGCCATCAGGGCAATCCTAAGCAGGTCCGTATACTTTGAACAAATAAGATTTTCCTCAATCTTTGGCAAAAAATCCAGAATAGCGTTGACTAAGCGCTCATACTTTGGGTCATTGTCTGCATGAAAAAAAGATTACATTTTTTTTTTGTTTCAAATGATTCAGAAATTTACGTACCGCAAATATATGGCTTGTAGAACTTCAGCTGCTGTAGCGTGTTCAAGATCGATCCACTGGCATTCCAAGCAGTTGAATCGTGCCGAATCTTTTGTTCTAGAAAACGGAAATCTAAAAAGACCATGCGAAAGAGAGTCATCCGTTCGGGGTGCTCAATGTTTTTTAGATGATGACCGATGTGGCTATAGAAGTATTGGTCCAGGTAAGGCGGTATCAAGTCGTCGGAATCGAATGTTTTTGGGATACTAACAAAAAGGTTAAAATCACTCAGTATACGGCTTACTCGTGGCTTAAGGTTAATACATTTTAGCAAAAATTCAAGATATCAAGAAAAGGGCTAGGAACATACTTATAGTGATCTACGATACTCCGATGAAGTGCATATTCGTTTTCAAGCTTGACTTTCAACTCCAAGTATATGCTGGGTATACTTATGGTTGACTCTTTTGGTTGCTTCTCCACCAATGAATATTTATGAAGTTTGTTAACCACTACCATTACATCGGATTTGATAACATCAAACCATATCAACGATAGGAGCTGTTCAACAGGAAGTTGATAACGATTAGTAGATGTATGCCGTAAAGTGCAGTGCTCACTTACAATAGTGGGTATGTGGGCTGATGGAGGGAAAACTGACAGTCTATCAAACATTTTTCTATATTCAGCGGGCTCCAGAACGTTTAGAGAGCTCTCAATGATGGTCGTCAGCTTATCACAGTTTACACTACAAAAAAAAATTATGTATTTATTCAGTGTGAACACTCATAATCCACATACTGTTTCCAGTTGTCCCAGGTCGCCAGACCATCCCGAATGCTCTCAGCAATAATGCTTAGTCTGCGGGGATTCGTTGTCAAAACTTCCCGGGGCAAATCCTGTGGTCGACAGTCGAGGTACTTTAGAAGCAAAGACTTAACCTCATCCGGCGTAAGCGTCATCGAATGATGATCCAATGAAATATGAGTTGTGGTAGCTGCCGAAAGAAAGTCAGTGACCTGCTTGAACCGTGTGGTTAGCAATATCTTGCAGCTCAAGTTGAAAGCATTCCAAGCCTTGGCATTTTGCACATTAAGCAGAACAAGGAGACAATTCTCGTATGGCTTGCTCTTGAGCAGTCGTCGCAGTTCCGCCTGAATGCTGTGGATTCGAAGCTTTATGTTACTGCTATGATCGCTACGACTTGTCCAGTTGGGATCGATCTGGTAAAGTAATTTCTGCAGCATCTCTAGCACGGTCTCCGGGCTATTGCAGTTCTTCAAGTTAAGCCAGAAGATCTTAAAGTCCATCTTGCATTGCACTTTGTACGATAGGCACACATCCAAGGCTACCCAAGTCTTTCCCGATCCCAAGACGCCATCAATCAATACATTTTTCGCTGGGCGAAGTTCTAGAAGAGCCTGCCTTAGCTTCAGATACTGAAATATAAAAAGTATTGTAGTATGGTTAGATAACAATTCCACAGAGTAAAATTGTTTTTCGGTTTCGTACGTTGGACTTCTTTGATTGTTTTTTTTTTCGAATGGGAGATTATCATACCGGTTGCAGGCGGCTCACATTGTACTTGGCGAATACTTGGTTGTCGTTGTACAGACGATCTCTCTGCTCGATGTACATCCTGGTCATCATGCTGGGCTGCCGTTGCTCAGTCTTGATTGGCGACATTAAGAATTTGTAGTTGATCCTGAGAACTTCCTCCACAAATTTCTGGACCATTTCCTCCTGTTTAGAGAGCAGTGTCCAAAACAAGCGAAGTGTGCCGCTGACTGCATCCTTAGACATGATGATGTGGTCAATTTCCTCCTTGGACAATATTGATTTCGGCATATCCTGGACATCCTTGCAGTCGAAGTTGTCGACGAATGCATCCTCAAACACGGACAAAATGTCCTTGTATTGGTATTGGTGCTCCCCAGTTTCAAAATCCATATTCGTGTTACCTACATATGTAAATATTTATATAGTAACTAAATTTTATAGCTATGTTAGAAATAATTTATTGGCATTGGGTTATTTTTTGTGGTATTTTCATTAATTACAAAAGAAAATGTTATAGTCGAGTTTTCCGGCTATTAGATACCCGTTACTCTGCTGGAAATTTTTATCTCATAGAAATTCGAAAACAAAATAAATAGAAATAAAAATTAAAACGGTTCAAAAGTGTGGCCGTGACAGTTTTGAGCAGTTTGTGGGCGTTAGGGTAGGCGTGGCAACATGGGTGAATAAACTTGGGCTGCGTCTGTATCTCTAGAATCTGTATTCTTAATATCAACCTTCTAGCTTTTATTGTTCCTAAGCTCTCCACGTTCACACTAACGCAACCAGATCGAGTGTTCTAATAATAAAGCTGAATCAAATCCGAATCCCTGTCTTCTCCTTGGTCGGGCAATCACACAAATCATAAATTTGGTTGGACCAACCAATAAAAACTCAGGTGCAACTCTTAGCGAACAGAATCAAGAAAATCGAAAAAAACAAATCAAAACAAAAAAATGTTCATTTCAAATGCACATATGTATGCATGTATATGTGTACATACATATGGCGGAATTTTTGGCGCCAAGCTTGGCCCACTTTATTTGAATGCACCGTAGACGGCTTCTCGAGGAGAGAAATGCGATACCATGGATCTATGAGATCCCTTATCTGCAAGCTGAGATCGACTGGATCATCGGTAATTTCACAACTAATCGACAAGGACGCGAACGAGATCGCCTCTAAATAGCTAGGAATACGTGAGCTGGCGGTGCAACCATCGAAAAAGGCAATTCCGGTTGCATTTTTGTTCTCCTCCGCTCGTCAATGTCGTAGAACCAAAATCGGATCGAATTATTAATCACCAGTTAGATAAGCGCGTAAAGGCAGAGAGAAGATACGTCACTGAGTTTGCCGTGTGAATGAACTTGTTATGTTTGTGTGTAAGTGCTCTCGCATGCAATTGTTTCAGTCACACACACAGTGCCTTGGATTTGTGATTGACGGGGAGGCACAAGGCCCAATGGAAGAATTAAACAAATGGACTTGTAGAGCACAGAAAACGAAAGCACTACAGGTACATAAGCTTTCACCTGCACGCATATTTACTTACGCTCGCCGTTTATTTTTAACAAATCGTCGTCCTTATTCGTATTTTGTTGTATGTGTAAGTATTGCACTTTATCCTTAATATATAGTTGCTCCGGCTTGTTCACATTGTTCTAGCACATTCTAAGCGAAACACTAAAGGCTTGAAAAAATATAAATAATGTACTAATCTATGCTACTCATTGAGTAGTACTCAAAAAATAACAAAACGGAATTTATTCGACTGTGTGACCGTTTTACGCGAGGGAAATAATATCGAATTATATATAGGGTTGTCAAGTGGTTCAAAAATGATTTTAATCGTAATCTGAATTGTAATTCGATATTATATTGCGTGATTTAAGATATTGAGAATTTGTATATTCTTAATAAGAAATACAATTTACATTACGATTAAATTAATTTTTGAACCGACAACAAATAATATATAATAATAAATTCTTATTTATATATTAAGAATTTCTTATTATATTTTAATATATATTATTTGTTATTAGTTATTAATTTGTTATATATATGCCACCTTATATATATATGCCAAATATATATCTCTTTTCCAACTAGATCTAAGATTATAATAATACCATGATTTTCTTGTACGAAATGAAGTAGTTTATCTAATGCTTATTTTCTAAAAAACGGTTTAGCACTTATTACTTTATTTAAAGTGTGACCATATTGAGCCGTATCGATATATCACAGACAACAAAGGTATTCACTGCCAGGTAAGTTTTCACTAGCCACTTGCGACCACACCGACGGTGAAAAGGCGAAATAATAAATTTTAACAAATTGCCGCAGTGTAAATTAAAGGTGCGTAGCATTTTACATTCCCTTTCAGCGGTCACCGGCCGTCCCGCCCCCGCACCGTCCAATTTAACATTTTTTACGGCCAGTAAAACGTGCAATCCCACCCAAAATCAGACACGAAATTCGGAGCAGCGCATCAGAGACGCAGACGAGAAAGTGACGACGCAGCAAAACGAAGCAACAAAAACGAAAATCGGCGACGTACACATTCAACTTGAACAAATTTAAGGTAGGCATTGCAATTTCCCCACCACCACACGGTAGAGTCGGATAGGTCGTGTCCATTTCAATGGGAAACACCGACTGACCCGGCTGCGGAAAATAAAGAGATAAAAAAAGAAAGGCGACAAACCAGTGGTAGGAAAACAAAATGTCCGCAACTCTGTCTGAATCGGCGTCCCGAGGCTTGCAAACGTAACCACGCTGGGGAATGCCCTGGCGAATGTGATTTGTCTTTATTTAGATAAACTAATCCTCATCCATTACTTTACTCTGATTGGTGATTTGCAGTTTTCGAGTCCAACGCAATGTCATGCCGCGCCCCCTTCCAGCCCGACGATCAGTATGAGCAGCTGCGCCGGCCGAATGTCGGCGGAGCAGGCGGAGTGGCCATGCCGGGACTGGATCAGCAGGCGCATCTCTTTGGGGAGTACGCCGGAGCGCAGGCGTACGGTCAGGTGGTTGGCAATTTTCCTGTGCAGGCCATGCAACCCCAGGCGCAGACTCTGTCCGATGCGTCCAATCTGTCGGCCACGGCCACAATTTTCATCCCTCGAGGAGCTGCTCCCCCGCAGCAGCAGTCGCGACATCAGCAATACCAGCAGGCTGGTGGAGCCGGTGGAGGAGCTCCTTATGGCCAACAGCAGCCGCGCTATGTGAATGGTTTTAAGCATCACCATCAGCAGCACCACCAGCAGCCGCACTACAACCATCATCACAATCATCAGCAGAAGTTCAACAACGATATGCAGAAGCTAACGAATTCCGTGCAGAATCGCCTGCACCTGAATAGCCAGCAGGGCTCAGCCGGCAACTACTATCAGCAGCAGCAGGTACACCAAAACACACACCACCACCAACAACACCAGCAGCAGCATCAGCCACACAACCAACACGCCAAGTTTCAACGGCACTTCCACTTGAATAACTCATTCCAACAAATCGTACAGCAAACACAGCACAACCAGCCGCAGCAGCCGCACCACCAGCAGCACAACCAACAGCAGCAGCAGTATATTCAGAACCAGAATCAACAACCGCAGCCATCCACTTCGACTGCGGCGGCCTCCTCGTCGTCCTCGAACTCTTCGCAGCCGGACATGGCCACCATAGCACTGGAGTATCTTGATACAGTCATACATTGCCTTAACCAGGTGAGAATTTCGATTGATAAGCTATCAGGGCAATTATGGGCTTCCTTTGATTTATATTTTTAGTGTTTTATGATTATTTAATCAATTTTAATAGGTGTCAGCTTAATATTTTCTTTAAATATAACAATATATTTAAAATCAATATATTTATGCTCGAAAGTAAAAAAAAAAATCAGCTGAAACATTTCAGTCTAGTCAAACTTAATCTTAAGTTTTAAACCTAAATTTCCTACTAACCAGACATATTAATGATCTCCATCCAGAATCCGGGCCAATTTGATTCGATTGCATCACGCTTCCTGACCATTTTCGATGGCATGGAGAACAACCAATTCGTGCTCTCCATCGCCATGGAGGACATCTTCGAGAAGTCGATCGAGCAGCCGAACTTCCGGTACATGGGCGCCAAGCTGTACAACCTGCTGCACATGCTCAACTCGAAGCCGGACTCGCTGTTCCACACGCTGCTCAAGTGCAAGCTTGACTACCACCAGGAGGAAGTGACCAAGTACATGCGCTCCAACGAGCAGCAGAAGGTTCGCGAGACTGCCCTCTTTCTGGCCGAGCTGTACATGCAGTTGCGCGGCGACGACGACTCGCGCATCCAGTTGATCGCTGTGAATATTGTATATTCGCTGAGTAAGCTGCTGGCCAGCGAGAGCAACGAAAATGTTCGCTGCCTGTGCCAGACCCTCAAGCTGGCTGGATATGATCTGACAGCCGATTGCCCCAAGGACATACAGGAGATCATCACCGCCCTGCAGGCGATCGAGCTGAAGTCGCCGGGCAAGTACCCCATGGCGGCAAGTGTAATTGCCCTGCAGCAGAACAACTGGGGCAGGAAGGTGTCGAACGCTCTGGGAGACGATGAAGATACAGTGAAGGAGCCGCCGCGCCTGAGCGATGAGCCCGTCTTCTACGGACCTGATGGCCGCGAATTGACTGCCGAGGAGACCGATTTTCTGGCCGGCGGGGATAATGATGGTGATGATGACTTTGATGGGGATGGTGCCGACCTAGAAATCGACGCGGAAATGGACGAGGAAACCGAGCGGGCATACAAGGAGTTCTGTAAGCAGGGCAAACAGAAGACCTAGACGACTGTGGAGAACTGTGTTGCATTGGACGGATTCATGAGGGCGTGGTCGTTGGCAGGATATAGCTTGGGTATAGGAGGGATGGTGGAGAGCGTAGGAGTGGAGCATTTCCAACAAATTCTCGGTTGTAGGATCGATGATTGCAGTTGCTTGGTTCAGAACCAATTGTGATTATCTTTTAAATTATTGATAGCAAATTGTTTGTGATATCTTCGTGTTTCATGCACCTATCATAATATGACATGTGTTAATGACTTTGTTCGAACGCTTTTTGTGTGATACGCCCGTTTTGTATCTCTGATAACTAACTCTCTGCCATGATAGCCAGTTCATTCATTCAGTTTGTACTTTTTAACTTGAATTAAATAAATTTGAATAGTCGCGAAGCCAGGATTTCGACCGTAAACGGTAAAAGAAATATATATATATATAACTATAGCCACTGCCACGCCGAAGTGAACCGCTGATACAGACACACACGCAGCTGCACTCAAAGACTCGTACTCATATGCGCACCCACACACTTGCATGGCACATATGCAGACCCATAAACGGCAGAAAAAAACAAAATCGCAAATTTCACATTCAATTAAACGACATTCTCTTGATCATACAAATCGAAAAACGAAAGAAAAAAAAACGACAGCAGCCACGCCTAATTTTTAAATAATTGTAATTAATGTTAACGAATCCATGATTTAATTATAAATAAAATTTATCGAATTGCGTTTAAAACAAAATCAAATTGAGCGATTTTATTGAAACGGGAAAGAAGCCTGTTCGGTTTTCGAACTAAAAGCGGTTATATTTTCGTTATTTCTAATTATGTCGAAAGAGTCGAGTATATGATAAGTGCAAGCGGGGTTTCGAACCTTTCGGATGCTATGACTAAAGGTATTGTGTTGATCTATTGCTGCTGTTTGTGATGTTTTTAAAACAAATACATGAGTGCTTTAAAGTTGCTTTATAGCTGGAAGAACTAACAAACCTTTTCAACAAAAACAATCGATATTACCTCACCGCCTAAAACAACAAGCGCATATGTTTGGCTTATCGATAGTCTGGAGCTATTGCAGTTTGTCCACCTCTACTCAATCTGCTCGCGACAGTAAAAAAAAATCGGATCGAAGTGTAAATCGGTGTGAATTAAATTATTCGCTGTGATGTGATAAAAGCTAAACGGCAGCGAGTGCTCGTAATAAACGCGCAAATGTTCGGCGTAGTGTCCCCAAATCGAAGGACCTTGAAACGAAATTGGAGACCAAAACAAAAGTGACGTCATAATGGTGCTATTTATGTATTTGTATGTACGTCTAGGCATCATCTATGTATACAAATTTCGCTTAAAAATTTGCCAGTGAGACGCAAACACACAAACACACGCCCGCAGGAACAATAATAGATAAAAACAAAACTAGCAATAAGCTGTAAATCTCGAGTATTTATAAGAAATTCAAGAAAGACAAAGGCAAAGTGACAACTAAAGGTCACAAAACAGCGAAAAAGAAAAACAAATACAACACAACACAAGAACTGTGCGCGCGTGTGTGTGCGTGTGTTTTTTGAGTGTTTTTGCAGACAACAAAGCAACAAAATTCAAAAATAAATTTACAATAGTGTTTTCCGCCTTGCACACTCTAACTTTCGATTTTAAGAGGGTCTGCCTTTTTTTTTTGGTTCCCTTATGAATGAACCTTGTAAACTGACCCAGAAATTTATAGCATATAACCAGGCGTCTATATTGTTTTTCATTCCGCATCCAGATCGCCTGCAGAAGTTAGCTGGTAAAAATGACACAATAGATTACTGAAAAAGCAAAGCAACGACGATCCAAACGGGTCTAATTTTTATACAAACCCCAACACCCCCAAAGATATCCAAATTAAAGAGCCCTACGATCCACACCCGCTAAGATGGCCAGCGTATGGAAGCGATTGCAGCGCAATTTCAAGCGAGCCGCCAAATTCCAGTTCACCGCATCGTACCACGATCTGCATCTGGAAACCACCGCCAAGTGGTAAGTGCCCCACATGAAAGTGGATTAGTTCACCGGGAGTCGGCTAAAGTGGGCGGGGCGGGTCGGTGGCGGTCTTAAGTGCCTTTCAACTTGAGGGGTTAATAGCACGTTTCTGGCGGAAAGATATCTCGTTTTTAGATTCCTTTTTGTGTATCATTGAAATCAATATATTTTTTTCCGTTTCCATGTAATTTTTGTGTTTCTTCAAAAGAATATCTTCTTATTAATGTTTATATTTACTTGCCTTATCTTGCATTCGCGTCTATTTTTATTAATGAATATATACGTATATATATTTATGCGCAAAAAATGTGTAGACCCTACTGCAGTATCATTTGTTGAAGTTATAATATTTCTTATCATTTTCAAAGAACAAGCTAAACAAACGCTTATAGTTGAAGATTTATTTTCCCTTCATATACAATGATTGTTTCATAAATACGATAAAATATTGATATGACTAGTTACTTGACCTTTATTACTCTGCACCTTTAATTTACCTTTATCTAAATAAGTACATATTTCGGAGAATATCATTGAGCAACTAATTATATAGTTTAATTCAATTGCCGAGAGGAGTTAGTCATGCAAATAAATTAAGCAAAATATTGAAAATAGTATAATATTGATGAGGCTATTGGCTACTGAATTCCATGACTACGAATTTATAATATAGTCGTACTCCATTTGCTATCTATATCTTTGTATTTGCAAATGACCCCAACTTTTCCTGTTGACATGAAATGTTTTGTACAGACTTTTGTTTAATAAACCAATCATCGCATATATTTATCAACTGAAGAACCCACATATGCATATAATGACGCCGCATCCGGTGTTCAGAAATTGTTATTCATGGTCTTGTATATAAAATACATGATCAGAGTTGAAAGAACTTTGAGAAACCAATTTGGCATGAAATGGTTAACAATCATGTGATGGCCAATTTCAGGCGGCCGTCGAACCTCTCTATCGTTTGGACCAGAAGATCTAGACGAGTGGCCAGTGCTCCTTTGCCATGGGAGCCGGACATGATGAACCCCTTGGTGGGCAATATATCCTGGCCAGTGCCCGACAATCACACCATATCCGTCACCCTGTTTAAGGATCCTCGGACACACGAGCTGGAGGACAAGGACTGGACGTTTGTCATCGAAGATGTGGGTTAAATAATGTCATGGATGCATAGAGTTGCCAGTAATTGGTGTTACCTTCCATTAGGTCACTCCAATGGGCAAGAAACGTGTGCTGGCCAATGCCAGCATTAATATGAGGAAGTATGCCAGCATAGAATCCACTCAGCAGAGCTTTACCTTGAGCCTAAAGCCAGTCTCGAAGAAGATTACTGCAGCCAGTTTGGAGCTCACGATTAGCTGTGTATTTTTGCGAGAAGGAAAGGCTACGTAAGTCGACTGCCCTTTAATTATCTACTTAGAATGGAGCCTCACTACTAAGTTTCGATTCCAGAGACGAGGACATGCAGAGCGTTGTCTCCATGATGTCCGTGAACAACAATGATGTGGCGCCTTTGGATGACTTGGAGGATATTCCAGATCTTGATGGCTTTAGTGAAATTACGGACAATTTTAATGACTTTACACAGCAACTGGAGCATATGACAACTAGCCTAAATGGCTGCATTGATGTGGCCACGCCTCAAAGTGGTAAGAAATCTTGTACTATAACTTAAAAATTATGTTCTATGTGCTAAAATTCAAGTATTTGTATCTGTTAGTATGTAAAATGGACTAGATCGTATCTATTATGTATATTGAGTGCTAAACATAAGAAGCAGGGATTTTAAATATTGTAAAGCTCTGTTTTCGTTATGTAAGGCACTTTGGTTAAGTATGTTATATACCCTGTAAATGTTTTCTGATCTCTAGATCAGAATTCCCAAACTACGCATCTAATGGATACCATATATGTACACTTGATGATGCATGATCTAACAAACAACAAATTAATTGATTCTAATTATAGCATCTTAGCTTTAGATACTTTGTACAGACACTTTTATCTGACGGAAAACGAAATTATTTCCTTTCTATATCCCATGACATCTACATCACATCACGTATCTTGAATGGTTTCCTGCAACTTGTAATTTGTGCGTAAATTGTTAAATGTACATTTCCTTTATTTTCGTTTTCTTTTTGTTTGTCATTATGTAGTACCTTCGTTATCAGAAGATCCAACTCCGTTGGCCGAGTCATTTAATCCCTTGCATTTTGAACTAGACGCCGACGGCAAGCGGGAAGCTGCTAACAAGTTAGACTTGCCCACAGCTGCATCCGGTGGTTCTAGTGGTGCTGAAGAGTCCCTGAAAACGCCGAATGGATTGCAGCATGTGGTGGACCAAACGCCAATAAAGTCACCAGATGAAGTAAAGCAGCCAAAGCAGACGCCGGTGGAGTCATTGAGGTCCAAAACTAACGAGGACTTTGACAAAATGGTCACCTCAACGCCACTCGAACCCAACGTAAACAAGGATGATGTGAAGCCAAAGAAGAAGAGGGCTTTATTCTTCACTGAGAAGGAGGATGAGCAGGACTTAAGGGTGGAAAGTGTGAAGGAGGATACCACCAAGACTATCGGCGACAACAGCACCACTAAGGAAAAGCCCAAAGAAGAAAGCCAATCCAGTAAGGATGCCTCATCCGTGGTGGTTCCGAGTGCCAAGCGCCCTGAACTGCAGCCCCTAAATCTAAAGAAGAGTTACGAACCCTCGCAGACACCTGAATCCGCACCCGTACCCGCATCTGTGATAAACGAATCGATTGGATCGTGCTTTAGTACGTCTGGCTCGTTGAACAACAGCCTTAAGCCGGTGGAGAAGATCGTGCTGAAGGAGAACACGCCCGGGCAGGATCTGCTGGAGTGGTGCAAAGAAGTTACCAAAGACTACCCCAATGTTAAGGTTACCAACCTGACGACCAGCTGGCGCAACGGCATGGCCTTCTGCGCTATTATTCATCATTTTGTGCCGGAGCTCATGTGAGTTGTCATGATTACGTTGAATTTCTTATTGAGCACTTTATTTACAATCAATTGATTTATTACAATTCCAATTCTAACTTTAAGTTATAATAACGGGACTGAATAAACTAATAAATGCATTTCAATTCATAGTGACATGTCTAAGCTGAGCGCCCATGACGTAGTTGGCAATTGTCGAATTGGCTTCGATGCGGCGGAATCATTAGGAATACCTCGTGTAATCGAGCCGCGCGACATGAATATGCTCACGGTACCGGACAAGTTGGCCGTGATGACCTATTTGCATCAGTTGCGGGCGCACTTTACCGGCAAGCAGCTAAAAATTGAGCAAATCGGTGAGCGAGTTCTTAAAAATGGTCATTATAATATAACATAACATAAATATGCTTTTTTTTTTTAGGTTCAACGGCAGACGAGTCGAGCTACGTTATTGGAGACTACAAGTCGGACAATTTGTCGCAGAATCGCATTAACTTTTCGCACCCCAAGTCGTTGTTGCTGCATCAAAACTCATTCGATGAGGAGATAAATGGTTCAAATAAATCGGAGCAACTTTCACCCACAAGCAAAAAGGATGTGAAGAATTTGATTCTGTACAACTCGAAGAATATTCTGGACAAGGTGCTGTCGCCCACCAAGGACAAGAACTCGATCAACGCATCGCAGCATGCAAATCAATCGCCGATGTTGAGCTGCCAGACAACACCGCCGCAGGATGAATCACTGGATAAAGGGTCACAACCGGGTGGCAAGGAGAACAGCTCCATAACCACCATTGATCCGCAGGCGGCCAGTGTGAGTAAAAAGCCAGCACCACAGTTGCCTCGTTGAGTTGAATTTATGCATTGAGTTGTTGCTTTGGCTTTGGCGATTTATTTATTTATCTACTTAGCACTTTATTTCCTAGACCTTTTCAGTTTTGTATATATTGTTGTTTTCTTTATTTCGCTTTATTTTTGATTTGATTTGTAGCGAATTTTAACGCGCCACAAGATGATGAGCGAAAAAGCCAAGCTGATGATGGAAAAGCGAAAGCTTAACAAAACCAGCGACGCGAACGACGTAAGTAGCTTCTTGCTTAAGCCGCAGTTCGCCGCACGAAGCGCAGCTTATCTCTAGCATGTCTTGTTAAGTTAAAATATCTGATTAGTTTTAAGAATTTAAATACATTGAAAAACATTTTTTGAACATTTTTATGTATTCATTGTTTAGAACATTACTTGTTTTGTTAAACTTGAAACTTGTGTACATGTGGCACTCATAAAGTGTCGCTCTTTAACAATTATCTACACAGATTTTGTTTCACTTTTTAGGAAAACCTCTCATAAGTTTTATAGTTCTATATTTTGTCATACAAAGGTGCTGCCTTGTATAAATCCTCACTTAGTTGTTTCAATGTGTTTGCCCCGGCAGGAGGAGAGGCAGCAGCGTCTGCTGGAACAGGCTCGTCGCCTTATCCTGGAGACTCGTGTGAAGAGCGGTGGTTCCATCGAGAGTCCCACCAGGCCCAAGCTGGAGCGCACCATCTCGCCGATCCACAACGGAGCCGAGGAATTCTATGCGGAGCACGCGAAAAAGCTGGAGCTTAAGGAGCCAGGCAGTCCTAGTCATAGGTTAAGTGATCCGAAGGTCCTACAGTCCTTCAACGCAATCGTGGAGCGCGTCTCACCAAAGCACGAGAAGAGGGTAAGCCTAAAACATACAATTAGTCTACTTTGTCTTTCATCTTGATTTAAATTAATAACTAATTTAAGTCATTTTCGCATCGTTTCCAGGGTGACAAGCTGTCCTACATCGATTCCGAGCTGGAGGCCCTGGAGCGGGAGCAGGAGGCTATCGACCAGAAGGCCAGCAATCTGGAGGCCAAGCTGCGCGCCGTAATGGGCGGCAATCCAAGTAATAATCGTCGGGGTGGCGCTAGAAACAGCAACCCCTTCCTTAGGCTAATCCGAAATAGTATTGGTGGTGGTGATGTGATACGTATTAAGCTGCTCGATTCGGATGACGAGAGCCTTTTTGGTGGAGGTGCCGGTAGTGGTGGCGGTCGGAGCGGGGCGTGTAGCGAGGACGACGATAGGGACACGTCCAGCGATAGTGTCTGCAACTCAGGCGACGAGTTGCACACGAGGCTACGCCCCCGGCCACGCTCCCATTCGTGCTTTGTGAACAAGAACCATCAATCGACCATCAACACGCCCGCTCATCTGCGCCCGCATCATGTACATCACGTTGTGCCCTATACCCACATGCTAGACAGCTCCCCGTCGGCGCTCTCCTCGCAGCAGTCTTCCTGTGATAATCTGCCTGCGTGCAGCGATGATGACGAGGTCCTGGCGGTGGCGGCCAACGGTCGTGCGGCCTCGTTGCGGCGGCAGCAGGATCGTCATAGGCGACGCCGTCAGAGGCGGGAGCGGCGCTCCCATTTATGTCACACTCCCAATCATTGTGGTAAAGTGCGGCCCATCCTATCATGCCTGTACCATTGAGCTGCCCTGCTAATTGCTAACTGCCAGAGCACTGCCACGCCTCACCGCCTGACTGCCGATCGCCCAGATCTTCCGCCTGCTCGCTCGCTCGCTCGCCTCTTTCAACCGCATCCACTCGCTCATTCTTTGTGCCGTTTGTTTGTTCCAATTAATGTCTGTGTTTGCTTGTTAACTTGGCGGGCAACCGTTCCAACTTGTGTCTAACTATGTTCGGACTTGGTTCTAACAGCTCCGATGATATAACGCTCACTAATCACAGAGTCCTCCCTCTGCAGCAGCTTTTGAAAAAGGCAAAGGACGCCTTCTTAGAATAAAGCAAAGCACGAAGCGCCTGTTCTGGTATTGCCTATTTCAAAAACTGTTTTAAAATACTTAAGCCACTTATGTATGGTTGCGACTTATGTAGAAAATCAATTTCAGTAGTATAATCAGAACAGGCAGGCTTTAAATAATCTTAGTGCTTCACAAAGAAAACCCCCATCATTGCCTTTTTATAATCAGACACTTAAACATTCCACAGAGACCGAGGAGACAGAGGAGCAACTGCTATCGCAATGGTTTACGCTGGTCAACAAGAAGAACGCACTCCTCCGGCGACAGATGCAGCTAAATATACTGTAAGTTATCACTTAGAACTACTATCGGCTTTGTTTCTTATTATTATCTACACCCTTCAGCGAGCAAGAAAAAGATTTGGAGCGAAAATATACAATGCTTAATCAAGAGCTGCGGGCGGCGCAATCTGTGGAAGATTGGCGCAAAACGGAAGTTCAGCGTGAAAAGGAGCGACTGCTGCTCGAGGAACTGATGACGATTGTCGACAAGCGCGACCAGTTGGTTCAGCACTTGCACAACCAAGAGATAGCGTAAGTGAAGCACTTTTCCCATCATTAAAATATACGAAGCTAACCCTCGGACTCGTTTAGGATCGAAGACGACCAGGAGATCGCGAGGAAACTGGAGCACGTGGACATCAGTGCTGAAAAAGACAAATGTGTTCTTCAATAGAAATCGAAATTAACCAAACCTGACTGGAGATTATACTTACACACACTCAATCTTATCTATGTAACTAGTTAGATAACAACTATGTTCAGAGACACGCGATAAGGTCGCGTGGTTTTTGTGGTTCGGTGTCGCTTCTTATGCAATCGTTATATCCAACGACAACAAATACTTGGACCACTTGGTATGGTTATTAAAAAAAAAAAGGTATACTGTGAAACAAAACAAATTGCTTTTGTATTTAAGCAAAACAATTCAAGAAATAAGAACAAAACGTCCGTTAGTGAACTAAGTAAAAAGACAGGCACACGTTTATACACCTATTTACGATAATCAGATCTTGGTATTACTTTAAATTAAATGGTGGTAACTTTGTTTCATGTTTCGTTGTTGTGCCATCTGAACCACTCCTAACTTATGTAAATCCTGAACGCAATAGCGATGTGAGATAGGGAATTGAGGAGGCAATTTTACGTTAGTTTTACTTTAGCATTTATCCCACATAACTAGAAACGCTTCATCCAAAAATACACGTACACTTATATATTTATGAATTACACTTATACAACAAACCTATCTTAACATACCTTATTTAGACCCGTACATTTGCTCTAAGTTAAGCAAAGCGCTTTAATCATAATTTAAAGGTGGCTTATATACTTATATAAAATACATTTTAATTTACTTTGCCCAGGCGAATGTTGTATAAAGAACTGTTCGACCCAAGGAACATTAATAGCTAATAAAAGAAACGAAAATGCTGTCATCAGCATCGAATAAACCCAAAACCATTCTAAGAAGTCTTATCCGTTGTTATCTGGGAAAGTTACTCCAATAACAAAACAAAAATGCGTCATATCGATTTATTTATTTTTTTGTATTAACAGGTTTCTCAATACAAATACTTAACAGAGTATCATTTTAATTGACTCAGTAACAAAAAAGATTAGTCACGTCGAGAGGTAATAGTTTTTTTTATTCGATCAACAGTTTAGTGTACAAAAATACATTTGTTTAATGCAATCAATCGTTAAATTAATATCGTCTTAATTGAGTGATAACATATGTATGTATATATACTCGGAAGCTGCATTATTTCCATGGATCACTTGAGAATTGCTTAAATGATTGCTAAATTAGCAGAGATTTCATCACATTGTACTTGATATTATTTTCGTTTCTCTTGTTCCTTCTGAAAGGAAGTCTTTTAATTACTCTACAACTCGTCTACGCATATAATCTAAAAGCATGCAAAGAGATTTAAAAGTTCACAACTAAGTGACGTCATGACGGCGCTACCATTGCTCTAGTTCAGCGATAAATAACTACAAAAGAAGCGAAATCAAAGTTGAGTATAGGACACAGCTACAAAAACAACAAATGCGAAGGATAGACTAACATTTGGCGTCGCCGGAGATGAGGCAGATCCGTGCGTCATTTCGTGGAGCTCCTCGTCGGTGTAGGTCTGGTTGGCAGCCTCGACCTTGTAGTTGAATGTCGCCGATACGGGCTTGTGGTCGGAGAGAGTGTAGTCCATGTGGGACTGATAAGACAGCTGGTTGGCACTCAGGGTAATGCCCGGATAAATGTTGCTCTGCACGCGATGCAAAATCCGATCGCACCAGGCGGGTCGCCGCTTCAAGTTGTAGTCATTAGTGCCTTCCACGAACTGCAAGGAAAATCAAATGAACTTTATATGGGTGCTAGAGATAAGGCGAATTAATTACATTCGACATATTGCCTCATAAATTAGTTGGATTTTGCTTTTCTCATGAAATCTGTGGAGCCGAATGAAGTGATTGATTGATGAAGTGATTGGCGGAAATTAAAAATTCAAGTGCAGATAAAATTAATTACACCCACCCCTATATACATTATTTAGATTAAGATTAGAAAGTTCAAGGCAAACTTTGACTGTAGAGATAATAAGATTGTATATTAGATTGTTACCTTAAAAGTGGGCGCAAAGTTGGGCTGCTGCTCCTCCAGCAAGCTGAAGGCGTTTCCCTTCTCCCGGAGCAGATTCAACTGGTCGAGCTTGAGCAGATCAGCGTATCGCTGGTTCTCCACATCCGTGCGGACATCCCAAGCGGACATATCGCCGGAGAGACGGAAGTTAAGATCGCCAAACCAAAAGACAAAGTCGTGATCGAATATCCGGCGATATCCCTGCGCATTGTACTTGTGATTGTCCACGATTTGGTGATAGTCTTCGATGCGCTCCTTCAGCTTCTCATCGTGCGCCGCCAGATGGGAGCAGACGAATGCGACGCCAGTTCCGTAGAGCGAAAGTCGAATGCTTACGGCACCCTTGTTGCCCCACAGCCCTCCAAGTCCCGTGCGCGTGGCTTCTGTCTCGATTTCTTTCATGTGCGGGATGTGCTTGTGCTGTGCGAACATGGTTATAAGAATTCCCTGCAGCTGCTTCGAGTCCACCTTTACGAACTGGTGATCGCTCAGAGAGTCCGCGATCTTCAGCACCCACGGATCGTCATTGAAGATTTTTAGCACCTGCGGTGTGGTGCTCACCTCCTGGAATCCGATTACATAGATATCGGGCAGCTGGTTATCCGGACAAGTGGTGGTGCCATTAAGGGACAAAAGGGAGCTCAGATCCTGATTTCGCGGCGTATGGGTGCCCACGTTCCAGGTCAAAAGGAAGATGCACAGATCCGCAATCGCCGTGGCCGTAACCATTTTTCCGCCGTCTAATTATCTATGATTAATACTTGTTGTTTTGGACGTCACAAGGTGGCTGTTGATGAGTTCATGGGCATCCAAAACAGGTTTACGGATTTGGCAGCATCAGCAAATAAAGCGAAAGGCGTTTTGCACACGCAACTTTCATTTATGTAACCGTTAATTCTTCAGCACTAATTTTTTAAGCCGCTTTAATTGGACTAGGAAGCGCTAGTTGCCCGTATTATTTATAGAATACTCAGATGTCGTTATTTATGTTTATTTGTCCGTCCGTTGCGTGAGCTTAGTGTGACCGCAGCACAACTATTTAAATATACCTTAGGCGGCGGCAAAAATTTTATGGTATCTCGATAGTAACGGAGCTCTGAAGCTCATCGAAAACATCGGCTAACATGAGCTTCTCATCTAATTTAGATTTTTATTTGAAACACATTAGATATTATAAAAGCCAAAAATCAATTTAAGAAATATAAAGATATAAGATTAAAAGTTGTACTGTGCGTAAGTTCCTTTAAAATAATAATACTCTTATTTCATTGTTTTTTTTTTTACGCGAGAATGCCCCTTTGCATTTGCTTGTGCTAAACCGATATTATCGGCAACTAGTCAATTGTGTGTACACACTGGCTAAGGATTTTTCATAAAAATAAACACTTTGTATAAACTTACCTTCCGAACTATTTTACTTAAGTTAAAAGTATGGCTAACAGCTACGACATACCCAGTTGGTGCGTTGTCAAATTCAGCCGCTGCCTTGCCACAAAATCACGTAGCATTTTATTTATTTTAGGGCTGGAAAACCGCCCACTGGCTTACATCTGGATGTGCTAAAGGACGACAAACTAGTACAAAAACTGATGGTGGATGAAAAAAGATGCTATCTATTTGGTCGCAACAGTCAAATGAACGACTTCTGCATAGACCATGCCTCTTGTTCGCGGGTCCACTCGGCGTTTGTCTACCACAAGCACCTCAACATAGCCTACCTCGTGGATCTGGGGTCCAGTAGGTACTAAGATATCTGGGATTCGGAGTAAGCTTATCCATTTACTTTTGACAGCTCATGGCACCTTTATTGGAACACTCAGATTGGAAGCGCACAAGCCCACACAGCTGCAGATTAATAGCACCTTCCACTTTGGGGCTTCTACCCGGAACTACATACTCAGGGAACGACCCTCTGGCCACCACAGCAACATCATGGAAGACCTGCCGCTCAGTGAAACCAGCGATGGAGCTCTCCTGGGCCTACCCGAAAGCCAAACGGAGCTTGATGTGCGTTTGGTTGAAAAGAAAAGCTAAATACTATGTAAACTAACCTTCCATTATCCTGCAGAATCTCACAGAATACAACACAGCCCACAATCGGCGCATCTCAATGCTGGGCATCGATGATGATACCAATATGCGAAAGCAAAACGCCTTGAAACAGGGACGGCGCACTCGAAATGTCACATTTAACGATGAGGAGATTGTCATCAATCCTGAGGATGTGGATCCTAATGTGGGACGCTTCAGGAACTTGGTACAAACCACTGTGGTGCCCGCCAAGAGGGCTCGCTGCGACGTCAATCATATGGGCATCCATTCGGGCAACAGCAGTTTGTCCAGTGCCAATGCCGCACATGTACACCAAATGTTCCAGCAGAGCCTAGTTGACATGAAGCAGCAGCATAGGGAAATGCCTCCGCCCAATGCGGTGCTCCACTCGCCTACTAATTCCCTATATCAAGGTCTACCGGCCGAAATGCATGGCAAGGGTGACCTAGAGCCCATCTCCCCGCTGAGCATTGGTTCCAAGTTGGGCCTATTGCTCCCGAATCCTGCGCCTGAAGTGCTGCCAGTCTATGACGAAGCTGTGGAGACCTCGACATTGGCTCAAAAGTTGGCCGTCGCTAATGCAAACGGTAATAGTTCTCGCGACTATTTGTTTAAAAACTTACTGATTGTTTATAACACCATTTTAGTTCGTCGCTTTGGTGAGGATCCGCATGACTCGAGTGGCGAAGGCGATTCGCTGTGCCCACAGAAAAAGAAATACGCCAAGGAAGCATGGCCAGGTCGCAAGCCCATGTTGGGGCAGCTGTAATTGCGTATTAACAAAATAATTAAGATTCCACCTACGATTTTCTCAAGCATATGATTGACAACACACTCTGGAGTAATATTTGTTTATTAGACTTTTAACGTAAAACAAAACATTTAATATCTTTATCTGATCACATCTTGCAGCTGTGTGGATACCTGGGGAAGGGTATCACATCACGAATGTTTTTAACGCCCGTGACAAGCTGCAAGTAACGCTCAAAGCCCATTCCAAATCCTCCAGTTGGAACTCCTCCATACTTTCGCAAGTCAACGTACCATTCCAGATCCTTCGGCAGATGCGGATGGGATTTTAATATAGCAGGATCGCTTTCACGCAGGCTCCCGCCGCATAATTCTCCAACAGCTGGCATCAGTAGGTCTAGGGCATGAACTCGATTGGGATTTGAACGCGAGACTTTCATGTAAAAAGGTTTCTGCTGAGCTGGCCAATCCACAACGAATACGGGAGCACCACAATGGGCCACTAAAAAAAGTTCTTGGTCCTTGGAGAATCCTTCGTTCAGGCTAATAGGAGTCTTAAGACTGTCCTTGTTTTCCTGCAGTACTTGCAGGGCTTCATCGTAGCTCATTATCTTCCACGGTACTTGCAGCCAAGGGAGATCGGAGTTAGAGTTTGAATTCCGTTGACAGAAACTTAGGTCCTCGCCACTCGTTTCCAGCAAACGGTTTGTCACAGATTTCAGCATCTGTTCAATGAACTGCGCTAACTTCTCCATCTCCTCCAAATGGGCAAGTTCCGCTTCAAACATATAGAACTCTGCTAAATGCAACGGAGACTTGGAGTTCTCCGCTCGGAAGGCTGGTGAGAGAGTGTATGTCTTGCCTAAACCGTATGTCATGGCCTCCAGGTGCAGTTGACCAGAGACGCTGAGGAATACTTTGCTATCAAAGTAGCTTTGTTCCATGGGAATATTTGGTCGGTTCATCTGCTTGAGCAGGTCTTGGGAGTCCGGTTGTACCCGAAACACTTCTCCTGCTCCCTCGCAATCGTTGGTTGTGAGCAGAGGAGTGTTGATCTGCACGAAATCCTGATCATCCATGTAGTCGTGTATAGCTTTTTGTGCTTTGTGTCTGACCCTCATCTGGGCGGCAACGAAATCTACGCGTGATCGAAGATGTAGATGCTCACGTACATATTCCGGTGGATGTTTCTGTTTGGGACTGAAGGGATAACCCTCCTGCAGCCGTCCTTCAGCTGGGGAAAGAAGGCAAAGCTTTAAAAGATCGCTTCATCTTGTTATCAAACATACTTAGTTACCCAACATTTCCACCTGATTCGCATGCAACTCGAAGCTGCCATTTGGAGCCACTTGAATTTTACCGACAGCTGCAATGACGCTTCCCGGAGCCAAGTGCTGGTTTTCCGGAGTCCGGGGCACGACCACCTGGAACCTACTGCTCGTGGAACCATCATTGATGTCCAGAAATGTGTTGTTCTTCAACCGGCGAACGTTTTTGATCCATCCCTTTTCAAACGTGCGAATTGTAAATGAACAGAGAGTTGAATTTGGTATTCATGGAGCCCACCTGTATGGCCAAAGAGTCGCCTGGCTTATTAGTCTTTAATATTTGAGCTATCCGTCCGGATTTGCTGTAAAATCGTCTCAAGAATAACATCTTTATTCTTATTTTGATTCTGTTGCAGTCAGCGCTGCCAGATCGTTCGAATTGCTATTGCTGTGATATATTTAAACGGCCGCATGACGGTCACACTAACAATTCGTCACTGGCGCTTGTAAAGTAAAATTCCAGTTTTATTAGTTCTTTAATGAAATAGCATTTAAATATGTCATCATTGGACGCAGACACCGTGCTGCTGAGCATTTTGTTCCTCGTAGTCATCGAGAATGCGCTAGAGATCTATATATCGCTGCGCCAGGTAAGTTTTTCCGTTGTGCCGGCATGTTCTAGCCAGGCGACATTTGGCGAGGAATTTTATCAATGCGAATGATAAATTTAGAGTGGCAAATGTTAATTGGCCGCCTCATGTCTTGCCCCCATTAAATGATTTACCCTGCCGTCGCCACCAGGTGAAAGTGTACCAAACTGCACTGAAGGTACCGGCCGAACTGAAGTCACACATGGGCGAGGATACGTTCCATAAGGCGCGGAAATATGGTCTGGACCAGGAGAAATTCGGCATCTTCAAAGCTGTTGTTATGGATGTGGCCCTGCTTTGCATGGAGCTGTACATCGGACTGATCGCTGTGCTCTGGCAGCTGTCCGTCCAGGTGGTGGATAAACTGCAATGGGACTCCAAAAACGAGATCATCGTCAGCTGCGTTTTTGTGCTCATATCGAATGTATTGAGCACTTTCAAGGGACTGCCCTTCAAGATCTACAAGATATTCGTGCTGGAGGAGACGCATGGCTTTAACAAACAAACAGCGAGATTCTTCGCCTGGGATCAGCTCAAAGGCTTCCTAGTCACCCAGGTCCTCATGATTCCCATCACAGCGGCTATTATCTTCATCGTGCAACGCGGCGGCGACAACTTTTTCATATGGCTGTGGATCTTCACAGGCGTTATCTCGCTGGTTCTACTCACTTTGTATCCGATTTTCATTGCTCCCCTGTTCGACAAGTATACTCCGCTGGAGAAGGGTGCTCTGAGGCAATCGATTGAGGATCTGGCCGCATCGCTCAAGTTCCCGCTCACTAAGCTTTTCGTGGTGGAGGGATCCAAGCGCTCCTCGCACAGCAATGCCTACTTCTATGGCCTCTGGAACTCGAAGAGGATCGTGCTATTCGACACGCTGCTGCTAAACAAAGGTAAACCGGACGACTCCGAGTTGTCAGAGGAAGAAAAGGGAAAGGGTTGCACCGACGAGGAGGTGCTGGCTGTTTTGGGACACGAGCTGGGACACTGGAAACTGGGACACGTTACCAAGAACATTATTATCATGCAGGTTCATCTCTTTCTGATGTTCCTGGTCTTTGGAAATGTCTTCAAGTATCCACCATTCTACGTGGCCATGGGATTCCAACCTGGTACTCGGCCCATTCTCGTCGGTTTGCTAATCGTCTTTACCTACGTACTCGCGCCATACAATGCCCTCATGAACTTCGCCATGACAATTTTGTCGCGACGATTCGAGTATCAGGCTGATGAGTTCGCTTTCAAGTTGGGATTCGCTGAGCAGTTGGGTCAGGCCCTCATAAAACTGAACGTTGACAACCTTGGCTTCCCCGTTTACGATTGGCTGTACTCGACTTGGAACCACTCACATCCGACTCTTCTCCAGCGCCTGAATCGACTCAAGGAGCTCAAGGAAGAGAAGAAACTGAACTAAGACAGCTCACTTCACATAAGACCAAAGTTTACACTATTCCCTTTGATTTAACGTACACAAAATAAAGTAAGGGGACTTACCCCAACAAGCTATTTAAGATTTTGCAATGTGGAAACGTGTATCTTATGTGATTCCCAAAACATGTAAGCTAGTAGTTAAAAATCCGTCACCAATAGATTCAAAATGATTTCCTAACGGAGCTTCAAAATTAAGGAAATATGACTAACATGTCAAGCCGTTGTCAGAGGAACCCAACATGTCTGCACATTTCTGGGATGATCCACTAGCAATACTCTACATAATCATAGCTTTCTTGGTTCTGGACAATCTATGGGGCGTATATCTGATGCTGCGGGACGTAAGTGATGATTACATCTTTCGAGTACATTTTGGATTAAATTGCTCTTTCAGATACAAGTGGCCTACAAAACGCAACAAGTACCGAATGTTATCAGCCCCTATCTACCACAGGAGCTCTACGACAAGATGCGCGTCTACAAGATTCACAAGGGCTGGTTCACCATTGTCAACACCCTGCTTTCGGCAGTTATATTGGGTATTATGGAACTATACTTCGGCTTCTATGCCTGGCTGTATGGAGTGGCTGGAAAGTGCGCCTTGTCCAAGTGGATGGAGCATGAGGCTTGCGTATCCGTGATCTTTGTGCTTCTCCTGAGCGTGTATTTTTGGCTTAAAAGCGTACCGGCCATGATCTACGAGAGCTGTTGCATCAAGAGCTTGCAACCCAGGCCAAAACCACCGTGGTGGTCCCGCATCTGTCACTTTGTCGTTGACCTGGTTGTGGGAGCGATGATTACCACCTTGGTGGTGGTCGCCCTCGTGTACATGTTTATCGGCTTGGGGCCATATGCTCCCCTGGGCTTGTACCTTCAATCGCTGATCCTGACAATGATCGTACTCCTCTTGATTCCATTTATGATCCATCCATTTGTGGGCCAAAGTGTACCCCTGGAAAACTCAAACTTGCGCACCCAACTGGAGTACCTTACGCGACAAGTCGGCTTTCCCATGAGTCAGGTGCGCATCATCCGGGTGCATGACCCTAACACGGGAAGTAATGCCTTTTTCTACGGATGCTGCTGCCTGAAAAGAATTGTGATCTTCGATACATTGCTGCTCAATAGAGGCAAGTCAGATCTCTCCCACCTGACGGCAGAGGAGCTGGGTAGGGGACTTGCGGATCCTCAGGTGGTTGCTGTGGTGGCCCACGAACTGGGTCACTGGAGGAATGGACATTTTTACAAAGCTATCATGGCGTTCCAAGTCCATCTCATACTGACGATCCTGCTGTTCGCGTTTCTGTTTTCTCATGGGCCCATTTACCAGGCGGTGGGATTCCCTCCCGGTCTCCAGCCGACAGTCATTGGATGCTTAATAATCTTCGGCTTTGTACTGACTCCATACATGACACTGGCGAACTTCAGTATGCTTAGCATGACGCGTTGCTTTGAGTACCAGGCGGATAGGTTTGCCTACCAGCTCGGATATGGAGGAGAACTTCGACAAGCACTGCTCAAACTATATGCGGATAATCTGGCATTCCCCGTTTCGGATCCTTGCTACTCCAGCTGGAATCATACGCATCCCACCATGCTGGATCGGTTGAGTCGTCTGGAAGAATTTCGACGATAGGCGATATATTTTTTATCGGTGTTTCTCAAACATAGTAGCTTCTGATTGAGTTATCCGTCTTGGGTAATATAGATATATACAATATTTTACAATAAGTAAACATTGTTTGTTGGGGGAACATGATAAGTTTTGATGGCATTCTACGATACTTGGCCGAAAGTAGATCCAATCATAGTGCTGGTGGTGTTATGTCTGATCGTGTTAGTTGACCGGATATGGGAGATGATACTCACCAAGAGGCAGGTAAGTAGTGGATTGGTTGTTCCACCCATGAAGAACTGATCGCGGATTTCTTTCACCAGCAATTGGTGTGCCTGAATGCGATTATGGTGCCGGAGGAGCTGAGAGGAATCATTCCGCCGGAGATTTACCATCGGGCCCGCATCTACGAGCTGCATAAAACGGAGCTACAGATATGGAAGTACCTCATCGACTTGATTATTACGCTCTGTGAGCTGATATTGGGCTTCTATCCATTCCTCTGGAGCTTGTCTGCGAAGACTCTACAGAAAATAACCTCCCAAGAGATCTGGATAACCTTGATCTTTGTTTTCTACCTGACCATTTACATTTGTATAAGGTTCCTGCCGGTTCTGATCTATGACAAGTGCCTGCTGGAGTTGCGATATGGGATGTCGGGCAAGTTTCCTTGGTACCTCTACTGCTGCATTGGAGCAATGTCCATTCTCCTAAGCCAGCTCGTCCTGTTCCCGTTGGCGGCGGCCATTGTGTTCAGCGTAAAGTTCATTGGGTACTACTTCTTCCTTTGGTTCTGGCTGTTCTGGGCTACGTTCACCCTGTTGCTGGTATTTTTTTTGCCCTACTGCTGCATTCCGTGCATTGGACGACAGGTGGTTTTACCAGAGGGCACTGCCCTCTATATGGAGGTGAAGCGTGTTTGCGATGTGGTTGGCTTCCCCATGAAGAGGGTATTTATCATAAAGACCCGGACAATGCAGTATAGTAATGCCTACTTTTACGGGAGCTGCTGCCTGAAAAGAATTGTAATTTTTGATACCTTGCTATTGAACAAGGGCAAGGAACCCAATGAGATCCATCCCTATGAGGTGGGCAGAGGTCTGACCAACATCCAGGTGGCGGGAGTGGTGTGCCATGAGTTGGGTCACTGGAAGCACGGACATTTCTACAAGGCTACGATCATCATGAAGATTCACTTCTTTATCACCATGGGACTCTTCGGATTGTTCTTTCACTCTCCCCAGCTATACATGGCAGTGGGTTTCGAGCCTGGCGTTATGCCCATCATAGTGGGTTTCATCATTGTTCTGAAATTTGCCCTTACTCCTTATCTCACGTTGGCCAATGTCTTGATGCTGTGGAATCTGCGTCGCTTTGAGTATGCCGCCGATAAATTTGCCCATCGCATGGGATACTCCATCCAACTGAGGATGGCGCTGGTTAAGATCTATGCGGATCATATGAGTTTTCCGGTCTACGACCAATGCTATGCTCGATGGCATCACACTCATCCCACGATTCTTCAGAGACTGGCCTATCAGCAGAAACTGGATGTGAAGGCCATGAATGCCGGAACCTATTAATCTCAGTAGTCGCCGACCTATACATTCGTTTGATTTTGTACGTTTTTCGAGATATCCTGTAAAATTGACCGTGTTACCATGACTCGAAAACAAATTGCTACGCCCCGCTGTGAAACTATCTCCAAATTGGTGGTCAGCGTCGGCAGTGGGTGAGTTTTGCAAATTCCGAAGGAGGAAACTGGGTTGAAGGATCCTTCAAGGGAATTTCTCAAGCTCTTATAGGGTCCTTCTCCTTTTTTCTTTTATGTAAAATTAAATCTTTGAGGAAGTTCTAAAGTATGCAGAAGTTAATACAGAATATATTAAAGTGCGAGATTTAAGAAGTTTCGATTCATTACATTTACATTATTAATTTCCGAATTCAGTGCTCTCCAAATAAAATCCATTAGCGAAACTTTTCTTACTTATGCAGATGCTACAACACGATCCTTCTGCGCGAATCCCTCGTGGCTGAACTTTCAAAATGGCATGATGGAAGTGGGGCCGATTAGTAAACCGAATCCCCATGATTCTCAAAAGGAGGCAACCTCGTTTCTGGAGCGACATTTCGGAAGCAAGCGTCTGGACTCCGAGCAAATGAACGCGGAATTTAAGAACAGGAAGACGATTATCTGGCACACTTGGCTGGTGGAGAAGGTGCGGTTTCCTCCAGCTCAGTGTGCGGTCATCAAGGAATGGAAGGATCCCATCACGGAGACTCTGGGCATTTGCTATTGTTCCTGGCACTTGCAGAGCTGCATGGCCTGGCAGCTTATTCTCAGTAATCGAATGACGGATGCCAAGTGGTAACTACCTTGTATCTAATGTTATTAGTGGTTACCTATAAAGTTCCACCATAGCTTCTGTTCGCGAATCAAGAAAACGATGGACATTGTCAACTGTCTCGTTGACTCGGAAGTGGAACAGGAGAAAACATTTAAGGATTGTTCTTCCCCCTTAGCCGTGTTAACCGAGAAAGTGCTTGATGCCACTGATATGCTGAAGAAACTGAATGATCTTCTAGAGCTCCAGGAGAAACTCAATCGGAAATACAAACGCCTGTGTGTATAGAAAAAAAAATAAGGAAATCAAAAGACTACTTTTGGAGTGCTGACCCCTTGATGTCTGCATAGATTGTATTGTATTTATTTTATTAAAACATTTCTGCTGTATTTCCATAGTGTTAGACATATATCCATTTAGATATTCGATATTTGGTATCTTGTTTCATATAGAGAAAGTCCGTTTCGAAGCTTTACATGCATGTGGTTTTGAACAATATCTTAGGATTAGCATAAGTATGTTATCATATAGTGTTGTATCGTAATTAGTATATTTATATGATAAGTTGGCATTTTGTTGCATGGCATCTTTACTCAGGGTTTCATTTTTAAAGGCGATGGAATTGATCTATTTCATGACTATGGCTCTAAAAGTGAATCTTTGGGCAAAGAGCGTTTCAGGATTGGAACAATTTGTCTTGGTTTTAAAGCTTAAGTTATTAGTTGTTAGTTATTTAGTTAGTTAGGTTTCGAAAGAATACAATGATAACAGATGGAGAAGGGAATACGTATCGAAACAAGTCATAATGTATATATATAGCTATAGCACCTTGAAAGAACATTAGATAGTTCGTAGCGTTGTTGGTTAACTTTAGGTTTTTGTTTAGAGGTTAAATAACCAATTTGCCTATGTTGCGAAATTGGGTGAAAATTTTAGCCTTAAAACGGCGTCAATCTGCACCTCGTAATCTCCCCTCGGGTGAAAAAAATACAAGGACGAGTGCGTGTCCAACATTAACTGGATGCATCACCACCCTCCAGCTTGACATTGTCACGTTCAGGTGGCGGATGCATTTGCATTTGCATTTGCATTCACCTGCATTAGTGGCGTCCACCCTCGGGCTGATGTAAGTGCCTCTTGATTGATTGATTGATGCTTGCGGGGGATATTCATAGCACAAGTGCGGGGAGTTGGGCGCGGAATGCAGCCGCCCACTTTTAGGGTGTACTGTCACAATGATTAACAACAATTATCTACAGATTGTAGCCACACATATGTTTTTACTTAGGTAGTCTCAAATAAATGTGGTATCCTTAAAAATAGCTACATTTATTTCGATTTTAATTGGTAATTAAATAAAGTACGTTATGCAAATACACATAGAAAATATAAATACATATATAGTATAATATAAAATCGATGTACTGATCTTGTTGTTATCATTTCTTAATTTTTTACTTTAAGTGGCTCGATTCTGTGTTGCAAATTGTTTGACTGGATAAATTTCCGTTTTGGTTTGATTTTGGGGGAAATATATACTCTCAATATCTTAACGTACGATAAACATTTATTTAAGATTTGAACATTTATATTAGATTTATTTTATACCAATAGCTTCGTTTCGGTTTGAATCTCTCAGGATTCATCCCCGATTCCAATATCCTTTTATTTTTTTGTTTATTTGCTGCCCCTTTTAATGCAGCTCTAAAGTAAACAATTGCCTTGAAGCCCATTTTGGCCTCATTTCTGGATTTCCCGCGTTCGGGTGACAAAAATAGAGTTGGCTAAAATCTCTTTTTGGTATGTTCTCGAACATCCGGCTTACTCCTCGTCGTCGGGCGATATTTTGGCCAGTGTTAGCAGAATCATGGTCAGTTCTTTCCGGGAGATCTTTCCATGCTTGTCGGTGCCAACTCCCCGCATGATGGTCTCCTCGAAAGCGGCCAGATCCTGGGCATCATAGTCGTCCTGGCAACCACACAATATTAACATTTTATTTCATTTGTCTTTAAGAGCGACACTCACCTTCTTGACCAACTCCAAAAGGTCCTTCAAGAAGCCTTTGAGCTCCTCATTTTCAATGGTGCCGCTATTGTCCTGTAATGATATCATATTAGATTTTACATCTTTATATATATTCCTTAGTCTTTTGCTTTACTTACACGATCGTAGAGTGAGAATACTTTTTCAATATCCTCTTTGGTCAACTTTGTGGCGCCCTGTGGATATAAATTGCAATCCTCAATATAATATTATCCAACAAGTTTTGTTTATATGCATGTTCCACATAAAATAGTATTTATAAATAAGATTTAGCATACTTTTTCCTACATAAATAAAAGTGTTTGGATAACGTACAAAAGGAATAAA
Organism: Drosophila melanogaster; assembly: GCF_000001215.4. Taxonomy (NCBI): domain Eukaryota; kingdom Metazoa; phylum Arthropoda; class Insecta; order Diptera; family Drosophilidae; genus Drosophila; species Drosophila melanogaster. The sequence goes on along the minus strand of NT_033778.4, from coordinate 16,994,008 downwards.
CTAAATTTAATTACGAAGTATGCTAAATCCATAAACAAATGTGTGTAGCAAAACAGTTTTTTTTAAGATTTGCTTAGACTATCTTGAAATTTTCCAAATGGGTTACCCTTTAATATCATAGGCCTAAACTACGGGTCAAGTTGTATTGGTTGGTGCGATTTTGGTTTTGATTAGTTAAGTATAAAGGTATGAGCTCATGCAAGATACAGCTAATTATAATGAAAACATGCTCTTAGAAATGCAATGGGAAATGGGACAAATTTGTCTTAGGAAAATCCTAAGAGATTAATAAACATGCTACGTATGTATAAAAAACTTGTATACCAAATTCCACACTCATTCATTAAGCTTAACGTAAAAGCCTAATTATCCTAAATAAAACATACTGCCGTTTAATATATGTGTTCTCTGCCGTTGACACTCGCTAATTAATATGAATTATTGCCCAGGTAGAGCAGATTTGTCATTACCATTCACTGCGCTCATTCGGGATTTTTCCGGATGTGTTTTCCACGAGGGAACACGAAATTTATCGATTCCATTTGCGCCCGGCAAATTGCACGAATTACTTTGCCCCCATATATAAACCTCCTTTCACATACATGAATTTACCCCCCACATATACTCATGCAGTTTGGAATTTTGGGGGTTATGCAATGTGGCCAAGGTGGCGCCTCAAGTTCACTACACGTATGAAAAAAATATGGCAACATAGTGAAATTTCAATTTAAATTTTAAAAAATGAGCCGATAGTAAGTTGCTTAATTATACAAGAGAAAACATTTAAATCTCGTAAAATGTTGCCTAAAATATGCATCAGGGATGAATCGTTTAATATAATGTACTATGATTTTATTTTAAAATTTCGCGAAATATTTTTACCAGTGAACTTACGGTGCGAAAAATTGAAAAGCTGCGAGGTGAAACTTAAGGTTTTGTTTTCTTTATCCTTGGTAAAGTCTGATAACATTTGTTTTACTGGCGCCAAGAAAACGCAGCGGGCGCACTGTTATTTCTTACCGGGATTAGAAACCCATTAACTGGTTACCCTTTTCCGCTTAAGCTTTAAAAAAAAATGTGCTTAGCACGGCATTATAAATTGCGATCCTATTTCCACTTGGCGGTAGCAAAGCTGCTGAAATTGAATTTCACACGAACGCAAAACGTATATATCGCATTTTGCTGGGTTTTTACTTTCACTTTCGTCGCCTGGCTCTTTGTCAAATTGCCCAGACTCAAGTCGATGTTCGCCTTGAACGTGAGATGTGATGTTATGTGATGTGGCCCCCATGCCAACACATTGATGAAATGAAGTAATTATTTTACACTTCAACACTTTGAAAAGCCGGTGGCAGAGAGCGTGTCAGCCTGCGGCTGACATTATCCATATGGCACTTCCACAAAATATATCCATTCCCCCAGCTCGCCAGCCTCTGCAGCCACCGAACTGAATGACTAAATTATGCAAAAGGTTCCCATGGAGGAGGAGGAGGAGGAATTCCACATCAACGTGTAATTTGCGTGGACCTCACATCGTTAGGGCCAAAGCTGTTCACGTACTGGGTAGCCGGGATGTGTTAAGTGGCAAATGGGGTGGACCAATGCCATCAAAAGTCTAATTAGTAGCTCGTAGATATCATTTTCTTGTTTCGAGTTGGCTTGTGGCTTTCGGCTAGGACCCTAAAAACGGCAAATTGCAAATGACTCTAACTTTTACTGGCAGCAAGTTTAGTTGTTCATCGTTAATAGAGGTGTAAGCTTTCATTAGTTACTGCAACAAAAGGAATAAATTTGAAGAATTGTCTAAAAACTTGGACGCAAAACTAGCAAAATGCATTTAAAAATTTAAAAATTCATTGCATACGTTTGAAAGTATCTCTTAGGTGTCTTAAAAAACCTCATAAATATGTACATAACACTCTTTGTCACTATTTGACTCCATTATTTTCACTTTGTTAAGTTTATTTGAATATATACACTATGCTTATAAATTGAATTGAAAGATTTATGTATATCATTCACACAGCAAAAAGAATATTTTAATTCTCACAAAATAGAGCATGCATTTTTTTATGTACATGAATTTTTCAGGAAATTTTAAAACAGTAGGTATTGGTTGTTTTATTTTAATAAAATTAAATTGTTACGTACTCGTCAAAACAAAAAATGATTGTTTAAACAAGTGTTATCCAAAGCTCAAAATGATACACTTTTATTAAGAGTTTAAATGGGCCACCAGTGTTATTGTAATCACTATTTTACGCACATGAGTTAATATTTTTTGTTGGGCTTTTCTTTTATTTTTTGGTTGTTTGAATGTTTGATGATGGGGTGAAAAATACTTACGTCAATGCCCTCCTTCAGTGTGTGGTTTAAATATATATATATATATATGTATATATACGTTTTTTATGTTATTTATTTCATTTCATTTGTATCGGTTTTGTTTGCAGTAATGCAAATAGTTTGTGTATTGTTTTACGAAATATTTTGGTTTGTTTTTATTGTTGGCAGTGCAATTGGTTGCAGATTGTTGTATGCAAATTTTTGTATATACAGCAGATGGCAAGAGTTTTGATTTGCGGTAATTGTTTTGTTATTTCAGAGTTGATTTTCAAATTGCATTTGTGAGATAAGTCGGAAGTTGAAGGTGGCAGCCCAAAATGTTATACACCACGTGCACGGTATAGTTAATTCGGTAATTGATTATTTTTAGTTTGGTTATTGTTAGGTTGTTTGTTTTGAAATAAAAATGCACAAGATTATAGAAGTATATGCAAAGATATATAGTATATTATGTTGATAGTATACAGATGGCATAGAGGAGGTTGGCGGGGGGGAAACGAAAAAGATATATAGAAAGTTAGAAAAGTCATAAACTAAAGCAATTTAAGTCTGTTGAAGGCTAATTAAAATAGGCAAATTTTAAAAAGTTTCTTTTAATTATTTGCCAGCTTTGATTAACTTATCTTTTTAATGTTGTATACATGATTTTAGTCTAAAATTTTAATTATTATTGTAGTAAGCTAAAGGATCTAAGATCTGGATGCAGTAAAACTAAAAGTGAGAAATATTAAGTATACGCTTAGTTGAACGTAAGCTAGTCAAATGCATTACCAATTGTGGAGCAAACGATTTTAGCTTTCTTAGTTAATTGCTCAAAATTGTTTCTAATTGCAAGTTGAAAAATTAAGTTACAAGAAAAACTGAAAAACTGAAAAATTGTCTGTGCCGCAATGTCACGTATTCACTTAGTCGAGTCCTTGGGTTCATATAGACGTGTTTTTTGTTGTTGTTTTTTTTTTTTACCCGTCTGAAAAATAAGACGCCCGACAAAACGCTAAGTGTACCGGGCTATTTTTCACAATGTCCTGCTGCTTCGTGTCCTTAGATGTCTGTCCGCCACCCTTTTTCCGCCCTTTCCTGTCCACACCTATTGCCATTTGCAGTGGCTTTTCCCGTTGCAGCACATTATGTCACTGCTCGTTGCGGTGCATGCGGCGTATACGTGATGTGCATTAGCATAACGCTTTCTGGCACTTTTGGCCACCAGCCAGCAATACACTGCGCCACATAATTGGACGCCCGGAGACAGAAGTTTCTGGGAGTTATGCAGCTTCTCGAAAAAGTTGGGCGTCATTGCATACGTATGTGTGTATAGCTGAGCAGCTGGCCCACTCCGGTTATCAAAATGCTGATGCATGCTTTGGCTTTTATGGCCCCCGAAGAAATTATGTTGAAAAGTAATAACTGCACCTTGGGTAAATGTGCTGGAAATGCCTATTTTATGGCTGCCAGAAGCCGCAGCTTCCAGCCTTTTTTATGGCACTTCATAACGGCCGACTTACGATGGCGAAAGTACGGTAAGTACAGACGCGTATCTTTGGTGGTCAGGTGCCTGGGCATCCGGATGCCTTAGGATTCAGTGGCTTGGAACTGAGTGACAGCAACCATGTCCGCGCCGTGGCGTTTTCGATTAAAATCCAACTTGTCTCGCTACATTGTTATGCATGACTCCGAACGACTGGTGCTCACTCCCTTGCCCAACATTGCCCACCATCCTACCATCAATAAAAACCAAATAAAATGTCGTTTGTGCTGCGAGCTGTAACAATGAGCAAATATGCGGCATGCAACCCATGAGCACCGAGCACTGGGCATTGTTCGTTGTGCAATCCTGCGGCTTCTTCTGCTCCTCGCTCGGACTGCCGCTCCACATGGCTGCACATCGCTACATGGCTCACGGTCGTCCCCACTCCTGCTCCAGATCCTCCTACTTTTCGCCTGGCAAAGAGGACGTCCCTCCGCGCACAACACAAATATCTCGTTGAAGGAACATGCGAGTTGCATTTGAATTTACACCAGCAGCTTGCCATTTTAGATTGGAAAGCGTGAAGGATGTAAGCTGACATCAAGATGACTTCAATATGTTTATTTTGGATGGGACAGTAGTGAAAAAAGTATTGGCTTGTCAAAATGTTTGCATTAAATTTGCTGAGCCAAAATGTAGTAGGTGGTTTGATGAAATTTAAAACTCTTTATTTAGGCTGTGAGTGAAATAAATTTGGAGAAGCCTTTATAAAACATATAAAGGATATATTAAATCAAGCCAAGCACGTATGTCTCTCACAACAAAGGCACCAAACTTTTCCTGCCATATTTGCGTTTCAAATTCAAAGTACACTTGTTATATTGGAAATGTATTTTTTCTCTCTTTTCGCTGCGAAAGTTGCAATAATTAGCTTTGAAATATTAGAATTAAACTGTAGTGGGTGTTTTTGTGCGTTTCCACAGCGTCAGCAAAGCCAATTTTCGATAGAAACATCTACAAGTTTTCCATTTCGTTTTCAACAACGCGTGGGATTCCCACCAAGCAGCCAACAAAAGGGATTTAGTGCAATGGGAATCCGATTGCAATTGAAAACCAATACAAAGTGAGTTCAGGCTGAATGCAACACTTTTGATTTTGAGAACACTGTTGGAGGCGCCACCCACATCTCCCCCCCCCAAAATTTGCCCGAAAAATGCCGCTTCGATAGCTAACACATCCAACTTTTCGGCAACTACTGCCAATGAGCAATGAGAATGAGCGTCAATGCGACTGAGGCACGTACATTTGCAGCAAATAACAATAAGAGCTCTCAATGCCCCTTCAATTCCACTATCCCCCCCCCTCAGATCATTTTGCTGTGCATCTAACCCACTTGATTGCCAAGAACAACACCGACAACCGAATGGAGGTGGTTTTCCTTTGGGTGGATAGACCATGGATTGCATACATACATATGTGGCGATGTGTGGTTCATGTGGCAAACAGCAAAAAGGAAACCCAAACACGAGGACGAACACGAGAAGAGGAAAAAAATGTGTTCGATCAGGACGTGGGAAACGCGACTCGGGAAATTTCGAAGGGGCTGGCTCAGCAAATTGGGAGTTTTCAAGGCTGCAGGTCCAACATTTATTTCCGCCTGCCCTTAGTTAGTAGTATTATTTATGTACAGTCGAGCTTTCTTTCCGCACACTATACACATTTAATGCTTAAATTGATGAGAGCACTTTGGTTTTAAATAAGTTTTGTTAAGAAGTTTTAAATAATGTTTGGAAACTGCTGATAGAGAACCAAGGCCTCCATATACTTGGAACATGTTTCAGCCAGAATTTCTTAAGCAGCTGCTGCTTTGAGCAAACAAAACGTTTATTTTTGGTATTTGGATGGCCCGATTCCTTGCCAGAATGCTTAAAATGCGCAAACGAAAAACATGCTCGAAATATATGTTCTTTTTGGCCAAGTTTTGGCCTGCGGGAAGCTACGTGACATTCGTAGGCAGCCTCAATTGCAATGACAGTGCTTCATTTAACCGCATTTGGCATCATCAGCATTTGGGCCAAGTCGAAATGGGTTCGTAGAATTTCCCAGGGGAATTTTAAGCCCCAACATCTGGCAGCGGCGGCGGCGGCGGCGTTCGTGGCCAAAAAGTTTGTTTTCCCAACACCACATGGCTTTTCTTCTGCTAATTGTTCGGCTGGGCATCTCTTCGAGGCAAACTAATATTAAAGTATTTAATGGCCAGCCATTTGGGGACTTTCCACCTTCTGTTTGTGCAGTGATTGCTGTTTAGCTTCCCCTTTTTTACAGCCCCATTCAAATCGCATCAAATCTGTTGACGCTTCAGCAAAAACTGGGGGAAAAAAGGAAGCTGTTGCCTTCGGAAATTGATTCCACCAACTCCCACGCATTTTTTTTGCAAAAAAAAAAAGAAAGAAAAGAAATGGGAGTGGGTGGAAAGCACCTGCCAGTTTCAGCTGAGCTTTGCCATTTTGCTTCGTTTATTTTTACGATTTCAGACAATATTTCTTGCTATTTTTTGTTTTCCTTTTCGGCGGAATAGCTATTTGTGTTTGGCCATGGCTTTATTTGTTGCGACGCAAACAAAATTGGCTTGAATATATATATTTTTTTTTATGGCCACAACAATTCAATGTTGCATTCAGTGTCGAATGCGAAAGCAAGAATAAATAGTGGCATTGTCCTTTTTTGTCAAAAAATTGTATTTGCTGATCTGTCGAGCGAGAATGAAAAGCCTTTAAAAGGATTTAGAATCGCTGTTGATTCGGGATTCTATTCAGAAAAGCATAACACTTTCCCTTCCGATCCATTTATTTTTGAAAGTTTGTTTGGACCATGGAATTTTATGATTGTAAGCATTGCAATGTATTTAACCAATTAATGTTTGTTCATGGGTGAAAACTAAATTTGGTAATTGATTTTTATAATAATTGATGAACAATATGATTTTATTTAGTTATTGATGGTTGGTTGGCTAATTCTCTGCATGGAAATTTAACTACAAACCTGCTGTTGTATATTGTTTTTAATGCCCTATAAATATGATATTGACCATTTTCTAATAATATAAATTCGTTGATTTCTTAAAGATTAGTTCCCAAGTCGGCACAGACATCGTTTGAAATGATAGGTAAACAAAAGAAAAGACAAAACCAATATGCATTGCTGTTTGAGTTAGTTGCAAAGCTAAGTTAGTTGAATAGTCAAGGCTGCAGCTAGTGATAAACCAAAAGTCCAGGCTAACCTAGGTGCTAAACGTGTTTTGTTCAAGGCAAGCCGAGTTTGATTTGGTTTCATAAACAAGTTCTTAATAAATAAATGTTTGGAAAACCGCGATTTGCTGATAGTATCTGCTCTTGGCAATTTCCTCGAATGAACGATGTTTTCACACAATTTATCTTTGGCACTTACCTTAAACACTTGGCGGCACAGGAAGTTCTCTTTAACCGGAAGCAATCTGCAATAAATAAGTTAGTTGGCTGGCTGCTGCATAGAATTTCAGAACGCGACTTCAAGGACACTTACTTGGCCATTTCCGACAACTGCAGACGTCCGTCCTTGTTGGCATCGAATACTTGGAGCTGAAAGGAATCGAGACGGGATTGGTAATTGGGCATACATTATCGTGTGCTTATAGCAAATCGGCATTATTTACACTTTTGTGTAGAAAGTGCATAGTCAGTCGGTCAATAATCACAGCAGTTTAGAATCTAAGCATGCTATTGAATCGTTTTTGGTTTGGCATTCTATGTATAATCATTAGGGAATTTTGAACAAGAAGTTTATTTCTTGAAAAGGATATTGAGGCCTTAAGAAACTCTTAGATAAATAGTAAGTATTCATGTATTCATAAATTATCGTTCACTTTAGTTTAGCTCTTATCCTCTATCTACTAATGAATTTCCTAAGCAAACCAAAGTAATGTCATGCATTTATGTCTGACAACTTACCATAGTATCGGTGTACTCAATGAGCTTGTCCTCGGACACGTCGTTGATCTTTTTGGCCTCTTTGAGCAAATCGCGCAAGAAATTTTTCAGCTCATCCGCTTCAATGTAACCCGAATTGTCGGTGTCGTATTCACGCCAGATCTAATTTAATTGCAGACAAATTATTTGGGGAATTTCAGGATGTGAAATTCCTGATTGTCACTTACCTTCATGAATTCAACGCTAGATTCCAGAGGATTATCGAAGCGGAAGAGCAAAAGGAAATTCTCCTCCATGGGCAAAAGTTGAGCCAGCTGCGGAAAAGTAGTACAAGAAAAATACCTTTTTGTTTCAGTGCGTGACATGACAATTGAAATAAGTTATAAATGGGAATGCTCCGAGGACGAGCCGGGTTCCTAAGTCTCCTGTTTATCCGGTGCATTGCGTGAAAGGCGAGGATATCCTGCTGCACTTTCATTAGCAAACAGCCGGAAAAGTTTCGCTTCTGGCATTCGTTAAAAGTTTCCGGCATAATTCAAGTGTCGAATTGAAGCCCTTACCCTTTACAAGTAATCATCTGTGGCAGGGAAAACTTTATAATTCGCTGTGGCCGTGGGATTTACATTTTTATTTGCTGTTGGTAATTATAGCACTATCGTAATTAAAGTTTATCTTCAGGCCAAAGCCTTGTCGACAGACCAGTAATTTAACCGTCCCAGCCATTTCAATCGCTGTTCGACGTGGCGTATGAATAATGTGGACAACATGAATTATGAATGCCCTGTGCCTTTTGTGTTGCAAGCAATCTTAATCAACAATACATGGGGGACCCGGCTACTTGAACTTTTTACTTTTCTTCACCAAAACTTTCCCTTTTTTCGTGGGCTCATTTATCAAAAGTCCATTGTGCACCGCTGTATTATTTAGTATAAAAAAAAGAAAAACGGAAAATCCCCTTCCAATAGTCCGTACTTCTGCTGCCAGTTCAACTTCAATTAAAAACTCATTTAATGTGGCCTCCACACAATGAGAGAAAACGAAGAAAAAAACTTTTTTTTGGCCAAAGACCTTGCCAGAAAGTTGATTCCTTCTCCAGGGAAAATCGCCAAATAATTTATTGGTTTCGGCCCGGCCGAGACATTTAAAAACCAATTTAAAAAAAAGGCAAAGAAGGCGCCGTCATGACTAAAGGAAATGTCATTTCGTATACAAAAATCCATACAGACAACATTGCGCATACGACATGGGAGCCCCCATCAAACTGAAATTTTGGGTCCGAATGAGTCGTAGGTATTACCCACCTCTCTGATATCGATTTTACCATCCTGATTGTCATCGTAGGCCTCCATGAAGCAGGACTTTAGCTCCTCGAGCATGGTGTCCGTTACTGCCTGGGAATTGGGACCGAGGGATTAAGATGCAAGTGTTCCATACCACTTCAGACTCACCTCTGGACTAATGTCTGTGGCATTGGCACTCGACACGAACTCCCGCAGGAATCCGTCCAGCTCGGTGCCCTCAATGTAGCCATTTCCTAAGGTAAACAATTTAAATAAGTAATGAGTTATTAAACCTCTAATATATCATTTTGATTAATAGATACTAACTAAATGTGTTTCAAGTGTGGATTAATTTATATAAAGTACAAATTATTAATGTGGAAAGTTAAGCAAATAATTACAATTCTAAGGCAGTAGTGAAATACAATGATTGCAAATTTTGTTAGTAAGATCTAAACTCACCATCTTTATCGTAATGCGCCCAGACATCCATGAACTGGTTGGCCGACAGCTTCTTGAGTTCCCTGGACTCGGGATCACGATACTGGCGCATAAAGTTGTGGGCCTTCTCGATTTGAACGCGCTTGGCGGCGGCGGCGGCGGCAGAGTCCATTTCTTATGTTTTTTTTTTTGTTCTCGGGTTTATTTGTCCTCGCTGAGAAACTAGATGCTGCTGAGCAATTATCTCTGGGGAGGAGAAAGGCATACAACAATTAATTTGCAGCCATTAAACGCTATGCTCGGTGTCTGGGGAAAAGCCAGTTGTCAGCGCAGCTGAAACTGTCAAATTAATAGCATAAAACAGAAACACCCACGAAAACCCACACAGCTGCAGCTCCATACACACGTATACGTATGGCGGGTGAGAAATGGTCACAGTGGGACTCCCATTGCAGCCGAGGAAGTGCCGACATTGCATCCGTGAGCGGGGATTTCCCGCAGTTGAAATGAGACAGAACGCCACCTCCACGAGGCCCCCAGGCGAACCCCCAGCCCAATACAAGTCACAAGTCATTGTGGGTTAAACACACCGCGCGGAATGGGAGAAAACAAGAAATGTAAACAAAATTGCTGGGCCGCCCACATCTGCAGTTGCCTCGCGGGTGGGTGGGTTTGGTTTGCTCTAAAAATAAGAAAGCAAAGTCCTGGGCTCAAGGCGCGTCTGCAGATGATGTTGGCTTGAAAGGGACACTTAGAAAAATAATTACCAAGGGTGACCCAACTGCAATCGGCCTTTCTGTGCTATGTTTATTTTATATATATTATTTTTTTACGTTTACTTTTAGTTACTCAACCAAAATCATTATAACAATAACTTTCTATTTGTGCAAGTTATTTTCTGTTTAGGAAATGCCAACCCCTTTTAAGGACTAAAGAGTATGAACCTTTTAATTGCATACTTTTCAGCGTTGAAATTCATATTTTTTTTGGTTCTATGGGATGAGAAAAGTATCGAATTATATTTGAATAAATTTTCCATACCCCTTTGTATATTATTTTGCCTTTTATTCACCCACTACGGGTTGGCTTTAAAACGTCTCCGTTATATGCATACAAAAGTCAAAATTTGGCATTCAAATTAATAAAAGAGTAAAGAAATGATTATAAAATCATGGAATTTGCCAAATGCCAAGCTATACTTAAGTGGTATTTGAGCAGTGCCAGTTTGGCTTGGATTTAGCCAGCTCGTTTGCCGACATCCGGATGAATGTACGTGTACATATATCTGCGGTGGGAATCGTTGACAGTTTGCTGCGGTCGCTCTTCTGTGGCTAAAATAAAGCTCAGAATAGAAAAGCCGTGAGCATAAATTTGCAGCAGCTGTTACCACTAAATGAGTTTCGCACTGCACACTGTTCTTGGCACACAAGAAAATCGCCACTAATTTCAATTTGAAGGTTAAAAATGGTTGCGACAATATCTGGCTATCTAAAACCGAAAATATTCTTTAAGAATATATCTATTAATCTAGAATTCATATTAAGGCACAACTAAACCTCATTAAAACTGCGAAATGATATAGGTATATGTAGAAATTTGTAGAAAAAGTTAGGTAGATAATTTTCTCGATAAAACTAAGGCATCTAGCCAATTCTCAAAGACATTAGGCACAGTGCGATAATCGCATTAGGATCAACTTGTTGACTACGTCCCTATTGTTTATCGAACACGCTGCCAATATTAACTTTCATTTAATTTGCCGCGAAACTTTTCGCATCGTTCGCGAGGACTTTGGTTACTCGTGTTATCTGCCTGCAGAACAAGTTGGCCGCATTAACCGGCTTGTATGATGGCCATTACCTGCAAACGCTTTCGTTCGAGCCAAGTGAAAGGACTTTTCCTGCTGTTTTTTCCTGCCTAGCCATTTTATGGCCTGGAAATTGCATTTCACCCACTGCAGTCGCCTCAAGCCTCCTCCGCTGTTTACCCAACCCACCAACATCCTTTGTTGTCCTTGTTGTTTTTTTTTTCTCTTTTATTTTTTCAAATGTATGTAGAGAAAGGAAGTGCTAGAACTGTATACGTATTTATACGATTATGGCGGAATGCTGGTCGAGAACTTTTGCAATCCAGAGTGCAATATGGCAAATACTTTTGGCCCAGCTCCAACTGCCAGCTAATGCCGAACTGGATGCCGAGGGTTAAGTTACGGCTTTAATATAAATTGTGTAATGAACTATGGGCAGAACTGGGAATTAAGTACGCTCGATGGGAGAAAATTACATAGGAATACGATGCACTTATACAAATATAAAGTATTCAAATATGTTTTAATATGCAAGTCTTTTATTAAAGGACATAATTCGGAACAGTCTGTATTGGCGAAACATAATAATCATAATTCCCAAATTTTATTTTAAAATATTTCTGTTTTTATTATTTAGTACTGTACGTAGGAAACTCTGATTTGTCTTTCTCTCTTTTTGTCTCTTTTTGTTATCAATATGACCACGGTTAAATGTAAAGCAATAATTTACCAATAGAATCTGCTTGCAAACGGATTTTCCTAATCTGAGATTGAATAGTTTAAATAAATGGAAAAACTTTTAACTGGAATTTTGCCATTCGGATATGCAAACCCATGCAGCTTGGCAAGGAAATAAATAAATCAATATGACTAAAGCAATGAATATATAATCAGCCGCAGGGATTCAGAAAAATAACTTCAATAGCGATTCTGCATTTTAGTGTGTCTACATAGCAAGTTGCAGTTTGTACTAACGAGACAACTTTTCAACTGGTACTTTGCAAAAGGGCTTTTTGAATATTCAATACTTTTTAGCCTAGTGCCCAACAACAAATTAAATCAATAAAACAACGAGAAAGCAAAAACATGATATAAAATGCTGCAGATAAAAAGTTCGTTCCACCGAAAACGGCCGCAAAGAGTCCCCAAGGAAATAAACTTGGCAACTTCATATTTAAATATTCTTTCGCCGCCACGAATCAATGGGAGGGTGGGGGGAGCCTATTGAACAGGAAATATATTGGTTGACTCGACGTCACTAATGGCCGCCTTGCATGGCAAAAACAGCCAAAGGCAAATCGAGCCTTTGGGCCAAGAAACGCAGATAAGCAAAAGCAAACCAGACTGTCAAGCCCCGTTGGCCGCATTGCATAAGCCGCGGCTTACACTCGATTTTCAGTTCTCAGTTCTTGGCATTTCTCGGGCGCGTGCTCGAGTGCCACAGGAAAAGTCCGGGATAGTCAAGGGGATGGGTTGGGGGGGGGGGGGGGTGGTAGCACGGAAAAGCGCAGAGCACCTGCTTACCTGTCAATGGTAACCATTCATCCGTCCGTCTGACATTGGCATTGCCCCACAATGGCCACCCCCCCACATTTGCACCCTTTCCTGGGCATGTACTGACTTTAAGTGCATTAAGCTCAGTTCGCAATTTAATTTGAGTGTTTTTCTGTTTATTTTCCCCGCTTGGCGGCCTGTCATTTCCCCCGCATTTTCCACGCTTTTCCTTTTCCCTTACCCATTCCTTTCCCTTTCCTGGTTTTGCCCCCCCGCTTGTTGCTGGCGTATCTGTTATTATTTCTATTTTAAGAGTTTGCGCCCGACCGCAGCGTTTTTGCCTAGTCTGAATTATAGACTAGGGTTTTTGCCTTTTATTTGGTTTGATAGCATTCCAGTCTGTCTATATATAGCTTTAATTACCGCACAGTTTTGGTATAGATATTGGAAAGGTGTATAATTTAACTACTAGGACGAAACTATAAAAGGTACTGTTAAAGCTTGAAATATGTAGATTAGTGCACAAAAAGCAGGACAAAGCTAATATTTTGCAGTTTATATGTAACATGCGATTTTTTTAACAAATAGTTATCTATCATTCAGTTCTTGCGTTAATTTGATTAAGCTTTGTTTCAATTTTGTGTCCTTTTAATTAATGATGGCCTAAATGATGAAGGACGCCTTTTTCTTTTTCTTGGGTCACTTGTATGGATCAATGGTATCTCAAGACATCCATCATATCCACCATCCATTACGGTATCCCATAATGGTTTTTCTCGATGCTTTCCCACCCACAAAGGTGATAAAAACGAAGTGTGTGAGAGCTAATAGAATCATATCAATGTTCTAATGCACCTAAAAATGCACTTAGGTAAAAGCTTGTGTACAACAATGAAGGAACTTCCGCCCCGCTTTCGTTTAATAGGATATTTCCTGTTTACAACCTGACCATAATTCTTACAATTTTACTGCACTTTCCTCGCTATTGGCCCTGAGTGAAGCAGTTGTAAAACTAGAAGATGACTTTCACGTGTAGCTAAAACCCTTACACTTGTAGCTTGTAACCCTTACACAACGAAGGCAGTTGCCCAAAAAAAAAAAAATATATACATATATAAATGTCAGCCAAAGTATTTCGCATTCATAAATAATAATATGGAAAACTCCTGCTCGTACGAAACACGGTCTCACACATTCGACATTTGAAACATGAGCGAACATAGCCGACAGACAGTTCGCTGTAAAATGTATTCAAGTGCAAGAGTCATGAAGCTCGGGCATTGGAAAATGCAGGGGATTGAAATAATATACTCACTGACTAACAGAAAGTTTTCCTTGCCCGCTAGCTTTTTGTACAGGGAAGTCTATAAATAAGGAACCTTGATTAAACACTTGCATTTCTAATTGACAAAATTAGTGAATACCTATATATATCTTACTAAGTCGGTTTATAAATAAATATAAAGAAATGAGAAAAATATATACACATTGTGAAATGGTAAATGCAAACAAACCATTCTTTCTTTCTCATTAGCAGAAGATTCTGTAGTCTAAATGGACTAAAATATAATCTTTATTCATGTTCTGATTTATATAATTTCGGAGGAGCCACTGTGCTTAGCATTTGAAATGTAAAACACAAGGTGGTGGGTGTACTTTAAGTTGGTTCTTTGTTTTTCTTATGTCTTTGAGTTCAAGGGTTACGGCACTCACACTCGAGGGCCTGCATTTTTCGCGGCATAATAAACTTAGCCTTGGCTTGGGCCACTCCGGGCCACCCAAAAGTAAACACAGGCGAGCCGAGGAAAATCCAAGGCCCAACAAGGCCAGTTGACATTGACATTTGCTTGGCGTGCCTCAAGAAATATGTTTATATATGCAGGACGACTGGTTATCCCAAGGAATATTCATCAGTTAATCCCCCCAGTTGGTTATTAAATTGTTCCTCCACCATTGATTTGCTTGCCCACCCAAAAAAGCCGAAGATTTATCCCAAAACGGCTTATGTCGGACACAAAAGATTCGGCCGAGTAAGGGGTTTGAATTTATGGCCCAAAGTCCGGCAGACAATTTGCCGAAGGATCGACAAGAAAAACAGCGTAATTTATTGCATTACGGTTTATTTTATTTGGCCCAAAAGAAATTGGTAGTCAGAGGGTTGTGGAAACATCATAAAAATGCAGTTAAAAATTTAAATGCCAATTTGCTAGGTCATCGCCGAGCAGATGATTACGTGCCAAGGTACCGTTGGCCATTATGCGAAAAGTACAAAATGAAAATCTCTTGATATATAGTGTTGATTTCAGACGGCGAACTTGTCGCTGATTTATTGAGCCGAATGCCCAAATTTATGGCGTGCAAACATAAATTTTAATTGCCCAAAAGTGGTCATTTCGATTGGTTATAATTATAATTCACATGTTAAGCTGCTCGCAGAGAACTCACTTAATTGAATGGTTTATGGCTTTTGATTTTAATAAATCGCTTTATTTATTTTTCCTTCCTCAGCAGCGGCGAACGATTTAGTAGGAAGCCTCAGATGTTGATTTATGTAGTTTGCATTCGGAGGATGAGAGAGCTGCCTCTTCCTCCGGACTTGGGCACTTTGTAAACAATTATAGAAATTATAGAACGGCGAGAAGAATTTCTTTGTAATTTACTGTCGATAATCTACCCAATTTGTATACTCGTGTTGGAGAAGCGATTTGCTAAATTACAAGAATTTTTGGGGGGGCATATTGCATCTGGTTCGCTAGGCGATTTAATCTGGTTTTTTTGTCATGCCGAGCTGGCCAAGAAGTTGTTTACGATGTGTTGCCTGATGTGCCTGCTGGTCGGAAGCTTTTGTGTATTTTATTTTTCATTTGTGTTTTTCTTTTTACTCTCAGCCAGCGCTGCGTGCGAAAGAAAATGTGTGAAAATTCGCAGGGCCAGAGGGAAACTACTTTCAGTTCTTTACTTTTAAGCTAGTTGCGGTGGTGTAGTAGCCACATTTTTTCTGCCCATTTTTTGCTGTTGCCCGGACTTTAATTACATTTTATTGGTCACCGCGGAGCCGTAATTAGCTTGGCCAACTCTGGTTAACCACTGGGATCCGTTGAATTTATATTGAAAAATAATCTACCATGGATGAAATCTAAAGAATAATGGTTTTTTGCATGACACTACGCATTTTTTTTTTTTGTTTCTTCTTGTCCGGCGACTGGCACCCGCTGGGCTTTAGACAGTTTTAATTAAATTCCGAATGGGCGGAGGGGAAATGCGATGTCCTGCCATGCCAACTCCCCATGTGGTCATACTTATGGATTGTTATTAGTCCCTGTCAGCTGTGAATAAAATTCAATTCGCTTGCATGTAAAAACCGTGTCCTTTGCTTGTAAAAAGCAATAAAGTAAGGAGAACAGATTAATTATGGAGTGCATACTATGTCTGGGGTGTGACACTTAAATTGATTTCATCTTGGAACGAATTCAGTTCTAATGATGGCATACACTGCGTATACGTGATGTGTGGGAAGTGACACTTAAAATGAAACCTAAAGCAATTGACAAAAAACAGCAAAGCTAATTATTAAAATAGTAGCCATATTAAATTACAGGATCTTTCGTACTTTCATTTCGAGGTAGTTTGCTTTTTGAAAACCGAAACCAAATCGATATCTTATTAATATTATGATGAATTACAATTTTTTCGCAAAAATGCCAAATCACCAGAAAACCATTTGGGATGAAAAACACACTTCGTAATGGATATGCCTGTCAGTCAATTTGGAAATTGTCACTGTAGCCAGAACATGACAGTTGTAAGGGTCGAAAAGGGCTCAAAAATCAAAAGCTATAAATAACAAACTAGAGCGTGGAGTCCTGACAATCTATATCACAATTTTAAGACGACAGAATTGGAAAGTATTGAAGTTTGCTCAATTACTGGAATTGCATTTTTATAACCTGCCATAATAAATAAAGGATGGCGTGGAAACGAAAACCGGGCAAACAAGCCAAGAAAAAAAAATTGGGCCAAAAAAACCTGCGTCATTTGTTTTTCTTTATTGTATTCTTTTGTTTTTCATGGAATCCAGGAAAAAGCAGAACCATAAAAAGATCACAATAAATGCAAAATTGCCGAAGGTATGCACATATGTATATTTTCCCCACACGAATATTTACTTCAACGTGTTTTTTAAAGGCTTCCTTAGTGTTTATTCAGTTTGGTGACGCAACGCGTAATTGCTGCCGAAAAACCTCAAGTGATGATGATGTAAATATTTACATAGCTAATAGAAGGCACTTTTTACGCTGCCTTTGCGTAAATAGTAATCAAGAAATAATAATAATAATAATAAATAATAATAATGCTCTTCGGGGCCAACAGCTGTAATTAACCAGCTGGATGTCGGCGTGTGGAAAGATTTCCGACCAAAGTCAATACGCAAAAATGTAAAATACAACAAGAGGCAAATTATGCTGATTGCTTTGGGATCCCCGCCACTTTTTGGCTGGTTTGTTTGCACGGACAAAATACATATTTGACAGGCCCTGCGGGGCATTCAAGCACCTCGATAACTTTTCCAGCAAAACGCCTCGTAATTAGAATAATTATTACCGCTAGGCGCGAACGTTTTTTAATGGCACTTTGTGTTTTTGACATTGTTCTAAGATAATTACGCCCAATACCTGTGGGCGAAACTGCGCCTTGCGATTGTGGCAGGACATTTACGAAGGTAGCGGGTGTCCTGAAAGTAAGAGCACTTAACTCTGAAATTTTTTAAGCCTAACTAAAAGAAGATAAGAAAAGAAAGGTTTGGTTACAATTTAGAAAACAAAATATTCAATTTTCATAGAATTTTAATAATATCTTTCAGTTCGCATGAAAACCAACTCAAAAAACTCGTAATAGCATTTTCCTCCACCGATTTTTTCCGAGTTTATATTTATTTTTATACTAGGAATCTAGATGGCTTTCTGAAAACCACGCATTTCGTTCAGCTAAACCAGAATTAATATTGCGTATAATTTATTTCTTTGAAAAAAAGTACACAAATAATTGCCGGAAGCTTTGTTTTACGAATTGCTTTCTTTACTAACTGGAAATTCACAGAAACCGTATTTATTTTGGCAGCGGAGAGATTACATCATTGTTTCCATTTTGTATTCCAAAGCCCACACAATTTGAACTGCAAATAACCCATCAATCTTGCTGACCCTGAATAGTGTGATATTAATTTAAATTAATGGCAATCATTGCTCATCTCTGCGTCTGTCAAATGACGTCGCCATATTTGGCCAGTGTTTTCCATCCGCTTAATCACCCATCCTTTTGCGAATAGCCATCTATTAATAACCAAGAATCCAACTTCCTTCCCAATGCCATTAAATGGCTGAAAATGCAAACAAAATGCCTCCATTCTTCGCTGACAAACGTATTTATTTTGATAATTCTTCGGCTCTGATATTCCGATTCCCATTTGTTTTCGCTAAACGAGAGCGTGTACAAAATCGAGAAAAACGTAAATGAAAGCATCGAAAATTAGATACTCACAGTAAATTAGTTATTTTAATTGTTCGTACACGAAATTCCTTGCTCGATATTGTGTTAAACTAGGAATGCAATTGCAATTAAGCCATTTGCTCGAATGGAGGACAATCCGGCTCGTGCTAGTTGCAAGTGGTATGTCATCTAATTAGCCAATTTTGCACTTGGCAAACAACGCTGCGTGGCCGAATCTTCAGGGGAAGCCAGCGAAGGGTCGTGTTTTATATTTAGATATTTCTTAATTATTTTTGACAGCTCCCTTTTATGCTGCACAAAACATAAAAGGTTGCACATGCTCTCACAAGGCTCATTTTGATTTATCATCAAATTGGCTCATAAATGCGCTAATTCTATATGTTCTTTTAGTAACATTTTAATGGACAAATTAGAAGCATCTCTATAGTTAATTACGAAATTATTCTATATTAATTTTTTAATTTTTCTTTAGATTTTCAAGTGCATTTGAACTATATTAACATAATTTTTTGAAAAATTGTTAAAATTTTTGTATAATTTTTTATAAAACATCCTGGACATTTTGAAGGGTATTTAGATCTTCGTCGCCTCACAGAAGTCCTTGATGTAGTCATAACTTTCAATTTGCCTTATTTCATTGCATTGCATACATTCTGGCGTCGACTGCGTCGCCGATTGCAAGGGATTTCCACCGAGGGAGATTTATGAATGAGCATAAATTAGGGGGACTCGTAAATGTTGGCACGCAGACCCACTTGCCCCACGTGCCCCACCACCATTGCCACACTGTAGTGTAGTGCCCATTACCCATTACCATGGCATTCCAACCCATTCCCGCTCATTATTTGTCCCTTCTGCTGTTTAATTTTGCGTTTGAATAGGCAAAGTCAAGGACATTCGTCGATGGCGACGGCATTTTAGTGTCAGCTCCTGTGGCTGCCATTCGGCATACCAATGAGGAGGGTTCGACTCCTATCCTAATTGAATGCGGACTTCTTGAAAAAAGGTTTGCCCCTGGTGTCCGGGAAAATTCAGCTATTTGACACGGTTTAAGCTGTCAGCGGGTTGAATACGGAATGCCCGCACATTTTTTCACTGTTGCTCTTTTTTTTTTGCGACGACCTCTTCAAACCAATTTTCCACCTCTTTGGAAATCCATTGCAAATTGAACGCTTTTTTCCAAAAGGACAATCTGCTTTGCGTTTGTCAGCTTAGGCTAGTTAGCCCAGATTTAAAAGGCTTTTAGCATAAATTATAAAATTTAAATAAAGTGATTGGAAATCGTGAGAAAAATGTAAATTTTTTTGTTTGAAACGCATTTTTATATACAGCGAGATATAAACGAGTTCATAAAAAACTGACTTTGAAATGCGCAGCATGTTTGAATGTAAATCACTTATTCTGCTTGCGGAGAATACATCTATTTTAAATAAAATGTTTTCGAGCATTTCTTGTAAAAACAAATGCATAAAGTGTTATTTTGCGCCCTTTAAAAAATATAAATATAACTGCCGAAACCAATATAGTTGTTTAGTGTTCTTCGCCAAGAAAATGTTTCAAATAACAAATCATATTTACTTTTTAAAACTGCTGCTTGCTTTTGGAATTTCTTCTTTTCCAAAAACTAAAATTCACTTTTCTCGACCGTTTTTCCAGGTAATTTTCGATTTTAAGTATATTTGGTTAAAACGCACGCGACGATTGCCGTTGCCTAATACTTGACGGTATTTTATCTTTGGAGAACCGCTGGCGCCTAGAATCCTTTGCAGACTGTTTCGATTATGGCCAGGTCTTTTGCTTTTATCAAAGTGAAAAACTCAACACGGAGAGAGCGTAGGAGAGTGTTGCAGCAGCGCGTTGGCAACATGTTGCTGGCAACAAACTGTTGAATTGTTTTTCTTTTTCGCCAGAGATTTCCTGGGCTTTTTCTTCTCTCATGTGTTATTTCGTCCGGGCAAAAAAAAAAAAAAATGCGAGAAAAATACGCAGAATATAGGCTTTGTTTTCTGTGATATGGCTAATTCCGAGTAAACTTTGCGCCAGCACTTGCAGTTATCTACAAAATATCATAAACATACATATGAAAATGATTTCCGCCAATGTCGAAACTGCTATGTTTTCCCTCTCCGTTTTGTGGGTGGCTATGGGTGGTGGTGCGCTTAATTGTAGTCCCCCCAGGGCCTTTTGACTTTCAATGTTTTATCTGCATGCCATATTATAATTCACTAGAAACGAGCTTCCTTCGGCTGCCCTTCGGGCGCAGTGCGTATGTGTGGGTTTTCCTTTTCCCATTTTCCTCGCCCAGGCAATGTCAAGTGTTACTCATGAATGGCCGCCGAGCTTTTCCACATTTTCCCGCCCCCAATCCACCTGGCTTCTGCTCGCGTGCGGCTCATTCATTATTCATCTTTTACTTTTTACTTTCTGCCTTTTTCTTCGTGTTCTATTATACACATGTATGTTTTGTGTGAGACTACAATTGTGCAAGGATTTATGTCTAAACCTTTAAAGTTAATTGTTATGACTCTAGAAAAGGTTTCCATTTTGACCGAAACGAAAACTAAAAGTGTTTATTAATCATACGCCCCATGAACGCCATTGTGTGTGCCTGTTCCCTAATCTTTGGGTCATATCAAAGGGACGGACCTGTGTCCATTATGCAATTGCCACTGGTTCTCGAGTGGCAGCTCACTGACTTTGTGACTTAAAGCTTAAAGGTAAAACAGAAGGTTCAGTTTAAGCCTGACCGAGTTATTATGGATTAACATGAAAAGTTGTCTTTCATTCTTACTTGTTGAATGTAGCCAAAGAGGAAATACCTAACTTTTCTATGACTTAATATGGTTTAATCTTAAGAAACAGGCATGATATTATTTACATTTTTATTTTTGTTATTTAGTCACAAGTTTTAGCTTAACCATTTCTTTCTGTGTGGCATTCGGTTTAACCTGTGCCAAAACTCCCATTCGTTCTATTTCAATCTTGTAAAAGAACTTGACTCCCACGAACATATGTGATCTGTAAACTTTACCTCCTAAATTACAAGATGTTGTAAACGGAGGAAAACAATCTGCGAAACCGCGACAGCAATCCCATAAGAAATCGCTGTGAAATCCCAGCATTAACAACTCGGCTCATGAGAGTTGGCCATAAATTTTCGCCACTAATGCGCCGCTTATCACTCAACTAAAGAAGGCTAAGAGGATTTTGTGCTGACTTTGGGCTTACAGGGAAAATCGAAAACAAAGGAAATCATGTGTTTGTATATTTCGTACAATTAAAATAATTAAAAACCAAATAAATGTGCGCATGGAACAGCAGCCACAAAAAATCAAAAATAGATTTTAAATAAGTGCCTTAAGCATGTGCACAGCTTAGTTTTTTTTTTTTTGTTCGGGCAAAAAACTTTGTTTACATAGCTTAATTGAAAGTATTTTTCTGCTTCACAGACATATTTTTTTTTTTTGGCTTTCGTGTTTTTATCGGTTTGTTTTTATTATACATAAAGTAAAGCACATTTTCAATATTGAAAATGTGTAAATTTGTTAATGGGATTTTGTGGGGCAGCATGAATAAAACATTTACCGAATAATATGTAAAAACGAAATAAAAGAACTCCAAAAATTTGCCATGCAAATGTTTATACACCAAAAACGGAGAATGGGGATTCATCGTGGCATTGGTAATGGTTACCACTTCAAATGCAGCCACAGACCGGCTCAAATAAATTTTCAAAATTTATCATGCCCCACACACACATCCATACGTTAGCCCCCCCGAAAAAAAAAGCAAATATTTGGAGCGGAGATAAAAAAAAAATTGGGTTTTTTTTAGTTGGGGTGGTTTGAAGAGTGATTTCCCTTTTGAGGCCTTAAATATATTGACATATTCTTTTGTTTTTGATTTTTAGAAGGAAAATTGGGAAGTTTTTATTTCGGGAACACTTCTTTGATTGCGATGAAAAACTTTTTATGCAGGCACAATACAATCCCCGGCCAATATTCTTTCAGTAGTCTGGCTTTGTTTTTTTTACCCTAACCATGAGTATTTGAATTATGAAATATATTTCAAGCATTGAACTCTAAATTTGAATATATTCGTAGTTTATTATATATTTATTATTATCTTATTTTATAATCTTATTTTGTACTCTATTAATAATATATATATACCACAACAAACTTTACTTTAATAGGAAGAGCGTCCCCTAATTCGGTGGGTATTAAAAGGAGCTGTTCCTTCATCTGCCCCAATTCTTTTGTATTCAGTACGCCGTCTTATCAGCATCGGGAAAGCGTATTATATAACATAGTGTGGGAGGCAAACAGAAGATTGTGCGACAGCCGGCCCAAAGCTTTATTTATTTCTGTTTACATTGCATTAAACAGCTTGCAATCAAAAGGAGAAAAAGCGACACAATCACTAAAATCAAATTCAGCTTAATTAATTCAAAGTGCAAACAACTAGGAAAAGTCGGTAGATTGAATACATAGAAGGGATGAGTAATAGGCAAATCGTGATATCCGACCAAATTACCTTGGACCCTCGATGGGATTAGACAGATTGTGGATGTGCCACGCCCCTAATTGGAGTTTCAAGTGGTTCGTGAGCCGACTTAGTCGCTGCTTAAGTTAATTGCTTTGCCTTAATTAGTTGTCTTTTGTGTGGATGTGCCTGTGTGGGCGGGCGGCACATAATTATAAATTAATGCAATTGACAGGCAGCACAATGAACAAAGTGATTGCGAATGTACTTTGAAATTGAAACGAATTCGCCGGACAGTTTTGGCATTTCGTAATTGAACGCATTCGACGCGCAATGAGCCGCCGGAAAAGCGGGCATGAATCACAACATTTTCCGAAATTCACCCACTCGCGAAAATGTCTGCCAATTTTTAGGCGCAAAGTGTGTGACTGTGTTGGGGATCCATTTCCTTTTTTTTTGGGGGGGGCCATGCATGTGTTGACATCTGCAATTGGCTGCGGGCTGACATTTAACGCTGCACGCAATCGATGGATTTCACCCTTACACTCACCACCCAGTTTTTTTCCACTTTCCCTCCTGCGGGATTTCCCTCTTTGCTGCGGAAATTTTTGTCGTATTTTCGGTAGCTGTTTGTTATTGTTCTTGTCCCCCAGCGATGATTGAGTGAGTGCTTTAGTCGATCGTAAATGTTGCAAGTGGCACATGCAAATATGTTGCAATTTGCCACTGGATTTGGGTATGTTGTACATATCCACATATGTCCCTTTGTTCAGTTTGGGTTGCAGTTGGGCAGTGTTCATTCCGTTGGGCTTAATCGACAGGAAAATCAGTACATAAAAAATTGTGCTGTGGAAAAACTGGGAAAGTGAAATGAATTACTATGCTGTATCGACAGGGAAAAGTCACATGTATGCATAACAATGCAGCAATGATTGGTTTGGGGTTTGTAAAAGGACTCCTAAGGGATAAATTACAAGGAGATTAATGTTATTGAGTGTCATTTTCGGCTTACTGTAAGTAAATAATGTTTCATATTAGACAATTTACGAAAATGTTTCCTATCACTCAGATATGCGACGCACTGAAGTAGGTTTTTTTACCTCTGATTTCGGGAAGAGCTTCGTAATTGAATCATGTCTATCCCTTTAGCTGCTTCTATTCATTTCAGATTCTTCGAATCCAAATCACAATTACAATGGGGAGCATAAGCTCTCTCTCAAATTACCATCAAGCTCCCAGACATTCGACATTGATCCATTTCCCTTGTTGGTTCCTCTGCTTTTCCTTTCACTGTTTCCTCTACTTTTGCTGGAATTTCCCTTCTCAGTTTCCCAGCATTTCACAGCTTTCCCTCTTTTATCATGGTTTTTTTTTGTGTGGTTTTTGGCACTGTGGAGCCATTTGGTTTGTGCCAATTGCTGCAGGCTTTTTCATGCCTCATCCCTTTTTTCTGGCTTATTTTCACATTCAGCTTGCGGATTGATTTTACATTTGTAATTGCAGTATAATTTTAATGGTCTATAAAGTTTTTCGGTCTGACTTTAATTAGAGATGGCAGGAAATTAATGTTTTGCTCGTACTAAAACTTTCATTTTTCCTAATTATGATAGATTCTAAACATTTGATGATTTCGTTAAGTTCTAGAAAACACATTTTAATATTTTAAAAATATAATATGAATTTCCATTACTTTGATTATCATAACTAATTAATTTTTCTGTAGTTTGCAAATGGCTGTACATTTTATGAGCAATATTAAAGCAAACAAAGCACTTAAAGAAGATCCTTTAATACCATGTGAAAACAGGTTAGCTTACTCGGGTTCACCACATTAAGAATGGCCAACAAAAGGCTAGCGGTTACAATGTATACTGAGAGCCTGAGATCCGGCACTTTTTCGCTTATTGAGTTGATTTAAGGCTGGATTACACTGATTTCATTTCGACAGAAAGTCAAATGAAATGTTGCTTCGTTAACTTTGGATAGACGAAGCAAATTTCCTTTTTACCCCGCCCAGCGCATGACTCAAAACAAACTGCAGCTCATTATCACGCCCCTCTCGTGTGTGCCACGCCCTCTGCCACCCGTGACGCCTCCTATTTTCAATGTGGCTGCCCGGGTTGCATGCTTCGTTTTGGTAAATTGCTGGCACTTAATATGCCATGAGAGCCAAATAAAATTGGCAGTAAGAACGCAGCAGCAACAGTTGAAGGATTAATTCAATAAGAATAAATAAGCAAAATAAGAAAAATTAGTATGCTCTTGGAAATTGTGTCCTTCGCACGTATTTATCCAGCAAATTTGTGCAACTTAAAGCGATGCCACCACGTCGTATGCGTAATATCCGCGTAAAGTGTAATTTGGCAGCTCGTATGCGAATTTACCGTCGCCCTAGTTGGTTTCTCATCATCACATGCACGTGTGCCAGGATGTTGGATCCTAAATATTTATGCCAACGCTCAAGGAGTCCTGATAATGCCGATGTTCCTGTGGCTGCCACAAGATTCTTACTTAAATATTTACAGACAGTAAGTTAGCAAGAGTGTGTGTGCATGAAAGCGCCAACTTCTGCATTGCATTTTGAAGGGCTTCTGCATAATTATTCAATTTTTTGCGGTTACAAAGTTTCCGATAATTTACAAGTTCGCAGGCAATCGATGAAAACTTTTCCCACTCGATGGAAATTCTGCATTATTCTTTTTGGCTACTTTTCTTGCCTCTTTTACTCTTAAGTGAGTGCACTTACTGAATAATGAATACATTTAATCCCCGTCGCGCTGCTCAAAGCATAATTTAATATGACAAGTGAGAAACTGTTAAATGGCCAACATGGCGTATGATTAATAGGTTGAAAAAACGACTTAATCATGCCCAAGACCTCCCACTTTTCTTGCTCTCCTTCCTCAGCTGGTAATTTGTGAACTTTCTGCAATTTTCTTCTCCATCAGCACTCGGGGCGTATGAGTAATCTAGCTTTCATGTAGCAAATCACATAAAAATTGATTGATTTTTTTATATTATTCATTTGTATTTATGGTAATGGGCTGACCAAATTCTTTTATTTTCATGGGTGTTTCGGCTTTCGTACGAATTTTGTAAATACCTTAAGCTAAATACAAAAATAAAAAAAAAATTTGTTTGCATCGGCCGGGAATCGAACCCGGGCCGCCCGCGTGGCAGGCGAGCATTCTACCACTGAACCACCGATGCTTGTACATATTATTGTTTTTAATATGTGTATTTTAACCTTTTCGTAATTATAAGGAATATCTATAAATAACTTTTTCGACAACTCAAATTCGTAGCTTATCTTATTAATTCAACGCCATAATTCATTGAAAAATTCGATAAGAAATTTTAATTAGGCGAATTTCTATATTTAATAAATTTATCGTAAAAAGTGATTTAACTTGGTTAGTATATGTACTATTTTTTTCTTTATATTTGTAATAACGTTCCCACACTTGTATCAGCTACAATATCCGCAGGTCTTAATAAATAATACATTAAATATAAGTTATATCTTTTCTGAGAGAATATAAATATTCGTATTTTATTGAAATATCTACCCGGGTTCCGGTCAACATTATTTTTGAATTTTACCATAAATTGCCATCGGAACATTGTTTATATTTATCAAATGTGCAGCCATAACAAAATAATGATCTTCTGGTTTAATTTTGTTTGCGAGGAATTTAATAGACAAAAGGCACCCAAAAAACAGAAGTCAATCAATTGTGTGGGCGGTGAAATTGAAAAGGTGGGAAGTGGTTGAATGTCTGGATGAATGAAAACCGACTGTGGGAATATCTCATTTACTAGTTTATTGAGCACTTCACTGGGTGAAATGACTTCACACTGTCGCTGGCTGATGAAATGCGTATTTTGTTTCGGGAATTCGTAGCAGAGTTTTCAAATTTGCCACCCCCAGTGGAAAACTTGGCCTCGATTTTCCGTGGCCAATTAAAAGCTTAGGGCTGCTTTCCGTTCTCTCCGCTCCGCTCCGCATTCCCATTCCCCGCTGACCACTTGTGGAACTCATAAAATATGCACGGACAGGCGGCAGTTATCCTGGGAGTCCTGGCTGTCGCTTGTGCCCCTGGATTTTCTCCTAGTTCATTGTTTGTTTTTCCGGCTGCCTGTTTGTGGATTATGTGAAATTTTTGCCGCTTTCAGCTCGCATTTACATGAACAAACTAAGTGCTCTAATCGAAAGCAAAAATGTGGGCGTATTTCCATGGAAAGTTTTCTGATTCAAGCGAAAGTCCTGCGGACCTATAATTTTTAAATTGAATTCCATAAGTACGCACCCAGCTTTTTAATCAAAGAGAAAAAAGGTGCACTCACAATGTAATTAACTCAATTACCATAAGCCCGATAGCAACAAAAATATGTCTTCTAATAATTTTCTTTATATATATTTTGTTCGAAATACGAGTGCCGCAGTTGCGCGGTTTTAACAGATGAATAAATATGGCTCGTAATATTGCTTCAATTAATTGTGATATATAGTATGTCATTTTGCTGAATTGGTAATTGCTCATCATTGTGGAAGATTCTAATGAGTGTATCGTTGATAAAATATCTGTGTTAATAAAGTCTCTTCTATTTTTATATGAACTGCTGAGCAGATTTAAATTCATGTTATATCCATGAATGAATATAAAATAAAAAACGTTTACATATTTTGGGTGGATGTGAATGAACCATTAAAGGACTGTTGTTCTCTATAGAGTTTACTTACTTCATAGTTGAAATTACGTAAAATAATATTACCGCTCTAGCTGTTGCCCAATTTAATTTAAGTTTTCCAATTCATTTCGATAGTTACAGCGCGCCACGTGTCACAGATCGTTAGTAATTTATTGCTGTGTCCACAAATATCCAGATGTCAAGTACACCGGTGCAACTCAATTAAGCTGTCAAATTTGGGGCATTCATTTGGAATTACCGCGAAACAATTTATCGGGCAGAACCGAAACGAAAATAACTATCTTCTTGAATATGTTTGACACGAATGAAATTGTGTGTTTTGGGTTTAATTTAGTGTTAAGCACTGTTATTACCTGACCATTTTGAGATAATTTGCTTATGCATAGCTCGTTAGATCGGTCTTATTCACTCACGCATTCACTTGCACACTCACTCATTCATGTTTCGCAGTTACTGCGGAATTGTTTAACAAGCACTTTGCGTCTGCACTGTTATTATTATAGTGATTGTCATTGCGATTGTTGTGGCTGTCTTTGTCTTACCCGCAGCATATTTACATTTGTGTTTATTTTTAGCCAAGGACGAGGCAAGGACAATAGCCCATTTGCATTCTAAAATATATCTCAATCCAGTGCATTTCGTATTCATGACGTTCTGTTCTGTTCTGTTATTGCCCCCAGTATCTGCACATGTACATCTTCACTTTCATATGACTGCCAAGGACGAAATGGTTGAATATGGGTGTGGAAAAAGCGAACCAAGGCCCTCGGGATGCTCTGGGCGCAATCAGAAAATTGCATTTCATTCATCTTGGGGAGTCCATAGTCCGAAAACTCGTTAGCCCCGCTAACTTGGCCAATTGTCGGCCTATTAGCTGCCGGGCCAACTTCATAAAGCCCTTACCGTGTTTGTCCAACAACTTTGTTTGTCCCACCCATGAATATAGGAGGAGACCTGCTGAACGGAGCCCTTGCTGCCTCTGATGTCTACATTTTGCAGTTATTTATCACCTCTTACACTCGGGTCACGCAAGCTCCCGAGTTTCACATTTCCCGGGCATTTTCCTCTCGCTTCCTCCGGCTTGCATGTTTTTGGCCAAAATGATGGGAAATCAAGTGGAGGGGACAGGCGGTGGGGCTATGCAAAAGGTAAACTACTGGAAATTATGGACGTCGTCTAGAATACCCTTGCCTTTAATAACTTCATGCTCATATGTGCTGCCTACCTACCATTAAGGCTTAGAGTTTATGGAATTTTAAGAATTTTGAGAACTTTATAATATTTCGCTTAACTGCTGTTAAATGTAACTTTTATCTTAGGACGACAGACAAAGAACATCAAATTAACTTCCAAATGGCCATCAAACAAAACATAGGACAACTTTATAGGGTCCGAGTGTCACAAACTTTTGGTCCAAATGATAAGACCCCATCTTTGAAGGCAATAAAGTCACGTGCACGTGCGTCTAAACAATTATTTATGTTGAAAGTGAACTGGGCAAAATATTAACTCCTGGGTCGTGACAATGATAAGGAACTTTAAGTGGTAAATGTCATGAAATAAATTCACTTGGACTCATTTCCGTCATATTCGTGTCATTTGCTTGAATTATTATCTTAATTTAATTTGAGCAAAACAAAAGTGTATCAATTTAGCCAGATTTACAATAAGGCCGAAATGTCTCAAATGAACTGGCGAATTGTTTTTTGCATGTGCAATCAACTATTTGATTTGTATTGTCTTGTTCGAATTGCGAAAACTTGCTTTGCCAAATTTTGTATCTTTTCTCGCCACACCAACTGACAGCGGATGTCTGCGGACTGACACCGAACATCCTTGGGCCGAGGGAAATTTAACTTGTCGGGCCTCATCATCATCATCTTCATCATCATAAAAAAAAAGACGCTCGAACTTTGACACAAAAGTTTTTGTTGCTTTTCCTTCTGCACTGGCCCCTCCAAATAAAAATGAACAACAGGCTGAATTTTATTCGTGTTTCCTTCGGCCCCGTCTCCTTTGCATATTATTTAAATAATAAATGAGTTTTTGACAGTCGCAGTGAGAAAGTGAGCTGGCTTCCTTTCTTGGTAGGGGGTTATTTTTTCTCCTTTTTTGGGGGTGAGCTTCCTAGCTGACAAGTGAAGGAATTGCTCCTGTTCCGTTTCGTTTCGTTTATTCGCTTCAGATACTCGCTCAGAACACCATGTTGCCAGAAATAAATAAATCTCTTTAATGTCCCCGCCGAAAAGTTGTGGCATTTTATCCTTTTTTCAGACAGATTCACACAATGAAATTATCTGAAAAATTTGTCAGAACATCTTATATCTTGATGATCAGCAAACAAAATTATTTATGGTACTGAAAATGATTTATCTAACTAAACCAAAATGAATAATACATTTTTAAAATTTATTACTCATTCTAAAAAGTAAAATTTGTTGTCCAAATTTTCCCGCTAAAACTTTTGTTTTCGAAATCGGAATTTCGGCAGCTCTGTGGCCAAAGCTTTTGATTTCCTCGATGTTTCAGTGGGCAACAGTTGCTGCTTTTCGCCGCCTCTTCCCAGAATTTTCCCCCGGTCTTTTCCGACTGGGCTTCACTACAACACATTTGTTTTTGTTGCTGGTTTCACTGTTGACATTATTGTTGTAGTTAGTTCAGTGGTTGTTGCTGCTTTCGGTAGGTTGCTCCCTTGGTAGCTGAAACATCGCGGGTCTAGGGTAATTGGTTTAGCTAGCAGCTTAACTTTTATGCTATTTGCCGCTGCTCTCGAAGGTAATGAAATTTCATGGCATTTGACTCGCTTTCTCAGTTCCAGCCAGGATATGTGTCCTGGCTATAGCCACACAACCTCGCACTCACATGGCCGGCTGGCATCCCTTGCGTATACGTAATGCTGCTTTATTTATGTTGTGACCGGCGTGGGCTAAGAGGCATATATCAACGTAATTACTGCACCTGAATCCGTATACCCAATTAATTGTTATTCCATTGAATTTCAATTTAGGGCCATTCCTCACATGGTCAGTTGGGTCAATTAGTCAGAAGCCAACAGCCACGTTGAGCTGAAAGTTGAGAGTTTACACCAAAGTTGGTGCAGAAACAGAAACACAAGCAAAGGGGTTAAACATTGGCTGAAGTTGCTAAAAGATGGGTGGGATTTTTGAACTGAGTATATATAGGTATGAGTTTCTAATTTCTAACAATGAAATAATAATGTATAATGATAGAAAGGAACAAAATTTAAGTTATTATTATTATTATAACTTAACCAGCTTAGATTACTATAAGACATGAAAAATAAAAGACTACCTATTCCACAAAATGTTTTCAGTGGAGCGTTGTTTTGCAGTAATCACATTTCCAATCTCTATTTTCCCACAAATGGCAACAGTATATTTATTGAAAACTTATTTACTAAGTTACCCTGAAAGTTCAACGAGAACTTTCAATGCTGCACCAACACACACACGAGCGGAAAAATGTCATCCCGCATCCGCAAAAATGCAAATTGAATTATATCTAAGCCATTGAATGGGTTGACTTTCATGTCACAGAATCTTCTCATTCTGTATTTCTGTTGCAATTGATTTGTTTGGCGAGATATGACCGCTTTTTTTTTGCCCAAATTCGTTTCGCGTAGGTTGCGAATTTCATGACCTGCCAAAAATGCAAAGTTTTTCAAGGCGAAAGGAGAATGGGGAGGCAAGTAAACGATTTCCATCTGCCGCATTGGCCCTTTGATTTAATACCAAGTTCTGGCGAGGACAACTTGTGGGGAGTCCGGAATTCGAATCCCAGCCACGCCCCTTTAGGCACTTGAGCGCACAATTAGCTGTCAGTTTGAATGCGAGTGTATGGAACAGTCTGGCTGGATCTGGCCCCAGTTTCTTATCCTTTTGTTCACCAAACGGCTCTTTGTTACCCCGAAAATTTGCAGCAGAGCAGCGCACTTGTGCCTGACAATTCAATTTGGAGATGATGTACCACTTGCATTCTGAAAACTATTGCCAAAGGGGGTCCTGCAGCTAGCTGCTGAATATTGATCCCCCGGATAATCGCTAAGCAGGCAAACAACATTTTTGCACTTATTCACAACCGGAAAATAGAACACTACTTGCCGCACAGCAGGGGCAATGATGGAAAATGTATAAGCTCAATGCGATTAGGAAGCGAGCAGGAGCTAAGGAGCTAAGAAACTAAGGAGCTAAGGAGCTGGGGGAATCTCCTTGCCCAATGCTAAGCTGGTTCGCAACGCACTGACAGCTGTGGAAATTATGGTGGCACTTTGTCCTTCGCAGCTGAAAAACATATAATAAAACAATTGGCACTTCCGCAACATTTCGCAATCGATTTGTTTTCCTCTTCAGTCAGCTTAAGCCCACTGTTCTGCTTTAATGCCAGCCACGGTATTAACTACATTTATCCCGCTTGTAGACCAACTTTGGTGGAGCTCCTGTTCCGGCCAACAAGTTAAAGAGCCCCTGGAGGAGCATTTACCATTGATCTTTTATGTGCGCCAGCACACGAAGAGAAATGATAACCGGAGTGTTATTATTTATTAAGGTAAAGATTTAATTCCCTAGTCCAGCGGCTATAATTCAATAAAATTATATTTATCAACCACAGGAGCAGTGTTGTTTGCCAAATAATTTTAAAAGATAAAGTACACCATTATTTTTTTTTACCGTGATTGAAAGTAGTTAATATAAAAAGAGTATCATTTCTCTTAATGTTGGGCCTTGAAAAACTGTGATTAAGATTAAGAATGTTGTAGCAAACACGAAATAGTAGATAGTACTTAAAGTTGAAGTCTTTAATATGGCCAAAGGATACTCGTACCCATTACGAAGTTTAGGTATCCGTTAGCAGCAATAACATGTCACCCCTCAATATAATTTATGGTTTATCTTCTTTGGTGTTTTAATTACACCTAACTCTACCATTATGGATTCGTGTTTAAATTTATTCCATATATTCAATTTTTCAACTCTTGGTTGAACTCTGCTTAAGCCGCTCTTAAAATGGGATTTGCATCCTTTGCTTATGTGGCCCATTTCTCAGCGGGCAAGTTTCAAATTTGAAAGTTTTTCGCATAAATTTCAAGTAGCACTCGCCGGACAAGCAAACTGGAATGAAAGCGGAGACTCCAAAGCAAACAAGCTGGCTCACAACAAAGTTGCAAGGGCTCCGGGCCCCCAACTTAGAATCCCCCACTGCTCGACCGGAGTACATAAAATAAACTTCAATTTGATGGGATTTGATGTGGGGCATTTAACATTTACGACACCTTCCAATCTCCAGTTCAAACATAAATGATACATTGAATCGGGGCTGGCGCTATCCGGGGCTTGCAACTGCGGGTCCTGCGATTACTGCAACAATTTCGTAATCAGCGGCGGCCCCAAAATGGAAAACCCACCACACAGGACCCGGAGAGCCCAGTTTTCCGTGCCAAATCGAGAGAGAGAACAAGAGATACAAGAGGGTCCTTGCGCTCAGTTGACTTTTTTCTGCGGGGGCGTCCCAATGTTGCCAGCAACATGTTGCCAGCAACATGCCAGCCGTCCTGCTGTTGCTTCAGCATCATAAATATTCAACAAAGTTAAGTTGTCATAGCTAGTTGAGGACCGATTTCCCACACTCCACACCCCCCGGAAATGCCGACAGCAGAGTGGGGTCTCTGCTAAAAGCCGAACGAATAAAACTTCAATTCAATATATTTCCAGCCAAGTCATGGGCCAAGGGGCAGATGGGCATGGAAATTTCTACGGCTGATGGCCGTCATCTGGTATGCCCGAAAAGTTAGTTACATTGGTACTTTCAAAGGGACTTTCCTTTTCTTTTTATCGACCACAGGAAGTAAAACAAGCCAGTTAAAATTAAAGTTGGACTTTTCGACGTATTGAACATTGTACATGCATCATAAAAACCAACATACATATGTAGGATCGATTTCTTATGCTTTTATCATGTTCATTTCAAATTACTTTCTTACAGTGTACCAAAGGGTGGGGTCCCGAAGGAGCGAGGCATTCCACACAAAGGTGAGTAATGACCCTTGAAGCTGGATTTTCTATGGACGTGAATGTGTGTGGGCAGCAATTTGGCAGCCACACCCACTTCCTTGGGACTCCAGACAATTGGGATTGGGCGTTCCCGAAGGTTATTGTAATTTTGTTTCGTGAGAAGCTTTGGCAGGTGGTCGATTTCGATTGATTTATACCCGGCTGTGTAATTATGTATGTATGTAGGCTATCCATCTGGGATTCATAAACTGGAAAGATCTAGGGTAGCCGGTAGCCAGAAATCATTTTCATATCTATCTTAGCCTTCCACATAGTCGAACTATTATATAATACGTATAAAAAACCAACAAAATTTTCAACACTGCAAGTCGAATTCCATTATGTCCGGTATTGGCATCAATGGCTTTGGCCGAATCGGTCGCATGTTTGCCCGCCAGGCTCTAGTTCGCAAAGATGTCAAGATCGTGGCAATCAACGATCCCTCACTGGATCCCAAGTATCTGGCCTACATGCTGCGATACGACTCCACTCATGGACAGTTCAATCAGAAGATCTCTGTCGACGGGAACAATCTTGTTGTTAATGGCAAGAAGATCCAGCTGCTTAAGGAGTCGGACGTCAAGAAGATTAAATGGTGCGACCTGGGCGTGCATACGGTGGTGGAGTGCTCCGGTAGGTTTACCACCCTGAAAGCCTGTCAAGG
This sequence comes from Drosophila melanogaster, assembly GCF_000001215.4. NCBI lineage: Eukaryota > Metazoa > Arthropoda > Insecta > Diptera > Drosophilidae > Drosophila > Drosophila melanogaster. Next base: position 16,959,772 of record NT_033778.4, on the reverse strand, counting down.
TCACTTGGATAGTGGGGCCAAAAAGGTGGTCATATCGGCACCATCTGCCGATGCTCCGATGTTTGTGTGCGGAGTGAATCTTGAGGCATACAAGCCGGGCACAGCAATCATCTCGAATGCCTCATGCACAACCAATTGCCTGGCGCCGCTGGCCAAGGTGGTGCACGATAACTTTGAAATATGTGAGGGCCTTATGACCACCGTTCATGCGGCTACAGCTACCCAAAAGATCATCGACGGACCCAGCAGCAAACTCTGGCGGGATGGACGCAGTGGCATGACCAACATCATACCCGCATCCACGGGAGCCGCTAAAGCCGTCGGCAAGGTGATTCCGGATCTAAACGGGAAGCTAACGGGTATGGCTTTCCGTGTACCAGTTCCCAATGTCTCGGTGGTGGACCTCACCTGTAGGCTTTCTAAGCCCGCCAAAATGGACGATATCAAGAAGTGCATAAAGGCTGCATCCAAATGCGAAATGAAGGGAATCCTGGGGTATGTGGAGGAGGAGGTGGTGTCCACCGATTTTAACGGCTCACGATTTGCATCCGTCTTTGATGCCAAGGCCTGTATTGCCCTAAACGATAACTTCGTCAAGTTGATCAGTTGGTACGATAACGAGACCGGATATTCCTGCCGTCTCCTTGACCTAGTTCTCTATGCCCAGTTGGTCGACCAATGCGATGCGAAGGAAAAGGGTGCTTGCTAGATGGAAGATCCATGTAAGAAAAAAGGATGATCCCTGCAAGAAATAGGAAGATCCTTGCAAGAACAAGAAATAGGAAACTCTTAGAAAAGAATTAAAAATTTTTTTAACCAAGTCTAGATTTATTTAAATTAGATTTATATTTAGAAATCTTTATTTACTTAAAAATTAATGTAATGTAATCCATTTTACCATAGTTTTAGGCGCAGATTTCATATTTTGCAATTCTTATGGGCTAAACTATAGATAGCATAGGATGCAATCGGCTTTTATTCGCCCTTTTTCCAACAAATAAATAAAGAACAAAAAAATGTATACCCATATTTTCCTGGCAGACATAAAAGCCAATAAGAAAAAGTGACTGAATTCTTTGGAAATTGTCTTAGACATTGCTGGAGTTCCGCTGAAACTGCATTGATGATATACTCTTAATCTCATTGTCCTCCATGACACCTCCATCACTGCTCTGATGGTGGTCCGCCTCTACGATGATGTCATCCAGTGTGGGTGTCTTAATTCTATTGCGTATGATGAGATCTCTGTCGGAGGGTGCTTGAAGATGAAGAGGATTTGTGGCTAGCTCGGCGGGACCATCGCCACCGCCACCACCGCCTCCCTGCAGACCCAGAGTCAGATTAACCTTGGCGTGCTGTCCAGTCTTAAGTTCACTGCTGGGCTGCACATTTTCCAATGTCGTGGGCGGACGCAGGCGCGCAGGATCTAGTAGGGAATGCATTTTGGTCTGTTTTCTGGGCGTTCGTGCAGGCGATGCCTTACGAGAATTGTAGTTCTTTAGCTGTTTGGATCTGTAAGGTAAAAGCAAAGTTCATTGTCATTGAAAAGATTAACAAATAGCCCACTCTAGTTCACATACGCCTCCATCAGCTTCAGCAGCAAATGGTGATACGCCTCGTACTCATCCTTTCCGAACTCATTCGGATCGTGCCGAGCATGTTCGTACATATCGCAATATTGGTGAATCATTCGCTGCCCTGCTCCGTTAAGCGTCACCGATAAAGTGGTCAGCAGAAAGGCCCTCAAGCTCTCAGGAGCATGTCGGGAGCTACCGTCCGCCCTCGCTATTTCGGATTCTAGCAGTTTCACGTCATCAACCGCCTTCATGCGGTAGTAGTAGGGTGGCAATGGTGCCTCCTGCTCCGGCTGAACGATGTACTTGTCGCCATCGTCCCACAGCAGTTTCGGCTCCTGCGTGATTTTCTGGATGCAATCTAGGCGCCGCTCAATCTCTCTCCTTAGTGCCTTCTTGGCATCATTGCCTACCGGAACGTGGGGCCCCCGACGTCCTCGCAGCTGGAAGCGCATAATCTGCCGCTTGGCAAAGATGAACAGCATCAGGCAAGTAAGTACTCCTCCGCTGATTATGATGATTATCATCACGCCCGAAAGCTGTTCCATGTTGCCGCCCGCCTTGCTGGCCTTCTCCTGAAGACTCGGTGCGGCGTAGTCGCCTACCTTATGCAGGCGCAGATGCCCATCCATGGCGAATACTTTTTAATTCGCGGATATGAAATAATAAACAATTTTCTCAAGAAAATTCTTTGTTGTTTTGGTCAACCACCCAAGTCAGCTGATTCTGAGTGTGACCGCTTACGTTTGGAAAATACTAGAAATACATAATTATATCTTATATACCAAGTTTCAAAAACGAAGCGCAAATTTTAAACACATAATTTTGTAATGGTTAGGAAAATGTAAACTTATGTAACAGTAATACAAAACAATCATTACAATTATTTTCTAAAATGGTCAACAATTTTATTTTTTACTTTTTTGTATATGATATATGGAAATAGAAATGGGAAACCAATACTTTTGAGCGCCTCAACAATTGAATTTTGAGAACTTGGACGATTATTTACACACTAAAAAAGAAATCCATGCGGATGAACAGTCTCTTTGGCAACCAGCGAGTTATATTGCTCCTTTTACTTCAATCATTTTGCTCACGTCCACGGGTAATTATTACTGAATAGCACCGTGCCCACCAAACTATAAGTGGTGCACCATACAAAGAGAGCTCCTGCCTTCGAACGCAGTTTTAGTTGGGCCAGTGTCTTGGGCATGTGGTCAGCGGCAAACCAGTAGAAAACAGGTGTGGCCGAGGCCAGGAGGCGTGTGGACACTTGGATGTGCACGTAGACGGTGCAGACAAGGGTGAGAATCGCAGCGTGCAGCACGAAAGGGAATGTGGTGTGGTCCCTTATCAGCTCCTTGAAGCCAGAGGGCGTCAATTTGGCCCAGACCGCTTTGGCCAAATGCTGCATGTAGTCGTAGCAGTGCCAGTGCATGAAACTCAGCATGGGCAGGGCCAGCAAGAAGTTGGGCAGCTGTTTCCACTTGTAGTATCGCAGGAAGCCCACATCCCAGTAGTGCGACTGCACGTAAGTGTAGGGGAACGGCAACGTGTACTGGCACCAAGGTGATCCTTCAGAGCCCTGGCCAGACAATAGGTACTTCCGTTCCACTGCGTAGTCCACAATGTGCTGCGGATGGTTTGGCCTTGTGTTCGGCAGACAGTATAGCCTGTATATGTAGAAATAGTAGGTGTGCAGTATCCCAATGGCTCCCAGAATGGTCAGCGTCATTTGTGTCAGCTGCATGCAGGTGTTGGGCTCCTTGTTCTTGAGTAGCAGTTGGCGTCCGAAGAAGTAGAGCGGGTATCCCAAGGTGATTAATCCATTTGAGCGGCACAGTAAACAGGCGGCTAAGGCGGTTCCCAAACGCAGATATCGGAAGCTACCCGTCGGCTTCGAGCACTCCAGCATCAGATGAAGGCTGGAGTAGGCGAAAAAGGTCTCTGAGTAGGCGGCGGTGAAGAAAATGGTTGCCGGATTAAAGCAGTAGATGAGGGCCGCATTCCAGCTCTTGTTTAAATCGTTGAACAATACTTGGGTGAGCTGAAACAGCAAATTAGCTGACTCGCAGAAGAGCCAGAAGTTCAGGGCGACAGCCACCACCAGCAGGATAGATTCCTGTGATAAGGAGATCCCGATGGCCTCCACGGCCTGTCCCACGTGACGCACGACAACCGGATATAGTGGATAGAAGGCCAACGTGTTTTCGTAGCTGTACAGATTCTCGGCTATATGCAGAAAGTATTCTCCATCCCAGTGCCGTAATCCTCCCAAGCAGCGCTTAATCACCTTGTCTATCCAGGAGGCATTCTGATCTGACGAAACCGGCATCCGGAATACATCTGGTTTGTGCTCTGGCAGGGCTCCGTTGGCGACCAATTGTACCAGGAGGACGATAAGGCGACTGGCCAGCGCCAGTTTAGTCACTTTCTCTGTCATTTCAGATTTCTAGGTCTTGGGTGGAGTCGATTATCATTCGGCGGGCATGTGATTCATATCAGGTCGAGGGCATACCTCACAGCTAAAACGATGTGGACGGATCTTCTGGCCTGGACACTGCTGCGGAGGGAAAAAGGCAAATCAGCTCCTCGGTTGCTTCTTGAACTGCCTTCTCTTTTGGTGACATTTACTTTGTGAAGCGGTTTTATTATTATATATTATTTTTGGGCAGAAGCCCGGAAAAGCAGAGCATGGTGTGACCAGAGGGTTTGAGGAAGCATTAGACACTTTCGATATATTATCGATACGAGAATAATATATTTAATAAACAGAATTAAATTAATATGTAAACTTAATTCTCGTTGCTCTCGAACTATTAATTTAGTGTACAATACAGCCTTATAATTTAATTTAAAAATAAACAGTTAATACGTCACGTGAATTGCAATCGATACTATCAAACTAATATCGTTGATTGCCCCACCTCAAATCGATATGGCACATTATAGTGGCGGCATTTCCTAAATAAACTGCCGCTTTTATTTGGCAGTTGGGTTGAATTTAAGCTAAAATTTCACTCATAAATGAAGTGTCGCAATGCCGAGCAGTGCAAAGAAGTCGGACTCTGCAAAGAGCAATAGCTCGACGCCACGAAGACCGCGAAAGCGCAAACGAGTGGATCGCCAGAGCCTGGACTCGCAGGTCGATGAGGATGCCAAGGAGATCGATCGCCGGCTACGGAAAGTGGCCAAGAAGAACTCCATCAGTGCCGAGGACATGCAAAAGGTGGTCCGGAAGGTGGTGCGCAACGATCATGTTCTGGCATTAGTCACTTTGAAGGCGGAGGACGAGCTGGCGCGGGAGAAGTTGGAGTCGGCGGAGCAGCAAAAGCGGGGTGCCATCATCATAACGGACACTCCATCTGTGCCCAAGCTAACGCGAGCGAAAGCACGGGAACTGAACTGCACGCCTGGGATCTCGCTGCCCCAGCTCAATGAAACTTCCACCGACAATAATGGTATAGAGGCTCTAATACGTGAGGATTTGCACTCTGATGAGGAGGACGAGGAGTATACCTTCAAGGAGGAGGACTTTCATGTGAGTATAAACATTGAGGCCAATTGATCGTTGTTCAATAATTGTTATTATTCCTTTATTATCAGTCCGATGATGATCCTAACACTACAGCATCGGATTTCGACTCCAATCCCTGCACGCCTCAAACTCCTCTTACTGCCAATGAGGAATCTCCTATCAAATTCTCTGATGACGGTTGTTTCAAGGTGCCGTTGGACAGAAATTTTCAGGATAAAGAGGATCTTAGGATTGCCACTAGAACGCGCTCCAAATTTTGTTTGCAGCAAACTACCATTGAGGATTTGCAGTCGGAATTTGTCCCGCCGGACGTGGAGCCTAGCGATGTGGTGGAGAACGAAATGACCGCCAACGATGCGGATTGGATGCAGTTCCTCAATGACTTTACAAAGCCTTTAAGTATGTAGTATCAATGGATGCTTTTATGCTCTCCCTAACTTTAATATCTTACAGACAATACGGTCCAGGGCGACGATGATGATCCTATTAACGATCCAGAATATGTGGCCGCTGATCACTTGGAATCGGAATATGAGAACGCCGAGGAGCTGCGCGATGTAAATATATCTAAAAAAGAGTTAACTGACCTGGTCTCTGAGCTGTTTGCTGGTTTGCTGGAAGAAGGAGTCTCTCTGGAATCGATTGAATTGGAAACACCTCAAAAATTCGTTGAAAGTGCCAACGTTTCGATGATTCCCATTGATCAAGTGTCCCGTAACATCGATTTTGATGGCCAGCAGATAAATGCTAATCAGCAGGAGCTGTCCGTTTTTCAACCTAATCTAATGCCGCCTCCTTGCGAAGGGAACGAAATGGGCATGGGTGTGCCTGTCCCTGTGGCTGTGCTGCAGGAGGAAACTGGTGGATCCGCTTGCAATGTGGTAAACATACCTTCCGAGGCGCTGACTGTTCCCCCCGAACTAATAGCTGTTCCAATACCTGGGCAACCTAATTGCTTCCAAATCGCCAAAGTTGTAGGCAATGATTCAACTGTTGGTCTTCCATTAACTGAAGAGACACTGCAGAACTTTTCTAGCTTGCATCCAATGGAACCCCCCGTGGTAGCTGCAAGCAATGGAGATCGATATAAAAAACCATTTGATACGAACTTCACCTGGGAATACATCTCGGTTAGGAAACATATATATTCGGAGTATGAGGAAAAGTTTGAGAGCCTGCGAAACGTAGAGCCAGTAAACCTCAATCATCTCGCCAGGAGCAGGGGATTTACCCAGTCTCAGCATGATATGCTTCAGCAGCAGCTTCGCATTCACACGCAGTTGCTCAGTCAAAGCTATCTGCAAACCTACTCCCATCCTACGTTGTACCCCATGGCCAAGAAGCCCAGAGAAATGTTGGAAGAATTGCACAAAATGGCAACTAAAGATCCCAGTTTTAATTGCTGGAATCTGCAGGAGGCTGTTCAGCTGGTTAGAAAATGGGAACATGATCTGTCCAGTGATGAGTTTAAGGAGGAGAACGAGAAGATGATGGACTTCATCAATAAGGAAACGGATCTGACGTAAGTTGGTGAAACTTTAAACAAAACATGCTGCTGTACAACTTGTATTTACTATTTTAGTGATGGCCACACGCGCCAGGTTCCCAGGCTGGCGCCTCGTATTATGGATCTCATGCTGGATAGCCGGGTGTTTATGTATCCGCAGTACCTACCCCGTATGGCGTTTCAACCGAAACTGACTCAAACCACCGCTTACGCACCATCCGAATATCAGCTTATTGCCATTGGCCTAGAGAAGCACTTGGCATTAATGGTAAAAGCCAAGAGACAACTACGCAAAGGTGCAGATCCCATTCGCGTTGCCTGTAAGCGAATGATTAAGGATACGATTTGTGGAAAGACTGCCCGCCGAATTTTCTTGAAAATCGCGGAGCTACGCAACTCAAAACAGTACAATCCAGTGAAGTATTTCTTTGAACATCGTCGAGCACCGCCCGCTAACGCCATCCTTTGGGGATTCGCTGGTGGGCTGGTGAGAACTCCGCGGGAACGACACATGGAGCTTCCCAGTGGCTGGCAATACTACATTGAGGTAAGGAATACAATGGGTTATTATCGGATACATTGTTTAACATTTAATAAGCATCAAAAAGGGGGAAAATCTCAAAGGGTAAATAAGATGGGATTAGGAAAACTAGCTTAGTTGGTGGCCCACTCGATCTCTGGGTATGAGGCGCAGCTCGGATCCGTGCTTTAGGAACACATTACCAGCAGTCTGCTGTGGGCTGATGCCAATTCCATCGTCCGTGATGATGGCACTCGTCTCCGCCGGAACCTTGAACTCTTCAGAGGCGAATTTCAGCACAGCCGTAAAGGGAGTTCCCTCCGGAACACTAAGCACCTTAAAGGGCAGCTTGGGGTCCGAAGTTAGCGTGATTTTGAAGGTTACTTTGCTCATAGTGGAATGTGCAGACGTGGTCAGTTTTGATACTCTATGGGAATAAACGGGTTTCCGATGTTTTCCACAGGCAGAGTGTTTGAGCCCTGGTGGTTAAAGTTTAAACAAGTATAAATTAGTTGGTTTGAAAATAGTTTTAAGGGGTATTTTATTTAAAAACAATAAAATATGTTGACGCTCTTACTTTAGTGCGGTCAATATTACGATAGGCAAGGCAGCGAGTTATCGTCTGTGATGAGTAATATTTGCATAAATGTACCTATGTCCGTACCTAATTAGGAATACATGTTTAGAACTTTATTAATTTTTCTCTTAAATTTTAAGTAATATACTTGCTAGTGATTGTTGGCAGAATTATTTTACGAAATAAATCACTGGTCATCGGTGGCTAGGTACCATCGACCAAAGTTATCGATATCAATATACATAGCTTGTGCCATCGCTGTGTTTATAAATCGCGGACAATTTTCAATCTATTATTTTTCAGAAAACTTGGGATCAAAAGCGCACACGTCGCAATTTTAAAGCATCGAAAGCATCGTCGGTGGCTAGTGCTTCTTATTTGGAGTTTGTACGCGAGGCGGTCGGCGAGGACCTGCTGCTGCCAGAGACTTTTGGTCAGGCTGCGGTCCCCAATGGCAGTGCTGCTGGTTCGGAACCGCCCAAGGAGAGCAAACCGAAGAAAAGGCCAGCGCAAAGGAGACCCCGCCCTGCGGAAAACCCACCACAGCTTACCATCAATGTGAATTATGTTTTTGGCGGGAATACGAGCGCGGGAAACATACCCGGGGTCTCTGGGGTTTCGGTGCCCTTGGTGGCCGGCGGAAATCTGGCCGAGAACGTACTGAACATCAATCGCAGCTTATACACCGCCGCCGAGTGCAGTAGTCTGCTGGCCTTGCCGCCTGCTCCTCCACCATTGGATGAAAATGCTCCGCCAGCCATCAACTTCACAGTAGACAAGTTCACTAACACACTACAAATCTGCGAATTGGAGGAATCCAGCAAGGCCGTACAGCCGGATCTGTTGCCTGCGCAGGATACCCCTTCCGTCCCAGGCAGAAACGCCAAAAGGGCGCGATACCAAATCTTTAAGCCAAAGGTTCAATCCGCCAATAAATCGCGAAAAGGGTCAACACCAACCCGCAGTCGATACCATATATTGCGCGAACGTTTGCGCCATAAACTAAGCCAGCGCTGTCATTCCCTAATCACCACCTATGAATCCTACCTGCGTCATCACATCGAAAAATATAAAGACTGCGAGTTGGTACAGGTCGTGCACAATCGTTTTTTCGCCCTCGAACTGTACACTCAACTTCTGGTCGATCTGAGGATGTTCTGCAGCAATACAAACTCTAAAACGGCAGCGCAGCCAAAGAGATCTAGGAGTGATGATGAGGCGGCGAAGCTGAGAAGAGCCAACCGGCAGGAGGAGATGCTTCGCCAAATGCTCCAGCCGGATACTACAGAAGAGCGCAATCGCAAAGATGCCAGTAAGTTTTAGTTCAATCCCATTTAATGAAATTCAACTTGAATAATTTTATTATTTTGCACGTTCAGTTTTTGCCATGAATTTTTATGAAAAGGTAGAGGAGGCCTTGCTGAGTGCCAATCGCCTAGATGATTGCAAAAAATTCAACAGTATTTTGCAAAACTTCGACCCCAGGCAGGAGAAAGTTTCATCTTTGTATTTGGTATGTATCACTTAAGTGTCTTACTCTTATTGCATTCTAATTTTTTTTTGGGGTTCTTAGAAAGTGGAAGAAATTTTGCTACCCACTCATCCCGAACTGGCTGAAGTATTCCTCAACTTTTTGCTACCTGCCGAGGCCGCTGAGATGGGAAAATTCTTTGAGCACTTTATGATATGCAATGCTACCAACTTTATCAACAAACTTAACATTTACTTCAGTAAGCAGCCAGCTCAAATCAGGAAGATTTATGCCTGTCTAAACGAGTTGGCCGAAATGCCTAATGTCAGCATGAAAAAAGTTGAAAATAAGATAATGCCCTTGCTCAAGGGCAATCAATTTCTGATCGATTGGTTTGTGCAACAATTCCCACAGGGAAAACCACCAAAAAGGTAAGAATGGTAAACAAAATACTCGAGATTGATTTAATGTAACATTGTCTTTTATTTCCAGAATCCTTTCTCCTGTAGAGACCATAAATTTGCATGACGTTCAAAACAATACAACGGGAGAATATACGGAAACTATTCAAGAGTTTACAGATGTACCTACGCCAAGTAAACCAGGTTGTCACTTAAAGTATATCAATGGTCGCATATTTTATGGAGCCAAGATCCTATTGCCTGCCAAACTGTCTTTTATGGCTGCCAGTATTTACAATGAACAATCTCATGACGTGCCACCCGTCTCCAGTGACTCGATAAACTGCGCCCATGGTATTCGTGCCCAGGGAGAAAAACTTCTTAGTATGGCTTCCAATACAGATAGCGACGATGGCGCGGATCGGAGTGAGGAAGATGATGCCAGCCGCGCCTTGATTATTGATACCACGAGTGATGAGCAGAACAGCTGCTCATCTATTGAGATGTGCGATGAGACAGGCTTAAGAGCACATGCAATCAGATTGAATCCCGGCTTGTATACCAACTCAAGCTTTAACAATGCAGCGACCAGTACGCCCAATCTGGGCAACTCTCACCAATCCCATCATCCGCACGCCAAAAAAACTGCCATAAACTTTGGTGAAATATCCCCACGCAAGCAATCGGCATTTAACAACTCGGGATTGAGTCCCTTATCGGCGGCCCCCAACAGTTCCCCTCAAGTCGACAAACGAAAGTCACCTACTAAGAAGATCCGATCTCCTCTTAATCAAACTCAGAGCAGACAACGTGCCAATAATCAGCCAATGGTTGTTATCCATGAGTCTCAGCCTTCATCTTCGCCAGCCATTGAGTGTGCAAAGCGCTTGCGCACGCTGATCGATCAGGAGAGCGTGCGGGATGCAGCAGATACAAAGGCGGGCATTCGAATTATTGCGCAAGCCAAGCAGCAACCTCCAAACCAATGCAGCTCTGAAGCTATTACGAAAGTCGAGGTAGTCAGCCTGGATGAAAGTGCCGAGAATATGCCTTTCTGTACAAATCTCAAAATGGACACAGATCAATCGGAGGAGGAGCTGGAGCCACTGCAATTAAGTGCTGGCAACACACCACAGCACGTGATCACAACACAATTCGATAGCGATGAGGACTGCAAGCTGGATGTTGTGGCCACGCTGGCGAACTGCACCACCACCGAAGATAGATCGGAATCGGCAGCGGCATTACCTGCCACCACATCGCACTCTGAGTCTGGTAGTTCCCACTCGGCACCTTGGACTCGTGAAGAGGACAAAGTAATCCTGATCGAAATGAAAATAGGGGCACGGGATCGAGAGCAGCTCATTCGGCGTATGCGCGCCAAGCTAAAGAATCGCAGTATAGAAGAACTACGTAGTAGGCATCAGTTTCTTATGGACTTTCTGTCCAAATTGCAGGGAAAGTGAGGTTTCTCTAAGATGGTCTTTTGTGTATTATAATCCAAGCTGAAATAGGATACTAATAATAACTGTATATAAACGAAATGGTTTACCCCATACCTACAAACCAAACTTTTTGAAGGGAATTCTTTGTTGTACTGATTACCTATTTAAGCATACAAAAATTCCCTTCAGAATACTTAGTTTTATTATTAAAAATTTGAATATTTTGAAATCTACTGTACGTTGAAATTGACTATTAATAGATATATTGAAACCATGAATTTAATATTTTTGTGTCCGTCTAAGTTTACTTTTCTATATGATAAGAAGGTCGCATTGTTTGAATTTGATTATTCTATTCTATAGTTTTGGTTAACGAGCACATTGTTTTCCATTGTCTTAAAGATTGTAAATATATAAAAATATAACATTTTTTAAAATCTCTAAAATGTATCTGATATTGTCAAACCAGCTTGTTCGGGAACTTCAAACGTATTCGCATTTGAGAACTTAAACAAACCTGGAATTGTTCCTTTAAGAAGTACGACGTAAGACTAAAATATGGAGCTCTCGTTGGATGAACCGCAATGCGCATCCTTCTTTTGCATCCTGGGTGCCGTGTGCGCCATTGTCTTTTCGACATTGGGAGCCGCCTACGGAACAGCGAAGGCTTCTGTGGGAATCTCTTCGATGTCAATCAAGCATCCGCAGCTGATCATGAAGGCGATTGTTCCAGTGGTTATGGCTGGCATTATAGCCATTTATGGACTGGTGATCGCGGTCCTGCTTGCTGGATCACTTAGCAGCCCCTATAGCGCCTACAAGGGTTTCCTAAACCTCAGTGCTGGACTGGCGGTGGGAGTCTCTGGGATGGGGGCTGGAATTGCTATTGGCGTGGTGGGCGAAGCTGGAGTCCGTGCATCTGCCCAGCAGCCAAAACTCTTTGTGGCCATCATTTTAATATTGATATTTGCCGAGGTCTTGGGTCTGTATGGTCTCATAGTGGCCATTTATTTGTTTTCCAAGTAGTGGGAGTTATGCCTACCTTTGCTGTTATTAAAGAAAAACTGGTTTGATACATTCTGTTCTGTCTGTTGATGCTTCATCATTAGTCAAACGTCAAACTATTTGCTCAGCTGTAAGACAGTTTTTTGTAGTCAGCTTCGTTCTATCTTTTAGTGGAATAGTTACCATTTGGGATTCACAGGGTTAACATCAAACTGAAGATGTATCTCCATTATTTTTTTGGATTCAGCTTAGTCTGCAGTATTGTTCTAGTTCAAGTTAAGACTCAACAGAATGCTACAAGCAACGCTACCAATATCCATGGGAATAATACTAGAAGGCACATAATGGTACGGAAATTGCACGCTGATGAGAAGCAGGGTAAAGGAATGATGAGTATAGTGATACACAAGATTCAACCCGGGCAATCCTACTACAAGGTGTTTGATGGCGATGAGGAGGCAGCGCGTGGATTCACCAATAAGATATGGAACCGTTTGTTTAATCGCTATAGCACAATGCGCATATAAATTATTAGTCTTAATTCTAGTTACGTATGCGGAATAAGTTAGCTTAAGTTATAATTATAAAGCTAGAACTGAATATGGATTCCTCGTCTGGTGCGGAATCCTTTGAGTGCAGGCAGGCACTAGATCTGGTGTAGAAAACCTCTGACTCATGGTGGCTATGACTTCCTTCGTCCTGCTCGGAATCCTTCATGGTGAATGTTCCCACTGCCGTCTTGCAATGGGCATTGATTTTGCAGCTGGAGTCACTGGCCCAACTCTCGCAACCGCAGGGCAATGCCTCATCTGGTGGCAGATGTTGTGGAGTCACACTGCTCACCACCCGCTCCTCTGCTGTGGCCTTCTGCTTTCTCTTGTCCTGGCAGCGTCTCCATGTCCTTCTTACAGCCCGGAAACAACACAAACCGAAGCACACATCGGAGGTTCCCTTAAGACACAGGAAAAACTCCGGCATAAACGATGGATTGATCACGGCGTAGACAACTATGTTCAGGGACAACTGCAGTGCATTCAATGTTATGCAGATCACCTCCAGCTGCTCAATGAAGGAGTCATCCACCTTGTTGGCATCACCACCGAATAAAAGGTTTAAGGAGCTCTTTCTGGACGTCATGTGTGCGGGAAGTTCGCCGAAGAGGTACAATGTAATCACAATCACTATGCTGATGGTCAACTTCATTTGGTGCTGCAAAAAGAGGGATTTAATGTTTATGCGAATAGATAAAATAAAATATAAATTACGTTTTCCAGTCGTATTTATATTTATTGGATACCTGATATCGCTTGGCAGTGGTGCGGCTATTAGCAGCGGGGTTGTTAGCCTGGCATATACGACTTTGCTTCGTCCATTTCCGGAAGGCTATAATAATGGCCCCATTGCCGATGACCAGAAATATGGCTGGGAGGAGGGCCAACAAGGCGAAGGTGAACCAGTTTTGAACTTTATAAAAACTGCAGCCAAAAGAAAAACTGCATGAAAACATATGGCCACTTACTCCCTTTCCAGTTAAACTCACTTTGTGTAGTAGAATTCTGTGACGTGACAAGTTCCCGAGTCACTCACGTAGAAGACGAAAAAGTATGGCATATTGACCACGATGGATATGCCTATTGCCACAACAATGATGCAGCGAGCCACCTTTCGGCGACAAAATCGCGGAGCACCGTTGTTCCTTTTAAAACAGGACAGATAGATGAATCTATCCAGGCTCAGACACGCTAGAATCAGGTTCGCTCCGCCAGTGCTGATGCCAAAGAGTGGCGTTTGCCACTGATAGTCGTAGGTAATCCATGTGGGACTGCTGTAGAAATAGCTCCTGGACAGGGCAGTCATTGTGATGAGCAGGCATGAGATGCAGTCCATCCACGAAAGGGCCGCCAGGTAACTGAAGGCCGATGGCGTCATCTTGGGACGCATGAATACCACGGCGTTGATAAAGTTCGTACACAGTCCAAAGGCCGACAAGGTGGGCACGGCCAGTCCGTAGAGCACAAAGAGCACAACTGTGGGCCTTCGTCTCTGGAAGATGCACTCATCGCTATGCTGCATTCCGTGCTCCTGCCCAATTAGCCAACCGGATTCTGAGCTGGTGAAATTGCCGGCGTACATGACAGATTGGATGATTCGATGACTGGCCATGTTGTTCACTGACTGACTGACTGACTGGGTGAAGAGGAGGATTTGGCAGCGACTGCTGGACACGTCTATCTAATTGTTGCAAATTCACGATAAGATTATCTAGCGCTAACGGACGCATAAATGTTAATTTGTACGCAATCAATGATAACGCCGCCATGCAAACCCACCTCAACATCAACCTCTTTCTCGGCCGATCCCCCTCTCCCATTATCTTATATAGGTGCTATAGAGGTATATATGACCAGATATCCTGACGTTCTTTTATTTTTTTGTTGCATACTTAGCTGAGCTCCGTGAATTTATGATCTACTGGTTGAGATGTAATTCGAATTTTTGATACCCACGCCTGGATTGTGGCTAAAAAAAAATTTTAAAAAGAATTCTGTTGAAAAACTCTTCAAATGATTATTGAACTACCACCCCAGATAAACATTTTTCATTTACGAGATTCAGATGCATTTAATAGTACTTTTATTTACTTTCGGGTACTCGTACTGTATGTGTGTGGTGTGCCCAAAGCCGTTTGTTTGATTTATTTGAGTTTGTCTCTTTGTTTGGCTTGGCTCAATAAATTATAGATTATATCCAGCCTGGTACTGTGTGTACTCGTAAATGTATATAGTGAATGCACATATGCACAGGCATATAGCACGGACTGACTGTTCGGGTTTTGGGTGGGTGAATTATTCAGACGTAAAAATAGTATTCATTAGTTTAGTTCGGATTTCGGTCGAGAGTTTTGTTTGGAAGTTTTCGCTCTCTCTTTCTCTCGCGTGACATCTTATTATATCTTTTAAGTAATTCACATCGATATTTCATAGATATAATCATGTTAATGTATATGTTTATATATCTATTTAGTTTGTACTAAGTTAATATGCAATTCAAATACATACGTATGAGACTTAGGTTTAAAAAACGACCGTGAAAATGATCAAAATTACATAAATATGTTTTGTAAAAATGTTGACTCTAAATAAAACTGTATGCAGTTAAAGTCCTACCAATATGCTTTTTCAATATGTATATAGTTCGATAATTAAAAATTAATTTTCATTAAATTGTAATATTTTCAATATTTGAACAGACTTGAAAAGTGTTTTCGCTTCCTTCATTTATTTGCCATGAAAGTCATTAAAGTAATTCAGACACACATATACATCTATAGATATATGCTAATTATGCATTACATTTACTTTTTAAAATACGAGCAAATTGATTTATCCCCGCGTTGAACGTTAAGTGCTACTCATCGTGGTTGTGAATCATACTCATCCATCGTGATTTGGATTCGAGTATATCATTTGATCTACCTTGTTGGCTTAGATTACATTTTGATTTCAAATTGGATAGTTAAATTAAACGTTTTAAATGCTTCAAGTTCGGAGTTACACAATTCAATATATTTAAGTTAATAAATATTTATTCATTTTACGTCTCGAATTCACTAGTTTAAACTACTGTTAAGCTTTACCGATTCTGGTTATATGTTAATTCTCATTTAAGTTACTCTGTTGTGCCCTACGCATTTAGCTTGGCTACAAATTCCCCATCGACAGACACATATAATTTTATAATTTCCCTATAGTTACGTAATACGCATAGCCTCGTTTGGCATGAATTCATTTTAGGTTTCTTCTATGAGAGAAAGATAGCTACGAGAGGCACAAAAGCTTAGCTCGGCTGGCGCTAATTTGGAAATCGGTCTAGGCTATATACGATGACTATATATATATAGTTTTACATGCTTATAGTAGATTGTCTTTTCCCATAGTTAAACAGTAGTTGCTAGTTGCTAGATTCCTGCGAAGGTACTAAAGTTTCCGACTCAAGAGCAATCTAACATAGTTTTCCCTTGACTAGGAGCAAACAGTTTTAGTTTTTAGTTTAGGTTTTACAGCTTTAGTGTTAAGTATCATCTAAGCTTAACTTATTGCTATGCAATTTGTTAGTTATGGTACATTGAGACTCTATGCCAGCCATATATATAGACAAGCTATATATACGTGTGTTTGCAATTTTTTCTTTTTTAAATAAAATGTAAAATTAATTTACACGCACATTGATATATTAATGGAATTAAAATGAACTGAATTTTCTATTTTAATATCTTGGGAATATCTTGGGAATGTTGAATGTTCTCCTCCTCGATTTTTCCCTCTTTGGCGAACTCACCTAAACGCGTTTTCGATTTGATCATAATGCCGGGGCTAGCACTACAATCGAATGACGTTTGAATCTGGCCCAAAACTGCTAAGTCTCTCATTTCCTGGCTACATCGAGAAATGGATGGGACCTTTCCATGGTATTTACTATTAAAATCGATTAATTGGCTACAAAAAACACTTAGATGTTGGCTAAATGGAAAATTCACATGCTAAAAGCTCGTTGAAATACTTATTATGAAAATCTTACAGAACTGATCAAAGTTCTATGCAGAGTGATAGATAGGCTACCAAGTATTTGACATGTTGCTTTTATTGCTTTTTTTGTTGGCTTGAGGTAAGGACGTGCCTTTGAACAGTATTCGAATATTCCATAACTAAAGCTCTGTTTCACAGTTTCTAGATCTTAAAATTAACTAAAAACTTAACAATTCAATAAATATAGATACATATAATGGTTGAAAATCAAACAGAAAACTTAACAAAGATTAACAAGATGTCTTTTTAGTAATCAATATCAAAATAGACTTAGGGGACACAACGCGAAGAATGGAAATTAGATCGGATCAGATCGGATCTATGGGCTGAAAACATATTCGGGATTCATGTAGGAGAAGCCAACGAATTCCGACTGATCCAGATTCATCATAAACACCTTGTCCGTGGGCGTCAAGTCTGTTTTCTCTGATGTGAACTGCTTGTCAAAGTTGGACACATCCTTGCGGTGTTTCTGTACAATAATCGGATTACATTAGGCCAAGTCAAAGGTAATTATGCATTTGGCTTACAATTTTCGGCTTAAATGGCGGTTGCACTTCGCGATTTTCGATTTTCTCCCAATCGATGCGTCTGAAAAAGGGATGCAGACGCACATCCTCCTCGCCAGAGGAACCACAACCCAAACGCTTATTTGGCTGCTTAGTTAGGAACTAGATAAACATTTATAATTATAAAAGATAAACTATTCGTTATGTTTGAGCTTGAAAACTTACGCCCTTGCAGGCCTCTTTGGCCTCTTTGCTCAGGCTCTTTGGATAGGACACATTATGATCAGTTATGGCGGCAAACAGCTCCTCCTCATCTTCGCCATCGAAAGGTGGCTGGCCCACTAACATCTCATAAAGCAGTACTCCATAGGCCCACCAGTCCACCGATTTGCCATAGGGCTGATACAGTATTATCTTAATAGAAAGTAAGGAAATTATATATACACTGATTAAAAAATCTATATTTTTCTAAAAAAACATACCTCTGGAGCAATGTAATCAGGTGTACCGCAGAAAGTCTTTGTGGTCTTATCACCCACTATGTTCTCCTTGCACATGCCAAAGTCCGCAATCTTCACATGTCCATCGGCGTCTAGGAGCACATTATCCAGCTTTAGATCTCGATACAGTATGCCCTTGGTATGAAGGAAGAAAAGACCTGCTGCTATTTCAGCGGCATAAAATCTAAAAGCACCACGATAAATAACTGAAGGTATGAAGTATTGCTATTGCACACTTACACGGCCACTGGTTCCTTAAACTTGCCAAACTGTTGGATTTGGAACATCAAATCGCCGCCATTCACATACTCCATTACAAAGAACAAACGGTCCTGTAATAATATGTATAAATTTTATATTCAATTCTTATTCTTTCAAGATATACTCACCATCGTCTGAAAGCAGGAGTGTAATTGGACCAGGAAAGGTGGCTTTTCGCCCAGCGCCAGGACACGCTTTTCGATCATGGTGCACTCGACGTCGTCGTCCTGAATGATCACATCCTTTTTGAGTATCTTAATGGCATACAACTCCTCGCTGCCTTTGCGCTCAGCCAGCAAAACCTAAGGATATCAATCACATCAATCAGTTTAAATAATTAAGCTAAATCTTAGCTTATATATAGCTTAGTTCATGTATCCTACCTTTCCAAATGAGCCCTTGCCGAGAACTTTGATGAAATTAAAGTCCGTGGCCCGGATCATATCCTTTTTGGAAGAAGTATGCGTGTTCGTATCGCTGCGCATTACCATCGGCTTCTTTTGCGATGGTTTCTGCTTGAGCTTCAGTAGGTCCTGCTCATCATCCGCACATGGCACATTGTAGTACTCGCCTTCGTCCTGGGTGAGCAGTTTGAACCAGCCATTGGTTGGGTTCTTGATGATCTCTGAGATTCCGAAGGACAAAGCACCCATAAAGTCATTGCGTGAAGTGCGATCCCAGTCCCACACTTCGATCAGGATGCGTCGATCCTTGTCTTCGGGCTTTAGATCACTAAAAGGACACAGAACAACAAACAATCAACAAAAATCAATAACTAATTAGCAAATATTTAGATTTAATTGGTTTTAAGAACTTACTAAGTGAGTGTCTCATTCCAGACAGGATTTAGGCAAGCCTTAATGGTGCGAGTCTTCTTCTTGGATTGATCCTTGTCATCTGGAATTAGCTTCACCTTCACATAGGGATCGCTCAGTCCGTTTGGGTCCATGGGTATGAGATTGCGACCCTCCTTGACTGAAAAGCAGGACAATGGAATGTGGGCGGTGCAAACAGCTGTGGCATAAGCAGTCAATTAAGACCCATCCCGGTTGAGTGAAAACTCCTCGCACAAAGCAGCTACGGAAATTACGTGAAACATGCTCCTGGGCACGGACAAAGCATTGTGTCCTAGAGGACACCTGCAGAGCAGCTCGTTCCACTCTTTTGTTCTGCAACTGCAGTCTAGCTTAGTATTCATTATGTGGCATTTGCGGCTAACGAAGGAGAACGAATACGGAGAATTTCCTTAAGCGCGCATAATGAATTAATGCAAATCGTAAGCAATTTTCCCCAGGAGCCCAGAGGACTTGCAACTTTCGGCCGTGAAGCAGCTTTCTCCCAGCAGGAAAGGAAACGAAACGAAACGGAACGCAGAGCAATGGATGAATTCAAAAGGCGCAAAGACTGTGGAGAAGATGTAACATTTTAAGCGCGTTGCTTGGAAAACTTTGCGGCTTCTCCGAGCATACAATTTTTTCACTTGCCCCCGCATACATATACATATATATATATTCCGTAAACTTTTCGCCCGCCCACTCGCCTCAAATGCGGGCACAGGGAGAAACGAAATAAAAAACTTAGACTGTGCGGCCATAATTGGTAACAATGCTTAAGCGGCTTAAATGTGTATTCCCCTGGCTTGAGGCCCACTTACTCTGGACAGTTAGCAGATTCTCCTTGACATTGATCTCCAGATAAATGCGACCCCGCCGCTCCGTGTGATCGCATCCGCAAAGGCTGGGCACGTTCTCCTTGCAGCGGGCATGCACGTTCATGTCACATGCTGGGGGGCGTGGGAGAAAATGTTTTTAAATCTCAACTATTGGTCGTTGTAAAGTATAGTGGCGAAGGAGTGGGGGTGTGCTCAAAGAGTTTGGTTAGTGGGATTGATAGGCATATGACTTGGATGTTGAAGTGGAACATAGCACTCGCACACACACACACACACACACACACGTACAGAGGTACAGTCTCGCAAACGCAGCAAATTGAGGTACAGTCGCGCACACATAACTAATGTGTAGTACTTACCTTGTCTGTCGTTGGCAACCAAAGTTTACCTGTCGCGTAATCTGTCATGTAGAGGCACTCTGGCCGACCCAATCAGTAAAAAAAAAACCAAAACCAATTTTCCACCCATCGGTCCCATTAGAGCTTGTTTTTCCCCATTTCACTGCCAGCGGAAATTGACAAACTGCAATGGAAGCTACTCTTCTGACTCTGACAAGTGGCGGCAAGCGTTGAATTGGAAATTATTCGCTTTAATCGAATTGCTATTCATTTTCATGAAATACGTTTTGTTTTCAATTAAAGCACTTGCCACATCATCGGTCATCACAGGGCATCATTCTGTTTTTGGCCGATTGCTTCAGTTTCCTCTCACATATCCGCTTTTCTCGACTTTTCCCTTTGCTCTTCTTTTTCTCTTGGCAACATTCCGCTTTGGTGAAGTGTAAAATTACTTTTGCTCACCGCCCGATACCCTTGAAAGGGTCTTAATTTCATTCGAGCCCCCGCTGCGTATGCGTGATATTTAAGAAACGTTTCACTGGTCGTCCCGGCGGCATGTTGGTCAGCACAGAATGTGCAAAAATGTGTACACAATCGCAAAAAAAAGGGTTCCTTTGGAGTGGTGGAGCGAAATTCACCGAACAGAACAAACACACAGATATGAATGAGTGTGTATTCATATTTGTGGCCTCCATTTTGCATGGTATACATTAATATTCGTTTTCTCCTTGCTTTTTGCACAGTTTGCACTGTTTGTTTTTTGTGAATCAGTAAGCTGTATTTATTAAACATTTAAATGCTGCTCCCTCTTTTATGTTTCTTAAAATATATTTTACTTGTATTTTATTTATATATCAGTTGTTGTTACATCTTCAATTTTCATTTTTGCATTTTATTTACGTACTTCATTTCGGTATGGGACGTTTATATTTGCAAGGAACGCATCTTGTCTGCCTAAAACTTCCAAAGTGTTTATTTACAGTGTAGCAGCGACCTGCTGGACCACAATCAGCTAAAATATTTGTAAGGCTTGTGTGTTAACGCAACTTTTGTTGAAATTGGTAAAACACTTACGGTGAGTGGGAGCAGTGGAGTAATATATCATGGACAGCAAAGAAAGTATAAGAAAAACCATCGAAACCTTATCCATTTTTGTCTAATGCAAGAAATAATTTGAATGTATCTGATTGCTTTATGATAGATGAATTATAGCATGATAATTGCAATTGCCCATATACAGTATACAATTACACCATAAAATTGATTTTTCTTGGCTAACAAACTCGCTTCTATCCCCTTTTTTCGGCCAAAGGGGAAATAAATTAGTTTAGCATTTTCCAATCGATAATTGTTATTTATCGTTATTTATCCATATCTTGTTCTTGTTTTCTTATGCATCTATTGGATGCCTGTTGGCAACTATTTGCAACAGATACACACAGTCCTCTCCCACAAGCTTAAAAAATAATTCAACTGAATATATAAATCAATTAAAAAATCAAAAAAATAATAATTGGCGTATCAGAACGTCTTATGTCTCAAGATTTCAAGTGATAATTAAGTTAACTAATTCAGTTAAAATTCAAATATATTTTAATTAACATATTCTGGTAATAAAACATAGTGAAACCTCCGTCGAACCTGTTGGCTCCTTGCAACAGTCGCAAGCTGAAGCACAACACCCCTTGCCACAATCTGGAAAAAATTAAGACCATGTACGTAGAGCCCACATTCAGTAACCAAATTTAGTTTAATAGAGGTGGACTCTGAGCTCACTGCTTAATAAAAGCGGATGAAACTTTGAGAAACTGTATTTGCTAATCTGGGAAGGCTAACTAAACACCATTCTATATTAAGGTTTCCAATTGACAATACTAATTTAATATATACTGTTCAGGAATAAGTAATACCCAAGAAAAGGATTCAAATGAGAAAGTTTGTGCTTTATATTTCACTAAAACTCATCTCAGTTTGAACTAAGATCTTTAACTACCTCTTGCAGCATTTTTCATTTGGACCGCATTCAGTTGGCGGTGCTATGGCCCTACAGCGATTGCGAACTGATGTACAATACCCGAGGTCATTGCCGCACTCTGAAATATTCATAAGTCCCTATTAGCCGATCCAATTAAACAGATAATATTTAATCATACTGACTCCTAAAGCGCATCTGAGACCAGCCAGATCGGATGCTAAGGAAAAGGATGGCTGCCAGCAGAAAGACCTTCGAAAAGCAATTCATTGTGCAAAGTAAATAACTGAGTTGACTTTGAGTTTGCAAGGGCGTTTTATACCAAGTGGTGTGAAAAATTCGGAATTTGGATTAGCTTCACTCATTCGACAGGGTAATTATATAAATTCCTTCAGATTCCTGTGGTAGTAGCCAACCATTTATTTCAAATAATGCATTATAATAGTTAAACATATGCTAGCGATGAAGCTCATATAACATATTAAATGTCTATTAATTCAATTGTTGATTAAAAGACGATTTTAAAGCCAGAATTGACCACATTTTTAAAATCTTAAATAATTCCCAACATGTTCTTACCATTTATTTTTAATGACACACAATAGGAGAAGCCTAGCAATTCAATTATAAACCAGCTTGCCACTCCACTCACACATTTACATTTGCATCGGTTCAGGTCTTTGTATGTATTTGCTTGGGTCAATGGGTCACAAATCAATTATTTGATTACCCAGAAGTCGAAGTAAAACAATGTAAGACATAATTAGATACATTACTTTTATAAAATTCTACGCTAAATGGAACAAGTATTGCCTAGGCATGGAATCTTAAAGTTAAAAGTCCGCAAATATTTTGTGGGGCCTTTAAAATTAGTAAACATATATTAAGTGGCTTTGCAAACTTGACATGCACTTGCAATAACGTGAAAATTAACAAGTTTTTAAGAATGTCAACGCAAAATGAAAAGAAAGCCAAGTGCAGGCAGCTGGCAAGGCAAATAAAATGGGGGAAATGCGGGAAAAGCTGGTGGAAACTTGTCAGCGACACTCACTACAGCAACAGCAAACAATTCGCCCAAGTGTGCAAAACACTCACCCACACAAACACACTCACACACATACGCACACGCACACTGCAGTGCACTGTGGCAAAGACAAACACAAATACAAGTGCACACTTGAGCGGAAACAAAGCACTGCTAATTGTAAATTGCAACAATCTAAAAACTCTGCGGCAACGCCACCGAAAAATGCAAATGAGTTGAGACACTTTCGGCGTCAAAGCTGGTTATACTATATAGTATAGTATATATATGTATAGTATATATGTGGCTATATATAGGGTACCATTTGGCGGACTTTACCTCGACACTTGAGACCCTTGTGCGTGATGCCGTGCAAAAGGGACCCACAATGATCGCAGAACGTCGGCGACAGGAAGGTGACATTCTGCCATTTGTGGGGCATTTGATGCGCCTGCCCGATTTCGAGTTCGGTTTGGAATTCGAATTGGAAGAGAAAACTAATGGAAAATTAACGCAGGGCATAGGAACAGGTGTTCGATATAGCTATGTACATAACACAGGTGTAATTGCAAATCAACACAAAAGGAGCACAAAACAAAATGGGCTATGGGCTACACAAAATGAGCAACAAGAAGCTGATACAACTAGATACGTTAATAGAGGTGTTTACATAATTACACTTAAAATTGAAGATGAAAATACCTATTTAACTGTCACATGTAAAAAGTGGATAAGATGAGTTCATGTACGTTATGCTAGTTTCGAAGTTTTAAATCAATATTTACGTTGCACTTTTAGTAGTTTATAAAATGGCTTTTAAAAGACGATTGATTAAATTTGAAAACTCGGCAATAGATATTTGAGACCCATAATTAACGGCTTTCATATGCATTCTCAACAGAGTGTTTGCCCCATAAAACTCCGCCCACTTTGGATGTTTATTCTGATGCTTTCCACTGCTGCAGTTTTGCTTTCGTGCTAATGAAATAAACGCGACGTTAATTGAGTTGCAAGTTGGCCGTCACATGTCGCAAACAGCGAAATCAAATGAAAATGGAAGAGGGTTTATGGTGGCAGTGTGATGAGTGGATATATACACAAACATATACATATATGTACATTGCACAGTAGAACATAAGTAACCCGGCGAAGGTTGCAGAGACAAATGCTGCCTAATCCTTTGCAAGGACCTCTTACGCTCACACAAAAAAAAGTATTCTCTCACACGTGACATTGGCGGAAAACTTTAAGGCTATTTCCTTTTGTGGGTGGCTAGTATTTCACCCACACAACCGAGT
Source organism: Drosophila melanogaster (assembly GCF_000001215.4). Classification (NCBI taxonomy): domain Eukaryota; kingdom Metazoa; phylum Arthropoda; class Insecta; order Diptera; family Drosophilidae; genus Drosophila; species Drosophila melanogaster. The sequence continues at coordinate 16,935,571 of NT_033778.4, read as the reverse complement.
CGATTGTTGTGTCAGTTTTGCGGTGGGTGCTTCCCCCAGGCAAGGACATTTGATAGCATTATGTGCCTGCATGAGCATCCACTGAGTGGTTCCCCTTATATACTCGGCTTTCCATGCCCGAACTTTTTATTTCGGGGCGCCTTAGCAATTTGTTGTTTGTCTCTGCCAAGGTTCAACAGCTGCTCAGCCATTAATATCCTTTCGCTACCAAAAGACAAACACACACGCTACACAAAGACACACAAACGAACGGCCTTGGCAGAGGCGCAGCGAAAAAAGTTGTTGCATACTTTGGCGGGCATGCTCAAGGCCGCGAGGGTGGGCCTTGTGGGCGGTGGTGGTGGGCCAGTTGTTTGGACAAAATGCAATCGCACTGAAGGTAAACACGTGTGTGTGTATGCGGCCTCCAATTGGAATCGCCTTTGAGTGGCCCTGGATAGCCACAGGTGTTGACATCCGCATCAAGAACCGGACACTGCGGAATTTGGGTTAACTAAAGTGGAACCCCAATGGAATAGGAAATACGTGCCCTGTGGACAGAGACTCCTAGCTTTACTTTGGAAAGACAAAACAAACAAGGATTTTGTTATTTTGTCTGATTACTTAAAAATATACAAGCAGAAAGTGAATTTTCAGTGTACAAAAAGTGTCTTAAAAGCAAATCTCTTCAACTTTGTAAGCCAATTGATATAAAATATGCGTATGCATGCTGTGAACGAAACGAATTTATTTCGGCGAGCATAAAAGTTCAAGCCAATGAAGCTCGACTGTTTGAGATGGTGTTCTTTATTCTTATCATTACGTCACAGTATCTGCCACATGAAAGCATCGTAAACAAACGCCCCGTCAGACATTTCCCAATAAATCTCATGGCCCACGCACAAACACACACACACACACACACGCAGCTAGAATTTCATTTGGCTAACACGCCTCCATTTGATGCCTACTTATGTATTTGCCACGTGCCAGAGCAAAAATTTGTAAAAAATATTTGCAGCGCAAATTTATCACAACATTCCTTGCGTCGCTCTCTGTCACCTAACAAATTTGTGCCCATGCCATCGGGAAATCCTGAAGCCCCACTTTTCCATATCGCTATCATCATCATCATCCTCCTCCAGCGGAATGGCAGCTTCCATCACTCTATTGAACGTAATTTTTTGGTATATAAAAGGTCAACGTACATGGCCATGTATATACTATAACTGCCAGCATATTAACAACTGATGCCCGCCGATAACGAATGGGGTGATTTGGTCGGGGGGTGTTGGCAAATATAAATTGCCATGTCATTTATTCCGACAGGCCAGATAAGAGAAGTTGGGCGGTAATATGGACTAGTAAGTGCGGTTATATCGGCGAGCATCCAGACTGCCATCTGATAGCATTTAATGGGCCTAACTGCATTTGTTTTCAATTTCCGCTTCAAGTACGAAACACAATCACATTGGGCGAACTCTCAATCTGAGGAACAAATCTTGGCTTGGCGAAAATTGATTTGCCTACACCTGTCGCAATAAATTTAATCCGATTTGTTGCAGAAAGGCGACAATAAGGAGTCAAAAGGCACAATCGGAAATGGCAATGTCTAGGTTCATTGGACCGAATTGTATTTCACATACACATGACAGTGGGAAGGAAAAGCCACATTTTGAGTTGTGAGTGATGTGAGTTAAGCATTTTCCATGGGAAAATTCAATTGGAGGTTCCCATGGCAACAGCATCACACTTGGCAGCCCAGCTGAATGTGACATTTGAGTTGCCAATTCTTATTGTCTCTGCAATTGGTGTTTACACTTGACTCGTTCTAATTAAGCCAGTTGCCATGGCTCTCAATTAAGTGCCAGAGCCAGTAACAAGCCACATGGAAGACAGGTTTACAGGATACTGAATAAAAGTGGCAACTCTTTGCTAAAGCAAGGAGTGAGATATTTTGGAGTTATTGAAAAATATGATTGATGATCAATTTACTTAAATGAGTTCACTCTAGCCACTCATTGTCTTTCTGAAATCATATGCATGAACTTTTATCTATCAGCTACAAATTGAAAGCTTTACTTTTTCTATAGTGCGTTAAATCTCTAAGTTTATCTCGTTTTTAGAATTTATTATTCATTTTTTCATATAGAAATACATTAAGTTTACTAAGTTAGCAAACATATTTGCGCAAGCTGCGCTAGCAAATGCACAAAGAATTTCAAACATTTATGCTTTCCCCAGGCCAGGACCTGAAAATCGTTTTATCTGTGGCATTTCCACAATTTGTTAGTGGGCCAAAAAAAAAAAAAAAAAAACACATTAAAATTATATTTATATCACTGGGCAGCTCTGCACACAAAATTCTAAGCAAATGACAAGCATTGTTTGGCAACAAAGTTTGCCCCTCTCACTTTGTCCATTAGAATCCTCCGAGTATCCCTGGCATGTGCATAATTATGCAAATGAATTGGTTGCAGGGGGCGGGGCAAAAGTGGGCGTTAAGGTGGCCGGAAAAGTGGGTTACACGTGGAACACGGAGGAAACTTTCAGTGCGGTTCGGAAACGGAAAAGTGAAGAGCAAGCAAACAAAATACGGTAAAAAAAAAGGAAGTCTTTGCTGGGCGTAACGACATATTTACAAAGGTGCGGCCTGCTTACATGTATGTATATCTGTGTGTTTGTAGGTAAAACAATTTAAATAATTAACTTTTAGGGCCTGCAAAAGTTTCTTTCTCCGTGCTGTTGACCAGGTCAAATTGCGTTTAAAATTTAATTCCCACGCAGACACTCACACACACACACACTCACGCACACATTATCATCATTATTTACACTGTCAGTCGGGTGTTTTTTTTTTTTTTTTTTTTTTTTTTTGGAAAAGGATTAAAAGTTAAGTGAAAGAGAGAAGCGAAAACTTTTGTGGTTAGAGAGATAGAAGTTAGAAGCCGGAGGGGAAAAACACTTATTTGGGTTACAAAAAAGGTTTCTAGCTTTAAGGGGTCAGAGGTTACCTGAGCATTTGAGACCCTGGTGGTAAATGCCATACAGCAGGGACCCACAATGATCGCAGAACGTGGGTCCTGCGTATGTGAATGGCTCGAAATTGTGTTGAGTTTTTGGTGAGTCCTTTGATTGTCAATTCGATTACATTTTATAATATATATATATATACACATATATATATATTTCGTTTGTTGGTTGCAACAATTTCAATTTCGATTGCGGATTCAGTTTGTTTTGTTGTGGTTTTTAAATATATATATTTGGTGCGTGGTTTCGTGACAGCGTGAGTTGGACAGCGAATTGAGTTTTTGGTTTGATTTTGGTGGATGCACACATGGAAAAGAATACAAAACACAAATTTTGTTCTTGGTAAATCAACAGAGCACAATGACAAATTAACAAGTTCGCTGCAAACTTTCGCATTGAAATCATAACAAATGACAGACTCTACATAAGTTCAGTGTAAGTTTGCAACAGATTTTTTATTAACTAAATATATCCCTATTCTGCATTTCCATGTGGGTGGTTCAAGGAAGGCGAATCGAAATTTAAGCTTGGGAAAAAAACTACTTTATTTCATAGCAACCCTTCCCACCCTGAAAGCCAATCCATCTGAGACTCTTTTCTCTATATTTTTCTGCCATATTTTGCCGTCGAGCTATCACAACATTTTTACTTGGACACACAGCTTTACACTTTAAGAAAATTTTAAAGAAAGATACCAGCATTATCTATCTATAAGTTCTATCTGTCTGTAAGTTTATTTATTTGTTTTCTTCTGCGGTAACCCAAGTTTTACTTTTATAAGCACAGGAATCTACGTTTAAAGATATATTCGCATGCTCCTTTTGATTTACATTTTCGTTTAAAATCAAAAGTCTCCCATTTCTTTGCGTGTTGCGGTTTGCCTGAATAAATACACAGCGTAGAGAGATTGCTGTATGCGGAAAAATCCAAATGACATTTTCCATAACCCAGGGGCGAAGGAAAACCCCGGTCGGACAGGGGAAAACATTTCGCATTTTTAGCCCGAGTCTGCTTAGCCGGCAAAGCAAAGTTGACAGGCGAGTCGGGGAAAAAGGACATGACAGCTGGGACTTTTTGGGACAGACGGACGGAGCCCGGCATAACCGAAAATTCAAATGACAGTTTAATTTGACAGAGCCCACAAAGACTAAAAGCAATGCAAATAAGGCACCCTTTCCACTCCACCTTACATGGAAATGCAGTTGGGTGTCGTTATCCTGTGTACATATATATACACGTATATGGTCATCCTATTTAGCATATGTATTGGTGCGCACTTACCGAATCGATGCCCTTATCCTTGCCCGGGCAGATGAAGGTGACATATTCGTGGCACCGCTTGTGCACCACATAGGAGCAAACTGCAACCGGAGAACGGGTTATTCGAAGCTCAAAGTTCACGAGATGAACCCTTACCTTGGCACTGAAATCCTTGCTTTCCGAAGCCCCTGAAAAAAAAACATCGAAACCACAGGGTAAATTCATATTCGTCGGCAAATCGTTACGTTACAGCCATCGCATCAATTAGCATAAATATTTAATTTCCCATTAATCAATATGCTACTCGAAATCGGCAGCCCCATGGGCCGTTTAAAATAATCAATATGAAAATGGTTCGGAAAATGAGTGGATACAACTCAAAATAAACCTTTCACCCTTAGCTCTTTAATTATTTACGTGAATGGTATGTCATCAAATTAAGTTTCAGCGGCGATAATCAATATAATTAATCTATTTTAAATAGTTTGGTATGAAATTTTGGTTTTACAATATGGTCAACTGTTTAATTTCGGAATGAACTATTTTTCATATATGTAACTATTTAAATAAATATTAATATAAATTTGCTGATGGGATTACAGTTAGTTATAGTTATAGTTAGTTATAATGGATAATTATATAGAATAGGCTTTGAGTAAAAGTAAAAAAGGTATGCCTTAAAAACTACATTTCGAATAATGATGATTCTTAATGTTTAAGGTTAATGGTTAAAGTTTGTTTCTTGTCATTAGCTGTTTTGGTGCTTAGGCCAAACATTAAAGACTAAACATTTAAATAGTTAGGTTTTTATTAGGAACGTGACATGCCTATTTCGAATACTTGCCAGCTTAAACTAAAAACTTAAAGCCATTCAGAAAGCCATTTCATTTCTGGGCTACTGGTTAATGGGCCTAACCCGTTGCGGGGCCAAAAGGCCAAAATGGTCACGTGCGAGGCTTCCAGGCTTTCAGGCCAGGCCCAGCCCTAGACCATAAATGACTTGACCACAAACCGCTTTGCCAGTGTGCACTGAGTCCAGTGTGCAATTTGGGACAAGGCAAATTATTCACATGCACGGTGGGAAAACGCACATTTATATACGTACAAGTATAAGTATATATAAATAATAGAAGGAGCAAGTTTGGCCAACTTTTGCAACTGCAGTTGAATAAGTTTCGGCACGAATGGACCTAAAACCCGGTTAAAGTTCGGTCCGTTAAGCTATGGCAAAGTTGATCCGATTAGGTCGTAACCACTTGGACAATTCACACAAATCGGTCAAATCGGCCGATTTGTTATCGCTGCTAACGAGTGCGAAATTGTGGCTCGTTTCATAATTCTATTTGCAGTGCGCATTTTTTCATATTTCAATTTTTAATTTTCACTTATATTTTTTATTTAAATTTAATTCTTCTGTCTGACCAGGTTGTCTGTTTCTGGCTTTTCGCCGCTCTCTGTTTTCCCCCCTTTGGGTATTTCCCGTTTTTTGTTTGCCCATCAAATGAAGTGAAAAAGCAATTTTCCCGCGCCTGCAGTTATACTATGATTCTGTTTTTCCCCCTTTGTCCACTCACAATTATTTTTTTTCACGGCATCTGTTTTTTGTGCATTTCCATTTTTAATTAAGCGCATATTTTCCGACAACGCTGAAAAAGCGGCACAAAGGCACGGGTTTAAGAATGTTTGCTATTTAAGTTAATTAATCAAGCGAAGTGCTCAGTGTGGCCTGTATTTGTCTACTTACTTGCTTATTTTATTTTATTATTCGGAACTACTTAATTTGGTCAAACAAATGGGTAATGAAATAATAATTCTTTCAACCAGTTTTCTTTGTAAGCAAATTGCCATTTGATGGCTCATTTAAATTTGGCATTCACATGAATATCTTATCTTATGCCTTAGTTCAGTTAAAGTTTTCGATTTGTGATGCAGCACTTTTAAAAGCGCTACCAATTTGAATTTGAAAACTGAATTTCCATTTAAAGTTGTTCCCGATGTGATTCCAAGTAAGTGCACTTATCACGAAATCCCTTTGGGTATCACCTTTATCATTTGAAAAATGCAAATTGATATGTTCAGGGTATTTGGAGGTGCTATCTGGAATTTCCATCGTGACCTTTTTGGTTTCCGCCTTATTATGCAAATGACGTGCCGTAAACATGGCAAATGTTTCACCTGCTACCCGCAAAAGAAGGCGGCTGACACTTTGCCACCGCAGGCGCACCACCACCCATCGAGCTACACCCACCCGCCCGCTGGTAGCACCACCCACTTTACGCCCCCCAGTGGCTCAGCTACGTGCTTGCAACGCCTTTTTGCAACACCGAGCGCTCTGTGTGTGTATTTGTGTGTTTGCGTGCCCCCAAAGTCCCCGCACTATTAATTAAAAGTCGAAACCAAGTCTAACAGCCACTGGAGTTGTTAATTAGCTGCAGCACCCCAAAAAAGTGGGCGTTTGCGGCGGGGGGGCGTGGCGTTCTACCTGTTCGCTGGTATGGCTGTCAAAGCGCGTTAATTACGTGTAATAATGATGCAGTGCGCGGAGTTTTTTTGTTTTTTTTTTTTTTTTGTTTGTTTTCCGCTCGTATCGTTTTTTTCTCTGTTTTTTTTTTTTTGGGCGGCTTGTAGCTGGTTGCCAAAATTTCGGTCTTGGCCCCACCCCGATTATGGGCACAGATCGATGATGCTGGCGGCTGGTGGAGCATTTTAAACAGCAATTAATTTAATTATTGCCAAAATGTCTTGGCCGACAATTAGCTAAAGAGCCCAAAGCGATTCGACGAGAGTCACAAGACAAGCGTAATAAATTGGCTTGGTTTTATGCCAGCGACTTGACTTCTATATCCATTCATTAGTCTCTGGCTTTAAATTGTCAACGAAAACGCTCTGGCATTATGACACTTTGCGGCAAGATAGAATGTGTTTGTTTATTAAATATGCATTAATATCACTGGAATTGCTCGTCAAAGTGTCTGTGGTTGGCGGGCAATTCTGGCTGTGAGAGCTGAGTGGCGAATTAATTAATTTGTGTGGGCGAAAGACACTAGAACTTTCATTAATGGAATGATTCTACGCTTCTAACGAGATTCTCTAGCATTACAAAAATGGTTGGCGAATATAGAATATAAATATCCTTTGGAATACCTACATCCATGCATATCCCGACTGATAGCCGCTGTAAAAACCAAATTTCAGTTCAAAACTCATGTCAACAAATAGGAATTCAGCGCAGAAGCACGAATCTGATGTTTCGGAGGTGAATTTAATGCTCATGAAATTGATTTATAAGCCGTGGCGAGGCTGGCAGGCCAGGAAGTGACTACTGGGACCCAGCTGCCAGGACTTCCAGGAGTAAACAGGCTGGCTCCACGCAATTTCAGTTCATTTCTACCTTGCCCTTCTGTTTGTGTTTGCCTTGGGACCAACAATGGATTAAAACCGATTTCGGCAGCCTCACCTGCATTAAATATTACACAGGTTGGCTTTTGTTTTTCTTGGCCTTCTGTAGATTTTGGCTGAAATTTTGGGCCAAAAAGTATCTCAGCGTAATAACTTGACTTGTGTGTTTAAAGCTTTTTGCATATATTAAGGTTAGACTCTAGTTATTTTTATTTAATTTCCTATTTAAAACATTTTTATAGACTTTTCATAGAAATCGAAATGAGTCTGTTCCTCTTTGATTTTCTAGCAATTAGCTTCTATTTGTTTACATACTTTTTGCAAATGATTTTCTCGGAGGTATTTTTACATTTTGCTAAAATGCTCAAATAAGACTTTCTGTATTTCATTTAATTAAAAAACGTAAACATTTTAAATATTTTATGATGAATGTTAAACCATACACACAGTACTATTTTTCTTGCATTTAAGCCAGATTGCTTTCATATTTGTACGCCTATGTGTGCTAAACAACTAAAATCTCAGATTAAATAAGTCTCAGTACGTTATTCATTTTTGAAAATTGAGCTTTGTGAGCTGCCTCCTTGTGTGTTTTTGGTATTTGCTGCTGTGTGTTCCTATTATTTGCCTTATTCCCCCATTGTTTCTACGGCTCGTTCGCCTTGTCAATATACATTTATCGATTCCCGCCACTGATGTTATGTGGACGCATTGCTGGCCATGCTTGGTAGACCCACAAGTGCCGTGGAGGGAAGTGGGGCGTATTCGCATATGGGGATAGCTCTCTCTCTATATGTGCTTGTACACCCGGAGAAAATCATTGGTTCATTCGAATAGTGACCTTACTATGACCTACCCAAACGAAATATATGTATATCTTAAGCCAGCTTGGTACTTTTTCTCAAGTAGATTAGGTCAGGTCATGATAGGATCAATATTCCCTTTGGTCATTTAAAACTTGCACGATCCCGATATATTGGTAATAAATCCATTTAGTTAGTCAAGAGGTAAGCTAGTTTTTCCCCGGGTGTATGCAGTTGGTTCTATAAGAACGATGCATAAAGATGCCACTTTAAGGATGCGAATCACTCACCAGATAAAGTCCTTGCAGTGGGAGCAGAACGTGGGCTGCTTGAAGAACCGGGCGATGAAGCAGTGATCCTTGACATTGAAGACGTTCTTCTTCTTGAGGGCTCCTTTGCGGAGGCGGGACTTCATTTTGTTCTCGCCCACCGCCTCCCCCTCCGCCCCCTGCTGCTGGGGATCCCCGTTGTTATCGCTGCCCTCCGACATTGTTGCTAAATGTTCTTTTTTTTGCTTTTTTTTTCTTCTTGTTGCTTTTTTGTTTATTTGTTGGTGTTTTTTTTTTCTGCACAACGGGTATTTCGCAGCGTTTACAAATCGCAAAGGTTCTTTAACTTGCTCACTTGTTGTTGCCGCATTTGGGTGTTGTTGTTGGTGTTGTTGTTGCTGGTTACGTACTTTTTGCTGGCTTTGTGTTTATTGATTTTCAGTTTTTGTTGTCGGCGTGTTTTTATTAGACATTAAATGCCATCTAACGTTAATAATGGGCGAGAAAGAGAGAGAGAGCAATAATAATAAAACCAAACTGGACTTGAGAATTTCGCTTTAATTTGCCCAAAAGGCGATTTGCATAATTTTATTAATCACTGGCCGCACGTTCGCCGTTTGCTTAATTATTTTTCACTCGCGTCCGGCGCATCGATTTCAATTGATTTTTCTCATAACAAGTGCAGCAATTAAACAAAAACTCAAGCACATGTCATCCGCGACAAACAAGCTCATAATTAGCATTAATTTTAATGCCTCAACGGTTGAATATACAAAAGAATTTCCGAAGGGGTTTTGGGTGGTTAGGTGAATGGGGCACCTTTTCGGCGGAACATGGGCCAAATAATAACTGGCAAATAATATAATTTTTCCCAGCTTGTTGAATGAGAGGCGCAGAAAAAATGAAAAATCGAAAAAAATGTGACGAAGATTGAGCGCGCGTGCAAATAAAAAAGCGATGTGCAAACGAAATAATTTTTATTTCAATGTTTTGCTTTTGTTTTTCAGCTTTATTGAAATATTTGCAACGCCAATTTTTGTGTGCTTCGCTAACAGACACGTTCTTGCTGGCCACTGCTCTCACCTGTGCAGGTGGGCCCACTTGGGATACGATGGTGCCATACCCTGTAAACATAAGCAGTCGGCTCGGTGGCTTACTAATGCAAACACTCAAATAATTTGATTTAATTCAGCTATAACATGATAACACTCTGAGAATTTTAAAATAAATAAATCCTTAGTCAATTTAGTCCCAATTTAAGCTTTAATTATATCAAGAAATGTTGGCTAATTGCAAAATAATTGGTTCAACTCAATCAATGAACTAATTGAAACATTTTAAAGCAAGAACATTTTCATCTATCCAAGATGTACATTTAATTATCTAATCAGCAGTAAGTACAACTCTATTGCTACCCTGCATACAACATATTCAGCATTGATTGCAACCGCAAACTAAACCACAAAAAGGACAATTCAGGACTCGACTGAAACTCTGTGTTAGCAAAACTATCATAGTCTTTGTGAGCGAAATGCAACAGTTACTATCATTTCCGAACGACTTGCGTTAGCGCGTTTTTTTCTTCTTCTCCATTTGTGGAACACATTTCCCTTCACGTTTTCATGTCACTTTTTTGTGCTTAATGGCCATAATGGCTATGACTGCTTTTTCGTTATTATCCCGAGGGGTATTATTAGAATTCCTTGTGGTTAATAGTGCTTTGAATTTGGTAGTAACTTGTCTAGTTTCAAGCACTTGTTCATAACGACATGTGGCGTTTATTTTGTTTACTTTTTGACCGATGACTTAGTGTGATTGGTCTTATTTAGACTACGGCTACACTACACGCACGGGCTGCGAAAATGCGAGGAGCAACTGCCTTTGCTGGCGAACCGAAACGTAGTGAGCGTGCGAGCATTTTCACACGAGCGGAAAATCCATGTCCATGGACTGTGGTGAATTTCCCATCTGTTGCCGTCTCCCTCTTTCTCGCTCTCCGGGTTACACAAGATTTCTTCTCGCACGCACTAACACTCACACACATCTGTTGTTGTTGTTATTGCTGGAAAATGTAGGGGCAGTTTATCCCCAGCTTTTCACTTCGGCCTCCTGGCACTGCGAATTTGTATCGCTTTCCCGGCACGTGCGCTTCGCTCGAGACACAAACACGTTCTGACCAACTGGCACTGGCCGTCTTTTCTGGAGCGCCATATTCGTAGCGAGCTTTTGGGCGCACTGTTAGCCAAAAGCAACAGCGCTGTTAACGCTCATTTGCATTGCGGCCAACTGATTAACATAAGTAAACCCATAGCGATCCGAAACGTCAGACCCTGGAGCACCGATGACGCTCTTGGCCGCTAATTGATCCGACTGAACGAAACTTGTTAAATGGCCACGATCCAGCCGGTTTTGGGCCGAGTTTGCAAAGGCTGCTCTAGCCATTCGATTGCGTTGAACAAGAAGTGATTTGATCTATAAATGGAATCCCCCTCGTGGCTGATCGGATTGTGAGATAGGGAAATTAGTATATACTTATCAATTTGAATGGCTCTCAACTTTCTAACAACTTTAGCGAATAAAATTGAATCTCAAGACTTCAATGATTAATATAAAACTCAAGATGTTAATGAAATGAAACAAAGGCCTTTATGAAAATAGCAATGTATATTTTGCATAAGCTTATATGTCTAAAGCAAACTCTGATAAGATAACAAATATTCCATTTACCATAATAATTTCATTTTAAGCTTTAATTGCCTTGACGCATTTATCACATTATTGCGAAACACTGATTGACGCGCCTTATAAATACTGTTGCGCCTCATAAAAAGTAGATAACTATCCAAGCCCTAAAAAAAGGCAACTCAATGCAAAAAATTATTGTATCAAAAACATGGAAAATTCTCTGGAATTATGGACTATTTAATTATATGTGGAATTTTAAAATTTTGTTCGGGTATCAAGCTATAAGGTTATATATTTTATTTTATTAATGTTGCTAAATCGACGTTATCATAAAATAACTTTGGAATTCGATGTAGGAATCTAAAAAAAAGGTTGAGCATGATGATTCGTTTCTTATCTCGTCACTTCTCACTTCGTAACTAATCGACCTAATTTACCACTTAATACCTTATTGTTCCAATGCTCCCAAGCCCGTTTATATATGCCCCAAACTGGAGGAGTGGATATTAATTCGCGCTGGGGCGGATCTTGGCTTACATCTGCCTAACCGCAACCTTCGCCGCGGTTAACTGTTACCCACTACCTGTTACGTGCCACATGCCCCTGCCTTTAGCCACTTGGCTTTGGTGGCACATCTGATAGCCAAGTGTCACGTTTCGCGGCCCGACTTAAAATCAAGCTGGGGCGTTGCTACGAAACGAATCGAATCGAGAGCGCAGCTAATGCAATAATTATTTATCTGCTTTAGAGACACGGACAGACCATAAACTATCACAACATTTTCGCTTTTCGGTTTGTCGAGCGGTTTGGCTCTAATAGAAAGACCAAATATTTGGGCGGGCAAATAAATAACCACTGCACATATACGCTAGCCCAAAATTGGAGATAAAATATTGTGGTAAAATCACATTGCCAATCGCTGCGAAAACCATTTGCCAGTCGACATGTAAATGGCCATGTTGAAAGCCATCGGAATTCGGTTGCATAGATAGAACACCAAATATATTATACGGTAGATACTATAGCTGATAGTGTTGGCGGCACTCGGCCAAGTAGATAGTAATTTATGAATAATTCGCTTTGGATATCACAAAACACTGGGTCATAAATTTCAATTGCAAGCGGGGCAATTAAAATCCATTGAAATGTTTTCTCGGCGGGAAACCATATTAAAAAACATACGGCATTTCGGGTATGATAGTTGTAAACAAGCTTGTTGGAATGGTTAGTATTATACAGGGTATTCAACAGTCGGCGCTTATCTCATTCCTGACTCAAAAACCTTTTCGACACTTTGCTTAACTTATGCCGGACCGGAAATGCTGACAAAACTTAGTATCTATAAGTATATATGAATAGGAAACACTTTGCTTACAACAAATGAAAAAATATCACAGGGTAATTGTGAGTGCGATTCCAGCATAGTTGGATGTCAATAAATTATATCGACACTCTGCTAATTTCTGGAAATCTTTTCAAGTGCACTTAGCCCACATCCGAACACTTTGTAAGAGTCTCATGTGCGGTGGCTGCTGTAAACTTAAACCTGCGAAATCATCTTAAAATCGATTCGAGTTGTTTGAATGGTAATTTCCAATCAGAATGCCATACTTTCACTCAGCTGCTCTCCTTTTTCTTCTGATTTATTTTTATTTATTTATTTATTTTTTGCCCTCTGGGCGATGTTGTGACGTCGCTTTTGTTATTCCCTGTGTTGGGCGGCTTTTCCCGCTTTCGAGAGCTTTGTGCAGCTTTAATTTTCTTTATCAGCACAAACTGAGCATTTTTCACACGCACAGAAAACACGGAAAAGCGGCATAAACGACAAAAAACAGACAAATTTCAATTAAAAGCGTGGGCAGTGGCACAATGGGCGTGTCACTCACGCATAATTGACGCAAATTGTGGCAATCAAGCCAACAATCAAAGTAACAAAGCCAATCTTATCGCACATTTCACCACTGATGGTGATTAACGATTTGTTTATTTTAAGTTATGCAAATGTATACGAATTTTAATTGAAATTTCATTACGCTATTGTTGTTTTTATTAATAAATTATAATATTGGGTCAACTGTTATTTCTAATCGCCTGGTAAGCATAGGGATATTAGATTATTATTTGAAAATATTAATTAAAATAATTGCTTGTTTTGTTGTTTCTGCAGCATTTACATATTTCACGCTCTGTGCACCTAAACTCATTTAAATTTATCTATATCACTTTATTCAAATGCGGAAGAACCAATTGATTCCGTTGCGATTTTATATTTGAAAATTCCAGCTGTTGTCCAAACAATTAAACTGCCACTGAGAGTTAACATTCGTTTTTATTTTTCTCGTTTCCCGCTTTGGTTATATTTTTCGGCACTTTTCAATCGGTAGCGAAAAGCCGATGGCCGCTTGCCTTTTGCTGCAGAAAAAAAAAATCGCTGCCGGCGGCGACCCGTTCAGTCGAACTTTTGGACTGGCCGCGCACTCGTATCTCTCAGATACATTTCGCGTCTGTCTGGCCCACAAATGCGATCGCAGTCGCGTCGCAGCCGCTTTTGGATGTCGGAAAGTGGTGAATTTTCCACCGATCAGGCCCACTGTGCAGCCGGCAACGATCGGTTTTTGTTTGCGTCTTAATTGATCGCAATGGTGGGGAGGTGGTCCATTGGAAATGCTGATCCATTCGGTGCACAAGGAAAAAATTCACAAAAATTCAACATTAATTGCAATCATTACTTTTAATTACGCCTGGCCGACGGATATTAAACTGCCGTTTTAGTTTCTGGCTTATTTAGATGATATTTTTATGGATTGTCTTTTCCGTATGTCAACACTAAAAATTACACGTTGTTCACATTTGAATATCGCAAGTGAATAATGTTTTGTAATTAAACATTTTAGCAGATGAGGTGATTATAGTATTAATATAATATATTCTTATAAACGTGTTATAAGATGAATATTCTTAGCATGCCATTAAAAACTTATATCTGCATAAATATTGTTAAGCGTGATATAAAGAAATATGTGATACTAATAATGAATTATGTTAGTCGGTAAAATATAGTATCAAATTAAAATAAACAACCTTTAATAATCAATAAACTTAAACATTAAATTAACTTTAACTGAAAAATGTAATACAATTTCGCTTGACACTCCAGAATTGCATATAAGATCTAACCACTTTTCCAATGATTTAATTTTCTTTCACTGATATAGAGCATTTTCCAATCGACTTGCGCTGAGTTGTGTACGCCCCGTTTTCGTCTGACTTTGCGAGAATTTATTGCATTTTCTTATTACGTTCAATTTGGACCGCTGCCGCCACAGTGGTTCAGTATTTCAGTGGTTCTGGGAACATGTCCGCCGATCTCTCGGATGCGCGGCTAATTGCATCTTGGCCCGCTCCCCACCTGGATAACAATAAAGTGATTTTAAATGCATGTTTTTCTTTTTTTTTTTTGGTGCGTTGGCTTCGCTGTTTTCCTTTCGGTTTTCGGCCTCGCACAGATGTGCAAATGCAAATGTATCTCGGCATCTGCATGCGTTCCCATTCACCTCTTTTTGCCGCTGGCCGAGCGCCAAAATCCATGAAGTGGTTTGGTGGTACAAAAAATAACAACCTATCCCAATTCGACGATACGGGCACGTCATCATCATGGTGATTGTCAAGGTCTTGTGCCTAAATAAAAAAAGGGGGGCTCCATGCGGAATACATACATGCAAATGAAATCTCTTTACTCACTGTATTTTTATCTCCCTGCGCACATTAATGCCATTGGATGGGGGGCAAAGTGTTGCTGCCGTTTGATAGCTCGTTTTTTTTTTCATGGAGTACAGATTGCCGAGTTCGCGTGCAGAGTTATCAGCTAAAAAAGCAGCTTCATGTAAATAAAAAGTATTGGCTATAAATAATTCAACGGAATTCATTCAGCGTGCCCAATTCGCCTTGGGACATTTTCGTACATATTCGATGGATTGGTGTGTTTCGAATTGGGGATCCAAGGAATTGGTTTCAATGAGTTCTTTGATTTTGCACGTAATTTTGTGTGTGTTTTTTTTGTGGGACATACTTTTGGGGCTGGGCATAAAATGCTTTGGCAGCAAGTGGACATTTTCACAAATGGTGGCAAATATTTACATAGAAATTGCTCAACAACAAACTGAACAAATTCAAAAAGTTTGTAAACATAGCATATTTGGGGTAGCATATGGATGTCATTAATTAAATGGTTCATTTTAAAGTTTTCCCGCCTTGTCTGAAGTCGAAACTTAAAGATAAAGCAATTTAATGAAAAATGCTGACTCCTTACAATGTTCTTTTTTTTTATGTTTTGTATGTCTAAACTTGTCAGTTTCCAGAAAGTTTTCTGAACTTTCGCATCGCTGGCAGGCACGACTTTTAGTCTCTTTTTTAATTAAAAGGCATTTAAGGGTGTAAATATGGTTAGACACTTTTAAGTAAATTGTATTTGTACCTAATAATCTTATTTTATTTATAAATAAATTTATAAATCATAAATACATTTTATTTTACGGACGGCATGACTTGCATTTCGCAGAAGCACATCTATTTCTGAAGTGTCCTGCTGAACAAAGTTCACCACGGATCCATTCATGAGTTCCTGGTTAAGTTTGGCATGTGTCCCCGCCATCAACGCGCGTGTCCTCCACCCACTTGGCACCACCCCACATCCAGTTCGCACAATCCGCAGTGGCAGTTGCAGGGGCAGGGGCAGGTGCAGGGGCACAAAGAGCAAGCGTTGAAGCCACTTGCCCCGACCAGAAACTGGCTAGAACAATGGACTTTGGCTCCCTCATTGGCATGAATGGTTAAAGTGGGCCTGGGTTCTGTGGGCACAGAGATGGAGCAGCAACAATCGAACTGCGGGCAACCAAAGGCC
Source organism: Drosophila melanogaster (assembly GCF_000001215.4). Taxonomy (NCBI): domain Eukaryota; kingdom Metazoa; phylum Arthropoda; class Insecta; order Diptera; family Drosophilidae; genus Drosophila; species Drosophila melanogaster. The sequence goes on along the minus strand of NT_033778.4, from coordinate 16,919,243 downwards.
GCCGCCGCTATTGTTGCCATGCGGATGACACTTTGGACTCCTGTATGTGGCAGGTCCTGGCGCTTTTTCCAGCTGCAAATGCCCAAGAAGATGCTGCTGATGCCGCTGATAATGAGGAATGCGGAATGGGGCAAAAGGACAGCTGAGTGTTCCTGGAATGAAGCATAATCAACTGGATGTGGGTCAACTTTGAGCCAGAAACAATGACTGTGAAACTTTGGATTTAATTGGAATTAAGAAGGAGTGCTTCAATTACGCCATTCCAGGAAAACATCTCTAGAAAACTCAGGTTCATCATCAGTTGGTGGACTAATTAACTGGCATCAATCATCATGGTAAAAGGTTTAGGTAAGCATTAATTTGAGTTAATTCTATAATGCCGTAATTGGTACAGTCAGGCTCACACACTTGGCCTAATGATATCGCCTTCGTAGGGGAATGTCCCCTTATGATTGATTCCGACTAAGAGCAACAACTTTTTCAATCATAATTACTATAAGCTTGCAAAGTACTTCATATGACTGTCCCTCAAAAAATGAATCGGAGCTTTATCGCAGGTTTACCTGTCGTCCGGTAATTGAGTGACATCAATCTTAATTCCTCGTCAATTGTCCTTTTGCCCGATTACGTCCCAATGAGTCAACATTGAGTAGCCTAAAGGATAATATCCCTGTTGTCACTACTGTAAGGGCAGAACAGTGACTGCAATAAGTGGGCCACATATGCTCGAACACAATCAACAAGCGGATTACAATAAACACACAATAAACACACAATCAATACATTGGAAAATCGGTTGGTTGACTGCACAATCGGCTATTAACATTCTTATTGTATTCCATGGCCACTTAAATGATGCAAAGTAGCTACAATTTGCCAATTTGGCAGGGCTACGCCCCCTCATTAATTATTCGGGGCGGAAAACCGAATGTTTACTGCATATTTACTCTGACAGATTGGTTTTTGGACAGTCTGTAAGGATTTGGATGCTCCTTTTAAATAGCAATTTATATGCAAAATTTTTTGCCCAAAAGCCGGAGATTTACTCAACAAATTAACGTAAAATAATTTTCATTTGGACTGGTAGAAAGTGCCGAGGAATGTTAAAGTGCCCCGGACTACGACTTCCCATATTCGTTGTTAAAGGATCCCTAGGCATGTTTATGACCATCTCTGTCTCCCGGCAGTCGTAAAGGATTCAACACGTGGCAGCTCGTCGGGACCTAAGTTGCCAAATGGCCCACTGGCTGCGGGGGATGAAGGAGCAAAGTCCTCATTTATCGTTTGCCAGCTACTAATTTACACTCAAAGCACTCGAAATGGGCAGAGCAGTAGGCGACTGCGGTCGTGTAATTAAAATGGAATTGTAATGCGTGCCAAGGCGCACTAAATGGAGACGAAACGAGACAAATGAGAAATTCCGAGTCCTTACTGGGCCACCGGGCGAATACGTAATGTCAAAATGCAGGGTCCATCACGTATACGCCGCGTAAACACGCATAAATTTCGAAGGAACCCAATGACATCTGCAGTTTTCCATTAAATTTAGCTAAGTTGCTTCGATTGAAAGTGTTTTGCCCTCTGGTTACGAAAAATGGTGCACTAATCCCATTGCCATTTCCCAGCAGTGTTCAAAAGTTTTAATGGTTTTTAATTACTTTTGATAGAGTAAATACAGAAGCCAAAGCTTTGGAAATAAATACACCAACCGAAAGTTTGCAACAGAAGTGCCAATGAAATAATTGAATCCTTCAACTACCAAACGAATCCGATGGGATTTAAGCGAGTTGCAAAAGTTGTAACTATTGAATTTCACTTTTGTTGTGATTTTGTGTTTACTATGATAAATATAAACATTATTCATTGTAGCATATGTAATAGGCCATTTTTACCTTGCCTACATTTCTGGAAAGAACCTAAGACTATCTATGAAATACCAATTTGTATTTCATAAGACAATGGCTCTTGTGTTTCACTACGGCTTCGTACAAAGTCAACATTTGAGCACTGGTTTACCTTAAAGGCAAATGGTAATTAATTAACGTCCTAATTGTAGTCGATACCTTGCCAATGGATTGGTAATTGTATCCATGTCGTGGGCACTGTTTGTAATGAATTCCAGCTGAACGCGCTGGCCAAGATATTATTTGCCTTGAATTAGTCAGGTGCGTTAATCGCATACGTGTGCAAACGTCAAGTGATCAGTTAGGCATTCTACTATTCAGTTATTAAGTTACTTAGACTAGCTGAACTAAACTTAATAGTAACATAAAAAAATTACATTACATAGCTAAAATACAAATTTGTATTAGTTCAAGTGTTCTTTTCACACATTTGGTTGTGTTTCCAATGAATAATTAAATATTTCCCTCTGCTTACACAGCTGGTGCGGTTCTGACCAAAAAACAAAAGTCAAAAGCGCCCAAAAGAAGGCTAAGCGTAGGCGTAACAACCGCGCTTTCTTGAATTGTTTTCATGGCAAATTTCACCTTCGACAACGACGCTCTGTCTGTCGTTGGCATTTTGCTTCTTCGGATTCGGGTTCGCTTTCTTCTCGCTGTTGTTTTTCGCCTCTCGCCTTTGTTATTTTCACTTTTCCTTTTTTGGCCTGTGTCAAGCGGCAGTTAAACGGCATTCGACGCTTTTCCGGAGTGCAAAACGTGGAAACGAGGGGCATCGGCGGTCCAATGGAGGCTGAAACAAATTCCTAATGCCCCAAAAGCAGCCAGCACAGCTGTGTGGGTGTTTGTGCTCCTCTGTGTGCTTATCCTTGTTTGCATGCCTCTTTGTCTGTTCATCAGTCTGTTAGTGCACTAAAAAAAATCTGTAGTTAGCAAATATTTTTTTAAATTAAGAAATAAGAAATTAAGAAATACAAATCGTTGTGAAATTAAACTTATAAATTCTCGTCTAAGCTAAAAGGATTCTGAAAGTGCTATGCAAAATCTACACTTTTTTAAATGTTAATAATAAAAGTTATGTAAACAATAAAACTGCACAGTGTAATCACTCTTGTTAGCTGCCTTTCTCAGCAGCAGTTCGGTATTTTCCTTACCACCAACTTTTGAGCACCGTAATTTAAGCTTAAATAAGTAGGGCGAAAATGGCCCAAAGCGGTAACATTTAAGATAGATAAAAATCCAGCTCAAATCAAGCAAAAGACAGGACTACAACAAGAAAATGGCAAAGTAATTAAGTATGCTCCCCGGCCGTGAAACGCTGTTACGAAAATCTTTCTTCTTTTTTACAATATTTTGCACTTAACAGACCGAGACCAACATCACTGTGGCTGGCATTCTCAGCAGACTAATTATGATTATGATGATGCCCACTCATCCGTTCACCACCCAACAACCAACAACCAAACACCCACCACCCACCACCCACCGTGACCTCTGTGCTCGATTTCGTTTAGCAGCTGACTGACATGGAATTTCGGTGGGTCCTTGCGACAGGATATGTATGCTGGGTGTTTTGTTAGGTTCGTGCTGGTTGGGTGGCGAGCTGTGCGTGGCTGCGGCATATTTGTTGCACGGCACGTTTATCACGTCGTTACCTGTGCGTAAGTGGGTGGGTGGTTGTTTGGCTGGCCACAGTGGCTCTGTGATTCAGCGGCTGGGTGGGTGGTGCTGCCTGACAAATCAATATCAACAGGCCGAAAATGGTTCTCAAACTCGTTGTCCTGACGGTTATGTGGTCACCGAGAATGCATGTTGCGTTGCGGTTTTCTCATGTAAATTTAGTTGCACAAGAAGATCTGAGTATAGACTTGAAAACATTTTGTACCATACAGTTGAGGATTTAAAGAGTATTTTTAAATCAAATTTATATCAAATATCAAATTAAAATCAAATATTTTTGAAAATAAAATTAATTTGTTCTATGCATAAGTGATTGATAGACACATCTGCAGTTCGTGGATTTGAATTCCTCCTTCCAAACTGGGACAGTTCATTAAACTGCAAAACAGATGGGTAAATGGCACGTATCGCATTTCCGCCGCGGTCTAAATTGTGCATATCAATATTTATAGTCGCCGGCCCCCCCAATCGCGCCCATTTTCCACTCACTCCGCTAATTCGATGGATTGCCCTGCAGTATTAACACAAAATCAATAAAATCGTTTTAGAGCTCATTGAATCGTTAAAGGACATATATCGAACCCAATGACTTATAAATACCAATACAGTCCAACACTTGGCGACAGAGGCATACAAACGTATTTAAAAGCATAAACCATTAATCATATATTCCCAACAAAGACAGCATTAAAAATACATCAAAATCCTGGGAAACTCCGTAAGTATTTGTAGAAGCGAGTGTGTTAAGCAATTTATTATTCTTCAGCTTGCTGTAAGGACATTTCCATTGAGGATGCCCAGAGGGGAAAGCCCTGTAATCCTTCTTTGCGACTTCTGATGATGAATGGCGCCGACATGCACGTCTCTTCAATATTCGCTTAATTAAAGCTATTAATTTGTGTCCTCCCATCAATCATGGAATGGAACCCTAACTTATGGCGCCCACTGTGAGCCCCGCTGAAACATCATTAGGTCAGCCATCATCAACGGGGGAACCTGTTGATGTTATAGTGGCTGATGTTTAATATGTTTGAAGATGTAGCAGATGCAAGCCCTACAAGGACGAATGGCCCTGAGCAAGAGCCTCATAAAAGATGCGAAACTCTTGTTCCTTGAAAAAAAATACTTTGGGGTGTTGGGGAAATGGGAAAAGCAGCGGCAGGAAGTATTATTATCTTTCCTCTTCAGGCGTTTAGCTGCCTTTTGTGTGCTTGCAAAAAATCAGTTTATTTTTCGATAATTGGCTTCAGATTTTATTCTTAATTTGCTGAATTATTTCTACTGATGTTAAAAAGGCAAATGCTTAATAACATATTCTATAGAATTATTCAGTCTCCTGGCGGCATGGGAAATATAACGAGCTGCCTCCATAATATGCCACCCCAAAAAAAAACATTGTTGTGCCATGTGTGGCAGCCACTTCCTAAACATATCCAAATCCCCGGACTCGTGCATCCACTCGTGTCGCTAACTCACTTTCCGTGCAACACAAAGGGAGATACACATACAAACATAAAACAAGTACGGATAAATTGAAACCAGATGGGAAAATCAGTCACTCGGTTGCGGCTCCATTGTCATTGTTTATTATGCCAATTTGGCTGGGACGCAACAAGCAGAGCCAGCCGGGAAAACCCTGGGAAACCAACAGCAAACTGTTTGTATCCAAATTTGATCTGGTGGAAAATTCGGAAATGATGTTGTGCCTGTGTGTGGGCCAATTTAAAGCTCAGCGAAAAACAGGAAGTACAAAAAAAAATTAATAACACAAACAGGACTAAAAAAAAATGCCTGCCAGCAGCCACCGAAACACACATATTGGAAATAAATGTTTGCTGATAAAACCCGAAAAACCAAAAGAGAGAATACAAAAGCGATGGAAGGGACAAAGAAAGCTTTCGCATAACAAATTTTCAAATCGGTATACCTCGGTTTTTTTTCATTTTTAATCAAAAATACAAAACAACCAAAAGAAACAGCAACTGCATATGCAACTCACTAGGGGCACACAAAAGTCAATGCAATCTGATGGGGCGACAATGGGTTTGCCCTAGCTGTTGGCATAAATCAAATTTATTTTTTCTCAGATTCATACAAAGGAACACAGAAACTTGGGCTTTACCCATTTGGAGAAGTAAGAAAGTTCCGAGCTAAATAAATATTGAAGGAAAACCGAGGAAAACTTTTTCCTGTCAAGGATGGGCCAAGCGAATCTTGCTCAAACGTATTGAATTGAATTGTAAACGCTTTCCGAGATTTCAGTTACCTGCTTTTCCCATTTTGATTTATTCAAAGCTGTTAAGGATGCTTTTGTGTGGATTCTTCTCAGCCATAGCTATTTGCTAATTAGAAACCCGAAGTTGGAGCCCTATTCAAGTGATTTTCTCATTTTGCTAAAAAATGGAGTATCCCGTGCTTTTGTCAAATATCAAATATAGACCCATCCATAATTGCTTAATTACGCACTGGAACATAAGTGTATCTCAAGTGTCGGTGAAGAATACTCAAAGACTAAGTAAGTGCTTATGTAGATGTGAGTGCGCTCAATAAGACAAATGAGTTTGTGGGCTGCTGGGCACAATGTAAAAGATGAGCAGGTGGGGGCTACCTTCTGCCAGCCATCCTGTCACCTGTCCATCTGCCCTGTTTTTGCACTGCCGACATTACTTTGGTCTGTCCATCACTTGAACCCTCCGGCAGATGGCCATTTACAATTGGCCCAAGGCCAGATGCAGCCAACAAAAGTCGGGGAAATCATTTAAAGTGTTTGCCAAACAGCAATTCAGAAAACTTTGTGAGATTAAGCATAAATTACCAAATGACCATGTAATTGGCCCGAAAGGACTCAATCGCGGGCCATCCTGGCGTATGAGTGATGCCGTCAAGCGGATCGCAGCGACATCTCATTTCCCTGCGAGGCTCATTATGTTGGAATTGGAAACGAAATTGAATTTGCCAACCATTAGGCGAGTATTTCATTTCAAGTTCCTTACTCGATATCGAACCGCTGTCATCGGCAGCATGCGATGAGCATTGGGGATTTGCTTAGGCGCCTGATTGCATTCGCTTCGTAATCAAATTGCCCGCCGCTGTAGCAAGAAGCAGCGGCTAATGAATGTGAATCCATCTGAATCTAAATCTGAGTCCGTATCCAAATCCTCAGCTGAACGCCTCCTCGAAGAGGCTCCTATTCATTGATGCGCCAGATGAAACTATTTCCACAACCACGCCCATTGAACCCATCAGCAACAGATTGCGCTCCGATGTCCGAGTTAAAGCAAACTTTGCTTTGGGGTCAAACATCTATCGATCGGGTCCTTTTTACACTTTGCCGACTTTAAGTGCCCGCCCATTCCGCTGCTTAAGGACCGTCGTTGTCCTGCTCGTTATCCTGCCCTCTCGGTCGCTCGCTCCTGACCCTCAGTAATTGCATGGCCCGGACTATTATTATGTGCTAAAAGTGTTATGGCGGGGAACGGTCTGTGGGCTGGAACAGGAGCTGGAGGAGAAGGCGCTGGAGGAGTCTCTGGCCAGCAACAAAAAACACTACAGAGCAGCCGCATTAACATTATAAATTGTGCGATGTGCTGGCAACTCAACTGCCAGCTCTGCATAGATAGGGATAAGCTTGAAAGGAACCAAAGAGTCGACCTCCTGTTCTCCTATGATAACTAAGTGTTTATACTTTAATAATCCCCTACAAGGTTTTCACTTATATTTACAAACTGATTTTAAATAGTACCACGCACGTACTTTCTACTCGTATTAAAAATAAAGAAACTTCTGCAAATTACAAGTTTGGCATTCCCCTTGATACCCTGCATTTTCAGCTGGCATATGTGTGTGCTGGCTGGCTGGGCCAGACTTTACTTTTATCTAGCAATTTCAGGCACTTGATTTGAATTTACGATTGCCGCTTATTGCCTTCTTTTCGTGGCTCGACCTCTAGGCTCAACAGCTGCCTGCTGGGTTGGCCTTGTCCTCCTCGATTCCTCGGCAGTCTGGGATTGATTACGAGCCCATAATTACGCATGCTGGGCGTTGAGTCGCTGAGCAATGTCCTGCGCCACATCGGTTGACTTATTGCCTGTGACGGAGCTGATTCACGGCGCATTCCACTCCACTCCACACTCACATTCACATTCATCTCGCTCCACGTACAGGTTGCCGCATATCTGATTACATACCCACCACTTTTCCCCCCGGCCTGGGCGTTATTTAATTGTTCATTTATAAGATAAGCTGGGGCGGGTGGGGGCCTCAGCCCTGGAGCTCTCCTGCCTCACTCAGCAAGTTTGCGCTGAGGTCAGCACGAAACTGTCTATGGCCAAAAAGTAATTAACAAATGTGGCAGGCCAAGGCGACTCCGCTGGCAACAGCCAGAACTCATTTAGCTCAACACTAAGAGAAAAGTTTACCACAGAAAATACTCTTGCAAAATATTTTTATTTATTTTTTTCTTTAGCCTTGCAACCTGTCATAAAGGCATTTACAAATTATATAGTATTATATAAAAAATACGTACCTATTTGTTTTATTTCCTAAAAGAAATTCTAAGTTCATAGCTTTTATCTAGAATCAATTTTATCTCCTCTAAGAGAAAAACATTTTTTAATGCATTTTCGTTTGTGCTGAAGATTATGCGGCTTAAAAAACGTGAAACTTAAGCTTAGTCAAAAACGTTGCATTTTCATTTTAGCTCCGCTTATCAGCAACATGAAAGCAGTTTCGGTTAATCCATTGTGCTGCCACTCAAGTGGCCCATATGAATTTATCGATTTTCTTGCCAAAAAATATTTTTCGCTTTCTGTTTTCCTGCTGAAATTATGTGTAAAATTTGCAAGAACATCCGGTGGAAACGGGGCCAACTCGGGATAAGGATCTGGGATATTGACAGCCTGCCAACAATCTTCGCTCGCTCGGTTTCCTCCTCTTCCTTGACCCGTCACACACACTCGCACACCTTGTGGCATGGCCAAGTCGCTCCCTGTTCCCAGCTTATTATTTCGGTTATTGATTTCATATGTTGCCTGCTGTGAGCGGAAGCACTTACAATCCTGCGGTGCTTCCGTTGAGCAACACGCTCCACGTCACCATCCTAACCACGTGCTCGTCGGGATCCTAATGTGTCCTGATGGCTCCTCCTCGCCACGGGCCGAAAATCAAGTCGACCATTCATTGTCACAACGCCTTTGGGCATTGATTGGTCTGATTCTTTCCGCCAGAAAGCAGAGCCACTGGAGGGCACGATTCGGGAACGTCCGAGGAAGATGATGCCACATGTGGTGCACCGCAAATGAACATCATGCTGGCATCCGTCCAAAAGTTGGAATTGGCAACGCCTCTGGACGCATCTCTAGTGGCTGCCAAAGCAATTGTTTCGACTCTGATATGGATTTAAGGCACATCCTGGTTGTTAAGTAACCAAAACCAAAATACCTTAAAGTATAGCTAAAATGAAATGAACATTTATCATTGCTCATCGTATTTCAGCAAAGATAAATGTTTATTTCCTTCCATTAAGATTTGATCTAATATAAACTTAATTTTATCTAAAGATTTTGATTTAACTTTCAACCATAAAGAGCAAGGTTAAAATTAAATGTGAAATAAATATATCAAAAACTTTATGTTCAATGTTGTATAGCTAAAATTGGTTTTGCTTTCATAAGATTTGCTTACAGGCTTATTCTCCACTTAACAACGTTTGGTAATGATTTTACACTTCGCTCGGTTTTCCTTTTGCTCAAGTTTTTGTTTATGACTGAGTTAGTTTTTCCGGCTGCAAACGGATTGGATTACAGTCATGCACACTGACAGGCATTCTTTGAAGTGCTTCCTCTGCAATAGTTGGCTTAGCAGCTGCGGTCTCTCCAGTTTTTTCTGGTTCGGTTTTCCTGGTTTTCCCTCCCTCAATACTCATTCGGCATTGAGGCGTTCGGTTTTCGTTTTTCGCATCCATTTTCCCAGTTTTTCCAGCTACGTCTCTGACTTGACACAAGCTAACATGTTTTGCTTACTAACTGGGCTTGTACGTTGTTGGCCGTTGTTTGCCCACAGCTACACACAAATACCGTGGGGTAGAGACTTGCGTCCTTGTTACGAATGCCCGTCCTTGAGCCGCCCACACTCCCCCATTTCCTTTCTGCATCGGGCCTCATTTTCATTTAATGCTTTACAGTTGAACTGTTGCTTCGTGAAATGCCCCTCTCAGTTTCTGCGCCGTTTCCGCTTTCTTTATTCGCCCTGCCTTCCAGTTACTCCCTACTCATTTCCGTTTCCGCCCGGCCGAGCTGTTGGCAACTGTTTTTGTTGCCTATATACCCCCAATCGTATCTCGTTCGGTAGCTGCCACCTGCTCCATCCGCTTTACCCATCAACTTCCGCCCTATCCCTCTATTAACTCGAAAGTCATTTAATTTCGACCGTCTTGCAATTATTTATTGCAATATTCGTACTGCACCCTCTTCTACGATCATATAAATATTTTCAATGTTTAAGGCGTTCGTTTCTCATGATTGCTACGAATTTTCCTTATTGATTTTCGCACAGAGCGGGAAGAGTAAAATTTATTCAGTTTTTTATTTGTTGCGCGCGTGTTTTTATTTTCATTTTGGACCCCAGCACGTTTTCATATACTTCAATTGTTGCTCCTGCGCTACAGAGGATACACATATATTCCCTATCGGTGCGAGAAACGTGACTAGCTTTAATCACGATGTGTTTGGGGAAAATAATGATAATATTGCTAGAATATTTTTGGTTCAACGAATTAAATTATAAAGCAAACATACCACGCCAATGTTAATTAATTCCGAACTAAGAATAGATTTATATTTCGTGAAAAATTCCATCACGTACCACCCTCTATTTTATACAACCCTACACGTTTTCGTTAAAAACGAAAACTTTTCTATTTCCGAAAGGAAAAGTTTTCCGTTTTTTCAGTGAAAGGTCGTCGTTGGTGGCTGCTGCCGTTCTCGCTTTCAATTGAGCAATTTCTGCTTATAAAAGCCAAGTGAAAAGAGGACGCAAAAAAAGACAACCAAAATGCCGAATTTTTAGCTTCAATCACAGAGGCAGCAGCTGATGCAGCAGACCCAGATTTTTTTTTTTACTCACTTTTTCCCTTTGACAGCGACGATGATCAGAATTCATATTCAATTCCGGTTTCAGTTGAAAGTTTTTATAGTTGCTGGCAGCGATTTGTTTGGGGGAAAACTTGGCAATTGCTCTTTAAGCGATTTATGCAAGAAAATTGCAGATTATCCTTGATGGACGCAAACTTTTATGGCGTGGACGGTGGCCGAAAGGATAATTCCACCATAAACACCTCATACCAGAAGATTTTCATTCTATGGGAATTGAGGCCAAATTGCCTTTGGCATACCTTTGGCTTGGGTCAATAAAGGTCCTTTTTATATGCTATCTATCTGCCATCGCCTGCTAATATTTAAATATTTACTTTGGCACTCTTTTCATCTCAGCCTTTTGCAATTATGCCAGACAAATAGAGCGATTTTCCCAGTGATTTCCCCCTACCCTTTTCCCTATTCCGCCGTGTATTTATGTTTGTTTTTACACTTGACCTTTTTGTGACTTCTCGATTTTTGGGTTCGAGCCTTTTCAGTATTTGCACGCCACATTTGGCCAAAGTCAGGGATAATTATGTGAATCTGAATTCGCTGTTCGGCTAATTCCGTGCGGCATTCGCTTGGGCACACAATTCCCAGGAAATGCCAGTATACTTAGTTCCGGCACAACTTTCGTTATACGACATGAATTTTTAATCAAACGGAACGCAATCGGCATTAGCACATGTGGCACGTGTTTCAGCCAGTAGTCGGGGTTATTAGAATGAGAGTTATGTGGCTTATTCGAAGGAGTCGCTTTTTCCACTCACTTTTTACGCCCACATTTCTTATTATTCCCCCACAACACCTCGGCCAAATTACTCGTGTGGGATTCGCATGTCTATTTGAGTGTGTCGCAAAAATGTGTATGGGATGTTCCGAATTTTTGGGTTTATCATAAGAACTCTAGTGTTTTGTTTCCATGTTTTTGAATTTTTTTAAAAAATCTCATACTTGCAATTGTAGTACATACATGCATGTTATATATATATTGTATATGCATTATATTTCAAAAAAAATCCCACCAATTCTTGACAACCTTCATGAATGCTTTGCCAAGCTAACCCTTAAGTTGGTCCATGAATAAAATGATTTATATTACTATTATCACTTAATCCGCACCCAAATCTCCTCGATTGGAGAAAACCAGAACAATTTATTTACCCTCTGCTCATTTTGTATGCACCGCACGTAAGTGGGACACACTCCCTGAAGAGATTCTTCGTTGCCCGAGGGAAAAACGTACGCGAAATTGAAAAAAATTGTCTAGCTGCGTGGCATTTTTGTCAACGGCAAATTGGCAGCCCGGCTTAAATGAAGTGCGCGATGGGGGGATGGGTTGATGCGAGCTCAAGTGCTCGGCGGGGAGTAATTAGGTGTCCTTGTCCCTGTCAATTTGCAAATAATGCGAATAAACGATTTTCGCGAACGGGTCCGTGAAATTTATGGCCAGCAATGCATAATGTGGCATCATCAACGCTGCGGCAATAAACGCCAAACAATTGGCCACTTAAGTGGCTGGGAATGGCGAAAAATCTGCCCATATTCCACGTTTGTGGCCCTGTTCTTGCTTCACAAAACATAAAAAAAACCCCACTGCTGTTGAGCTCCACAATTTATGTGCATTTTGATTAAACTGTTTAACTCCGGTGTATCCACATTTTCGGACCCAGCTGAAGGTCTCTCTGGCAAACCAAAAATATCCTTGTTTTTGCGCTTGATTAGGCTTTTCCGGGGGAAATTAAAAACAAACGATGTTTGTCCTGGGATAGCATGATGGTACATTGAAATTACCTATAAGCCAACATTTTTTGTAATAAATCAATCAAGATTAACTTACAAGTAAACAATATTTTCTGCCTTTTTGTAAGTTAGCGAAAGGATTTCCTAAGTGTCTTATACAAACTCTCCAAATTACCTTAGTTTTCATACTTTTATATTGTTTTTCCAAGCCCTAATAACCCGGAATCCTTGTGCTCTGGAAATCAAAATGGAATGGAAAGATGGGCGGCGAAGGAATTCGCTTTGATGCATGCCATAACGTAGAAGAAGCAGAGAGAAGCGGAGCATCACACTTTAACCGTTAGGTGGAAGACAATCAGAAGGACACACTCAGGACACACACTGGTGCGCAGAACAGGACACCAGGACTGACACACACACATACACACACACACAAAGACAGTCACGGGCACACGCGTACTGCGCTTTTGAATTGCACTGAAGCGGAACGAGCGCAACGACCGGCAGAGAAAGTAAAAGCCAAAGCGGCAGGGAAAAGGGAAAGGACCCTTCAGTGGGGGAAAGGGTGGCAGGGAGGCGAGACTGGGTGAAAGTAGAGGAAGCGACCGACTTAAGCGACTTACTTTGTCTATTTCATTGGACAAAAGGCTGCGTTGGCGCGCAACAGTTTTATCCCCATCTTTATTTTTATTTTCATTTTCATTGTAGTTTACGACGCGAGGCAACGGACTGTGCCGTAAAAGCCCCATTCGCCGCCAGGACCTCGCTCCATCGCTTATTAATTGGAGCACGAGCTCGGCATTCGCAGGTCTACTTTACTTTCCGGATAACTCATTGCCCAGATATCGCATACCCTAGTTGAGACTTTATCCTCTTATCATGTACATGTACTAACATATTCTACATCGGTTTATCCGACAATCATACTCTTTTAAGTGTTCCTGCTCCAGGAAAAGCATAAAATCAATTAAATAAAGGATGATATCTTCAGATGTATATTATTATTATTTCTACTACATAAATCACCAAATTTTACTATATTTTTGCTGTTCATATGAGTTATTTTATCTTAAAGATTTTATAAGCCTTTATAAGCTCAATGACTTTACAATCCGACATGCTTTCCAGTGTTTCTCAGCTCTGATCCAACTTAAAAAAAAAGAGAATGTAAAAATCGTGCATGTGTGCGAAGCGAAAGGCTGAACGTAACATTAAAAATAAATACCCCCATATACATATATTTCATATGCTAGCCCTGCTAGATGTCCATCGAAATCCCTCACCTGAATCCTCAGCGCCTAGCATACTCGCATCCATTTGAAGGACAATAATTATTTCATGCGCGCTGTTTGCATTGGGAATAGCCGAACTCCAGTGGGCCAAATGGAAAGAGGATGGCAATGCGGATGGACTAAAGCCTGGCCAATATGTTTTCACTGGTGTGTGTAAAAGTTTTGTGGTGTCACCGCAGAATCTTTTTGCTGGGGGTTGTAAAGTTGTAAACTTAAAGGTTATACTTTTTTTTCAGAAACGACAAGTTGTTCCATAAAGTTCTTCTAATAGAAGTTAAATTTAGAGTTCGTCCCCATGGCCACTACGCCCCTGGATCTCTGGCTTTCACTCAGCCATCACGTTTGGACTATAAAAGCAGCTTTCACCGTGTGTTTGTGTATATATACATAAACATTCATATATGCACACGTTTTTCCTCCTTCTATTTGTGTATTTTGTTTGTGTTTATTAGTCGCCTGTGTGTCTAGAGATTGATGGCATGTGCCAAAAGACATTCTGTGCGGATTCGCTTTAAGTTGAAATCCATCTTTTCGGCGTTGGGAAAAGTCTTTAAAAAAATTGTTCAATTTTTAAAAAACAGCGTAAACAAACAGCTCCTTATGGATTTTTGGGTTATCATCAAGGAGAGAACAACATGACTTCGTTTAAATAGAACTAAACTTTATTTCGACGGACATCCTATAAGACTCTAGAAAAAGTATGTATATTATTTACAAAACATTTTACAAAAATGTATGTAGGTCGTAAAACGCATCTATTTCCCTGAAAATATGGTTGTAAAAATCTCACACATCACTAGTTTGTATCCTGCTCTAATTTTATGTGGGCTCATTGAAATTTGTTTTTATTTGGGTACTTTTTATTGCGGTTTCCCTGGATTATGTAAATATACATTTATTTCAGCACTGAGTCTTTGACGCTTTTTCTTCTATTTCGCTCATTTCAGCTGTGTGCTTGACTGGGTCCGGAATTTATTTGATTATGGACGAAAATGGGAAAGAAATGCCAGCTAGGGAATGTGGAGTAGGAAACTAAGTTTCCTCAGCCCGCGCGCCAAATCATTGAAGCCAGAAAATGGCTTAAATTGTTGCCTGCACTTTGCATCTGGGCGACTGCCAAATGGCACACAGCTGTGAAAAAGCAACACTCGGAAAGGATACGTGAAAGCACGGACAATGACTGTCACACACTCACACACACACACACACTTACAGCCAGGATCGAGGGGCAACAGTTTGTTTGTTTAAGTGCTGGAAACTGGCGCCACGTGCAGCTGCCAACAGCTCCACGGGCCATGTTTGCATTTTGAATGAGTGAGAGTCCGCCGGCCGGGGAAGTGCAACATGAGGAGGAGTCCACTATGCCTCCTGGCCACCTGGGAGGCAGGTTAAATATTTAGCCCGGCCGAGAGACTCACTTAGCTGATAAATCCGCGCCGCCATCCGGACAACAATGAAATTAGGCGTAAGCGGAATTCATCAGCTTATAGGCGAATATATTACACTCGAAGAATTCGCAATATCAACGTAAGATAAATATTTCAATCCACTTGGTATGAAATGCAGTAATATTAATATATTACAGTAATATATTCTCACACTTGAGCTCAATATTAAATATGAAATAATAGTTTTTAATTTTTGCTAAGTGCACGCCCAGTTTACCAGCTAATTCATGACGATATTCAGCGGCTTTTGTGGCTTTTATGAGCCTAGCCAACGGCCCAAGCCATATGCATGTCATTGCCGTCCGTCCTGCTGCCCCAAATGGCCATCAGCAGCTCATAAGGCTGAGGTATTCCGGCGTGGGGGGAGTGGCCAAGTACCGGAGCAGTTAGTGGCAGCAAAAAATGTGGCCAACGTGGAGGGGGCTCATTCAGAATGGGTGCTCGGGCGGAAGCGGAAGTGACAGTGTATGAAACAGACAGATAGCGAAGGAATGCGAGAGGGTCCTGGCAAGGATGCGGGGATGGGGATGGTAAGGAGCAGATGCTGGAGCAGGGACACCAGGCAACCAAAGGTATTAGGTGCACAAGAGCCGTACAAAATAGACATGAATAAGAAACGCACTTGCTAAAGCGTAACGATTTCATCGTTATCGTGTTAGGACCTTCAACGCACAGCCTTATATACATACATACATGTATTTATTACAAACATATATAAATTTGCATTGAAATTGAGGCAACAAAACGGCCAACGAAGTGTGGCAAACAGATTGGCATAGACCCGGCATAAATAACTTAGCTCAAGGAGTTGATTGTTTTGAGGGAGAAATTGCGGTTGTCTTTGAGTCTTTAATGCTGGCCAATTTGTAAGCCAAGCCCATTTGATGGCAACCATGATGGAATAAGTTAAAAGCCAGTGCCGAGGTCATCAGAGAATGTCGTTCAACAGAATGTCTTGTCACAGATAAGTTGGAATCAAAATAGTTAATAGTTTGGTTTTCAAAGGGCTATTGCGGGAGGAGTGTCACTCATTTTTAGCTTAAAGATCAATCCATTTTGGGACTGGGTCGCAAATTCCAATTTAAATATTCACAAGAGAGGTTACACTACATTATTAACCCATTCAGGGGAGATTTGCAGGATATATATAATCGAACAGAATGGAGGTTCTGAGCAGTTAAACCGCAAAACTTCAGAATCACCACCCACTTCCTGAATCATCTCCCCCATTGAATGGCTCATTTTTAGAGCTTTCCTTTCATGCTTATCGAGATCCCAGACGGCTGATTTATAAGCTGACAATTTAGCCACTCAACGACAACCTCTTCTAACGGCCCACATTCAAGGACAACGTTCATGGCTTCATTATATCGCAAAAATAGAAGGAGAGAATGAGATCGCAAGGACATGGCGAACTATGGGAACCGATGAGATTCCGCTGCGTTTTATCACTACTCCGCCCGTTCGGGTCATTATTTATATTGTGCTAAGCACTTTGGTACATCCTAATACCTAAGCCAAACTCCAAACGGGGCCAACACGAAACGAACGACAGACCAAAGAGCGCAGCCCAAAGGCACATGTTGCGGTGGCGACGGCAGGAAGTGGAAAGCGCTGATTGGGGATGGATAAAGGAAACGCTGCACAAGGACATCGTCGACTGCACTCTGCAACCGGCGCAACCGGCCAGAGACAGTGGAACGTGTCTAAAAGCCGTGAAAAGTGCACGTAAACCCGCAAATTGCCGCTAATAGAGTGCAAACAGTTCTGAGCAGGATGTTGCCTTCGAAAAGGGAAGCTGCAAATCGTGGAAATTCATTTAGAACCAGGGCAGCGGAAAATAGCATTCGCCTTGAAATGCTTTTGACAGTCGATTAGATGAGCGCCCCAAATTAAAAATATCCGGGGAATTCCCGGTAGTGAAATTTCATATTAAAATGTGTCATAAGACATATTTGCCCTGGCACAGGAAAACTATTTGGCGACCCGTTAAACCGCTTTTCACCCCGTTGAATTTTACGCTCGACCCGCAAGATGGATTTGGGCAAAAATGTTCGAAGAATTTTCATCATACCCACATGAACGGCAATAAGTTGTGGCCTTGTGAGCAACTTTGAAATTCGACATACATAACTAAAAACTTTCAAGCCTGTTGATGAGTTTAGATTTTAACCAAAGTTGGCTAGTTAGCCCACTGGCAATCTTGAAACTTCCTGTCAGGGTTTCCTTGAGTGGAGCACACGCGGCGTATGCGTAACTAATTCAGGTGCTCTCGAGTGGTGAGTTTCCACAAAAGGATTTCCCCTTCCGAAAAGAGAGAAAGAGAAAGCAATCAGCTGCTGGTCCGGAACTTTCTCTGTTTTCTTTTACTATCTGGGCTTCAGAGGAAATGTTAATGTTAGTGGTGAAAAGCTGTCTCTTAAAAGAGAGAAAGCCAAAAGAAAAATCCACCCACTAAATATCAGAGCTTTAAGCGTTAAAGCTTTAATGAACATTTAGATGGCTTTTAGCGAAGGATACAATAAATAAATTTCGGTAAATTAACTTGCAAAAGCCTAGTTTTTCGAAGAAGCCTATAAACTTTTCTCAAAGCTTTTTTTTAGACCATTTTAAATGATGGTTATAAACTCGGGATTCATGAAAGAAAATCCGATAAAATCGTTCTGGTCCAAATTCATCATAAAAAGCTTGTCCGTTGGAGTTAAGTCCGTCTTCTCCTTGGTAAAGGCATCATCAAAGTTGCTTATATCCTTGCGATGTTTCTGAAATGTACCCAAGATTACAATAAAATGATTTCCTAGTGGGGCTCCTGTTTTAGCTTACAATCATTGGCTTAATAGGTGGCTCCATTTCGCATGCCTCTGCCTTATCCCAGTCCACATTCCGGAAGAAAGGATGCGTGGTAATCTCCTGTCTGGCATAGCGGCCTGCACCCAATCTATTGTTGGGCTTTTTGGTCAGGAACTTTGGAATACAAATCTATACCATTAGATTCATATGTTTTTGAAATCCAACACTTACGCTCGTTATTATATCCATGGCCTCCACGCTGAAATGCTTTGGAAACACCGCCTTCTTGTCCTTTATGTTCCTAAAGACAGTAGTTTCATCATCTCCTTCGAATGGAGCCTGACCTGCCATGAATTCGAAAAGCAATACACCAAAAGACCACCAATCAGCGGCGATGGAATACGGATCGTAGCTAACAATCTTAAATTATTTTTAAGCTGATTATTTTTACACTTATTTTTTTCGGCTGATTTACTTACTTCGGGAGCCATATAATTTGGAGTACCACAAAAGGTTCGTGTGGTCTGCCGCTCGGTAACGCCCTCTTTGCTCAATCCAAAGTCGACCAGCTTTACATGCCCCTCACCATCCAGCAAAATGTTGTCCAGCTTTAGATCTCTATAGATAATATCACGCTCGTGGAGGAAAAACAGAGCAATAGCCACTTCCACAGCGTAAAAACTAAGCACATAATATATAGAAGATTTCAAAATATGGTACTTGAATATAAATATTTGTACTCACATAGCCACAGACTCCTTGAACCTTCCATACTGCTGCATATGGTACATAAGATCTCCACCCTTACAGTACTCCATTACGAAGAATAATCGGTCCATAGTCTGGAAACATGAGTGCATGGAGACGAGGAAAGGAGGACGTCCGGATAGGGCTAGAATTTTCTTCTCATTCATTGGCAGCTCCATATCGTCCGTTTGGATAATGACATCCTTTCGCAGGACCTTCACGGCATACAGCTCATCCGTGCCACGACGCTCGGCCAGCAGGACTTTGCCAAAGGATCCCTTGCCAATAACTTTAACAAAGTTGAAATCAGCAGCTCGAATCATATCGCGTTTGCTCATATTATGCGGCATATCCTTGTTGTCCATGCGACGCTTTTCATTCGGACGACGATCGTGCTGAAAATCAGGAATATTAAATATGTGGCAAACTTGGTGAGGACATCCGCTTACCCTAACTTCATCCCTTAAGCGAGCTATATCATTAAAGGCATCCACACAGGGTATGTTATAATGTTCACCCTCCACTTGCGACAGAAACTTATACCAGCCATCAACTGGCTCCTTTTGCAGTTCCTCCAGGCTGAACGAGAACGATCCCATGAAATCATTGCGAGAAGTTCGATCCCAATCCCAAACCTCGATGAGCAAACGCTTGTCACGGTCCTGCGGCTGCAACTCACTAGGATTAAAGAAAATATGGTAAAGAGGTCTATTTAGAGGATTAGTTTTCAACTATTACAAAGTAAAAGTCTCGTTGAACACTGGATTGAGGTTTTTCTGAATGGTCTTGGTCTTCTTTTTGGTGCGCCCCGAACGGTCCGGATGCATTTGCACTGCAATATAGGGATCGCTAAACCCGTTGGTATCCATGGGAATGAGGTTAGCTGCCTCCTTAACTGCAGTATGAAAGAAACATTAATCTTTATATGGGCATATAAACTTTAAGTAATAACTTACTATCAACTTTCAAGTTATTGCCCTTAAGCTCGACGTATAGCAGTAGTTTACCCCTCACCTCGCTGATGTCCGCACCACACATCGGTGGCACTGTCTCCTGGCAGGCGTGATGCACATTTAGGTTGCAATCTGAAATATTTGGGTTAATAGCTTGAAAGCAATAGGACTCGAGTTTATTCAGGAATTTACTCTCGCACTTGACGCCCTGATGGGCGACTCCATGGAGCAGCAGTCCGCACTCGTCGCAGAATGTCGGTGTGGTGTAGGTGGTGGAAATCCAGCCGTGCTTCACCTTAGCGCAGTCGGCATCGAAGTCCGTGTCCTTGCCAGGACATTTGAACACCACAAATTTACAGCACTTCTGGTGAATGTTGAAGCGGCATTCTGCGTATGCAAATATTTTAAAAGATTTTTTAAATTGTGAACATTTCTACCTACCCTCGCACTGAAAACCTTGCTTGCCAAAGCCCCTAATCCCGGCACGAATCCGCGAATGCAACAATGCGAAACGGAAGAACAGCGAAAAAAATATAGAAAAAACAACGAAAAGTGTGTCAGCAACGAAGGCACTAATTAAATTAACGATGGGAACGCTGAGATGCCAGCAAAAACCGAAAACGAAATTTCTCACCAGATGAAATCCTTGCAATGACCGCAGTAGGTTGGATTCTTAAAGAATCTAACTCCGAAACGATGACCATTGACCATTTCGAGACCCTTTCGCTTCATCGCACCCTTCCTTAGACGATTCTTCATATAGTTGACGATATTTGCTTCGCCAGTGATCTCCAGTAGATTTCCTGGACCTTTGCCAGCTCCAGCCGCTGGAGCCTTGGCCCCTGGAGCGGCACTGGGCACCGAGGGAGGGAGCACAGTGGCCCCCGGTGTGGCAACAGCAGCCGCAGCCATTAAAAGATAATGTCAGGGAATTGGATAGCTAGTGAAGAGAAAAAGCTGACTCAGACCGTACGGTTTCAAGCCCGTCTAGAAACTGACCCGGTCGGTCAGGTGAAGACCCTAAAAGAAGCAACTTGGAAGCCAACAAAGTGCACACACAAAGTTGAAGGCAAGAAAATGACACAGAGTGATGCAAACGGGCGACAGTTTGGACTTATGCAATAGTGCATAAGACGTAATTTCATTCATAAATTTTCCAAATATGTATTTGTTCCTAGCTTATAGAAACCTCCTTATCCATATCTCATTATATTTGTGTAGACTGAATAAAAAATGTAATATAAATACAACATAATACTGCTCATACATATCAAAAAAAAACCATAAGAGAAATGTTTCAGAAAAATACCCTTCTGATTTAAAATTATTTCTGCACATGTAAAGCAGCTAAAAGAAAATAAAATATGTGTGAGTAAACACACGAATATTAAACGTTAATTATGCACATATCAAAGTGAATAATATTTTATAGCCTCTTTATTGCATGTTTTTTTAATTATTTAAAATCGGACATTTGTGGAACTATTTACCACAATTAAATTGTGCCTTTGTTAGCGTAAATCGGTGTTAAACAATTGTGTAATATTTGAGACTTTGTATGATTAATTTCTG
The DNA here is from genome assembly GCF_000001215.4 of Drosophila melanogaster. Lineage (NCBI taxonomy): Eukaryota > Metazoa > Arthropoda > Insecta > Diptera > Drosophilidae > Drosophila > Drosophila melanogaster. Next base: position 16,897,984 of record NT_033778.4, on the reverse strand, counting down.
TCAATTTCTAGGTACTTAATATATGTGTGCGCATTTTAAAAGTCAAATTTAATGCTTTTAACCATTTCATAACAATGAATGTCATGTCCAAAGCATCCTTACTACTAGTCCCTATAGATCTTACACAAGTTGCCATGCAACCATTTGCTCTATGCCTGGGTAATCAGCACTTATCCACGCTGATTCAGTTAGTTCGGCAGTTAGCCCCCATCGCAATTGTCCCCCAGGAAAAAGCACTCAACGACGTCCCGTCAATCGAACGGAGGACCGAAGAGTGAAAGCCAAGAACTCTCGTCTTTGGGCCCTTACCAGCGATAAGTGTAAACAGCTTGGGAAAGGTCAAGAAGGTGCTTACCTGGCCAGAAGACAAACATAATCATCATCGGAGCCATTGCTCCGGACAACTGCAGCTGTGACGTCAATGCAATAAAATTGGAAAAGTGGGCGAAGGGGTTTCGGAAAATGGTGATGTGCGAAAGCTTCTATGTGTGTGTGTGTGTGTATGTGTGACTATTGTCGATTGAGTATTTATACTGTGTGGCAGTTTTGATTAATTTATGCAATTGCTGGCAGGGCACGTTTTCCGTGAAAGAACCCCCCATTTAAGCGCCGCCCCTGCAAGCCAGCTGGCTTTCAGTGCAGGGCTAAAAATAGAAATAGAAAACGCAGAATTGAGCACAAAGTGCACACAGGACACAGAAGGACACGCTGGCTGGCAAGGCAAACAAAATACAAAATAAAAGCGGTTAGCTGAAATCCAAGCTGAAACAACTAAAAACGCTACCGAAAGCAGCGATGAAATGGGTTGGAAAATGCATTAAAGCGGAAATGTAGGACCTTTGTCGGGGAAAAATGCCATTAAAGCAGGTCCAAGTCAAAGTATCTAAGTATCTGCAGCGGCACGCGTATCTGTATCTCAGAAGTGCACTCAGTGAGTCGACAAATATGCACTCGCAGATTGCCCAGAACTACAGAACTGCACACCTGTCGGTTGAAAGGCATTGACAAGGGGGTTTCGGCGAGCAGAGGGAATTGCAAATAGATTTCGTTGCCGTGGCAGCTTTGGCTTTCAATTTACGTCATCATTTCCATGGCGTCGCCAAACAATTTTCCCCTCCATTTTTCCCTCTTGGCCATTTCACAAAAGCAGGCCAAGCCGCAAAGAGCCAGAGAGCCGCCTCTCAGCGTATAACACATTTTTGTTTAGCTTTACTTCCAGGTTATTTACTCTGACTTTACTTTGCATTACTTTTCTCTGGCTTCGTTTGCTTTTGGCCAAGGCTTTGTTGTTTTCCTTATTCTGTTGTTCGCCATTTCAACATTTGGCAATTCCGCTTGGCTACTTGTTAGCCGACCGTCTTGTTTTTGACCTGCGCCCTTAACACCTATTGATCTGCAGCGCACCTGTCGTGAGTTACTAGCTGTATAATGACCTTTGGACCATGGCATTTAAGATCGTTACTAGCCAAAAGCATTTGGATTGTAGTTATAGTTGAAGAAATGGCTTTAATAAAGGTAAAGAGATCACCAACTGGCAATCACTAATTTTACAATTATAAGTTTGATTTTAGATAGCCCGATTGTTTAGCATACGTTGACTTATTTTCTGAATAAAAAAATAAAAAAGAAAGAATTTTTAATTGATCTAATTGAAATGAAAACTGCAGTAATCATGGTTGGATCTAAAAATTATTTTTTAACTATCCTAAATTTAATAAAACTAAATTGGCACAGCAATTGTGACATTTAGAAGTGTATACAGTTAACATTTTAATTGCTACCTGCAAAATTCTCTTCTGTGAAATTGCGCCAAATTTCCACCAATTGACAATTGTTATCTTTTTAAAATGCAAATATATTCGTCTAAGCAACAAATCACACGTACACCTATATGGTGGTAAAAACCACAACAATTAGCCGAACAAGAGGCAAATGACCAACCATAATTAACAGTGGCCCATAAAGTTGAACGAACACAATTGTGCGAGCTGACAAAACCGCAACAAAACGGCAAACTGGACATTATCCGTTTGCCAAAAGGGGGATGAGCTGGAAAAACTGCCCTCAAACTTTGTGATTTGTTTATACGGCTCTCTCTCAGCAAAGTCATGACGTTTGGCCCTACGAGGAAAGAGAGATGGACAGTAAGGAAATAAAATAGACAGAGTGGCGGGGTAAACAACAAATTGCCAGCATGCTGATGGAGGCGGAGCACGGGTCGTATACGCAATCTGTTATACCAAAAAGTCGCCGGCAAGTGATGAAAAGCGCCTGCGCCATCCAGCCAGTGGGAAAACTATCCCAAAAAATGACTCTGGAAAATCCTTGCAGCCAGTCGCACTCGCAGGCGCTACGGGGCAGGTTGCTTGATACGGCAGCATACGCGGCGTATACGTAACGTGGAAAAAGGACAAGATTTTTTCGTGAGTCGAGTGAAGGTGCACGGCTGTCTCTTAACATAGCGTTAAAGTCCCAAACATTTTCGTCATCAATTAAAACCCCCCACTGACCGACTGACTCACCTAATTCGCGTGCCAAATTTATTTGATTTCGTGCAAAGGGCAGTTGGCGTAAACAAAACGTGTCCAAAGCACTGGAAGAGCCATCTATCGCTCTAACTGGAAGTTGCGTCAGACTCACGCAGCTTCCAAGTTGGTTTCGTGGGAAACTGGCGAATCTGCTCTGCGACATTCACCGTTCTGAGTTGGCCCCAAGTGCACGTGGGCCAGCTTTCAGCTTCGGTGCCATTTCACCCCGAGCACCAAGAGCATCAGACTATAGAATTTACCATAAATAAATCCAAAGGCATCCTCTGTAATCAGCCAGCCAATTTTCCCATCCTCCAGTGCGCGAATTTTGCGAGCCCTGTGATTCGGCTTTTGTGCAACTTTTCACCGTGTAATTGAAATTAATGATCATTGTGCGGTTTGGCTCTGTAATTCCGGTTTCGCAGCTCTGAAATAACACTAATGCCCCGCATTTAATCTTGAAGAAATCGCGGCACTTTGCTTTATTAAAGTGTCACCCCAGGGACAAATATCACTCAAAGTTTGACGAAATTCATCTCACAAATTGATATGTGACAGCCAGGTGTGAAATATTGTCCAGGGAAAATAGAATTACCTTTGGGAGTCAAGTGAGAGCAGCTCCTTAGGGCACTGATTTTTAATATTTATACGTTTTAGAAAGAAAATATACAATTTGCCTTCGAAATGTATATGAAAATTGTATGTAATTTTTAGTTCTTCCTTTTCGATTTTTCCATACCCTTACAATTTCCCTTAGGGTCTGAATAAAATATAACTTTATTCGAAAAGCCATTTGCACCAAGATTTGCAATCATCGAACTCCCTTTACAGAATGCAAAATTGATTGCAGCGTATCAGCGGCAAATTTAGCAAACAGAAAACAGCATGCGAAGGAAAAAGAAAAGTGTAATGATAGCGCCAAGGAACCAAATCCGACTTTAGTGCCAATTGTGCCGTGCGAAATGCTGTTAGTGCCGCGTTGTTGTTCGTGTCCATGTTGTGATTACATAATGAGACGCTGCTGAAAGTCAAAGTCCAAGGAGAAGTCCCAAGTGTGTATGTAAGCCAGGCGGCAGCCATATCTCAACTTGCCGCCACTAACTCAGCCGAAGTAGAAGGCGAAGCAAAAGCCTAAGGACCAGCCCTCCATCTGCAGGATAACGAGGAGCGTGAGGAGCCGCAGGAGGATGCCCTTCGGCCGCAAGTCCCCGCTGGAGGCACTGGCCCTTCCCGGCGTCATGCTCGCCTACAAGTACAGCCAGTTCCGCCAGCGCCGCCGGGAGGCCGCCAGCCGACGGGTCACCGAGCGCGAACTCTCGGCGCTGCACCATAAAATCGTGAGTACAAATGGCGAGCTTCGGAAAACAAAGTCATTTCTGTGCGTCAACGGGTTGGGTTGCTTCTGAAACACGGAAGCACTTCCGGCGAAAAAATTAGATTCTCGAAAAGAAAGAACGTTTAACAAAAAATGATGATAGAAAACTAAGCTCAAAAGGCATGAATAAATGAGACGTATCCAATGCACTCTCTTATTTAATAAAATAATCAAGTTAGCATGATATAAAAACGTGAGGCACCAAAAAAAAGTTAATCCGTTAATCTATAAAACTGCCATCAGCATCATTATACTCCACGATGCTATGAAGAGGCTGTGAAGAAACTTGAAAACTTTAAACATATTGCAGTGCAGGGTACTTGACCCATTATCCTCCGAAGTTGTTCTTGGCTTTTTGTTTATGTTCCGGTTTGGTCCTTTCGGCTTTTCGCCTTCGCCTGCGACCCATAAAAAGAAACGCAATAAAAGAAGCGAAAACTGGAAAACAGAGGTGGCTGTTTATCAAAAGCAGGCAAAAGGCGGACGAAAGTCAGGCATCATTAGCCGCGTGGTTCGATGGGGAAGCTTCCCAGCTCTTGAGCCTTTTTAAAGTGTCGCTCTTCCTGCTTTTCTGTTTGTTTTGGCTCCGGCCTCTCACATTTACAGCTGGCAAATAGTTATAAAAATACAAGGCACACACAGCACATCAAACACATCAAAACAAGGTGAGGCCCGACTAAGCTCGGTTTGTCATGGCCCGCAAAAGTAGGCAATAAAAAACGCCATAACTTCTGCGATAGTTCACATGTGTGTGTCCGCCTAAACTTATTTGCATTTTAAGGGTCAATAAAAAATGTACAGGAGAGCTAGAAGAAGCAGAGTCCCAGAAAAGTTTTATATTTCAGATTTCTTTGGACATTTGACGTAACATTTGGCTTTCTTATGAGATACATATTTTGATCTCAGCCATAAAAAAAGTAAATATAACTATTATTGCTTGTTCATTGTATAAATTAATTAAGTCTTATACAGTATTTATTAATTGGGGAAGCCATAAATAGCCAGTAATTGCATCAATAACCCAATTTACGACGAATAATTAGCATTCTTATTAGTCAGCATCATTAAATATATACTCAACGTATGAGAATATTAAGTTAGTATAAGGCACAACTCATTTGCATTCGCAACAGGACCGAAATGTGCAGCGCGGCCAACTGCAAAAGGCTAAGTTCACTTGGGATTTTAGTAGACTTGTTTTTGAAATTTATGACTTTCAAAGCCATAGACTGCCACGCCCACTTGCCAAACACACTCAGTCTCTTACACACACTCGCACACATCAGCACACTCTTGTTCGCACTTGGGCACTTATATAAGGAGAGCAGCTGCAACAACAATTGCCAAGTGCACAAACAGGAAAAAAGTCCTGGCAGCACTAAGCTAGGCTTAACTATTTTGCATAAAATCTGATGCGTGACTGTAATTTCTCTACGCCGACCTTGAAAAGCAGCTCACACACACTAGCACACACGCACACCAGCAGCACCCCGATACATTAGCAAAACTGGGCAAATACACGAAAAATGCTTTTATGCCACATTAAAATTCACAAAAGCCTGACCAGACTGCCTTCGTAAAATGCTTTCACAATTAAATGGCCCCTGGCTGAAAATTTTTACTTTAGGTGGCTGCATTGCGAATTACGGCTAATTATACTGAAAGGCTCTTAAACTAGTGGTATGAAAATGTTTACTGTTTGATTAAATTTGAAAAAAGTAATCTGCAATTTTCTGTGGTAAGTTCGGAGTTGGAAAAATTGCCTTTGCACAATAACAAAATCGTAAAATTAAAGATATCGTAATTATGAGCATGTATTAATCAAGCTGCATAAGACAATGTCCTTTTTGTTTTGCTGTCTAGTGTTGCCAGTCACAATAACATTTTTACAAGAAAAATTAAAAAATATTCAAACAGATAAGCAGATAAGCATTATAGACAGATAATATTATAACAGCAGGTATTGAACCCGGAAAAATATGATAAGCATTACAAAATTAACGAATCTGTATCGAAATTCGAAGGGTTATGCCAAATAAGCTACAGATCCTGGCCATAACATGTCTCATAAGAACCTCACACACACCACGCAAGTATTCCAGCTGAGACAAGCTAAGCCGATGTAATCCCGCAGAGAAGAGGACACCGCACTCACACACACACACACACAGAAACAGGCGAGACACGCACACATGGTGTCGTTTCGTAATCCCCAAAAGTATGCAGCGACAAAATTGTCATTTACTCCGTGCTGAGAGGACCGGCAAGAAGCAGGCCTAAAAACGCCGCGCAGTAGCAGGTCTTTCGCGATATGTTATTAATGCAAATACGCATAATATATAACAAGTTGATTAGCTGAGCGCAAGGGGAATAGAGCCATAGGGCAATGGGTTTTGGAGCCCGGCAGACAATCCTTTTCGTGGTTAAAAGGGAAATGCTGTCAAAACTAGCCCCATCCCGCTGCAGGAAGTCGCGTGACTATCCAACATCAGGACGAAAAACACAGAAACTGGAAAACCCCAAAACGAGACCTCTAGCCAGGACCTCTAACTGGACATTTTCGGTCAGGCAATGGGAAGTGAAATTTATAATTTACTTTGCAGAAAGGACAGCGGGCGGAAGTTGTCACCTGGCGTGGCATTGGAAATAGGTGCAAATTAATGAATCCTCAGTTTGCCGCAAAGGTCAAACTCTGCCCTTTGCCTGGTATTTTTTTCCCCCTTTATTTGTTTGAAACTAAATTGAAATGTAGTCAAGCTGATACATGATTATTAGCTGCTGCAGTTCCTGCAGTCAAATGTCCTTTTGCATTTTCCTCCCTCCCTCTCTCGCTCTCTCTCTCCCTTACCCAGCAGCTGCCGCTTGACCTCCCTGCAGCCGTCTCTTTCTACGCCCCTTTGTGGGTCTTTAGCAATAAATGACCGCACAATTTGACTTGGCACTTGCAACGTGCACACAAAAAACATTGGTAAAAAGAATCCAGCTTAGTCATCCAAATGCCAAAACAGTTGGTTTGGCCAACACTGCTTTTTGGCCTGGTCTTTGGTCAACGGCTTTCTTTTCCTTGCAAGTCCTTTTAAGTTGCCTTGGCATTGGCTGTAGCTTTTGAAAGTATATAATAGTCTTCACTGAATTAGGTAAATTTGCTACTCAGCTCACGTTTTACCAAACAACAGAAATAATATTGGCTTGTCCTTTTTAAAACAAACAGTAGGTATCTAAAGAGTAAAAAGTTATAAATTTAGTAAGATAGTGCAACATAAAGTGAATTTTCTCCATTTTGTTCTTGTATTCAGACATATCATATTCATATATATCATACATAAACCTTATATACAATTTTTTCACTCTTCTTGAAATATTGTAAAATTATTTCAAATGACACCTTATTTAGCTGTGATAAGCAAGCAACTGAAAGAGTGTTGCAGAGTGTGTCTCATATATAATCCTTTCAATCTACTCCGTTGCCGTTCTTTTGTGGTCAGTGCAAATATTTGCCATTGCATTTTACCACCCGCCCGGAATTGGAATCGGAATCGCTTGACCATAAATCAGACACAAAAAGCATTTGAAAGTAATTCCATTTTGAGTGCCCGCTTTCGGTGTGCTCGACATAGCGCCTTGGGTGTCGTTTCGGATCGGTTTACCTTGCACTGAACCAGCGCCAATCAGAAGCTGTTTGTGCCACCTGGCCACCTGGTCACTTGCCCTTCTGCAAGCTGGCGATTTCAATGGCTGGACACTTGAAATAAATCATTAACATCGGGCATTAGTCAATTTGATGGTCGGCTGAGCCATTGCCATTTAGCGGGAAATGGTCATTAAAGAGGTCCGCGGAGGTCCCTGAATTGGGCACGCAATGCAGGAACCGGATATCCGCTGGGTGTTTATTCGACTCCCACTTTCCAAGAAGTAATTGAACTTTTGTGTCGCAGCAGACACGCAACTTTGTGCAGGATAATGGCAAGCGACGCAGTCGCCTCTCCCCATTCCCCCGACTACCCTTCATATTTAACTTTATATGCGAAAATGTCAGCGTGTGCTCCTTTGTCGTCTGCGAACTTCCGCCTCTTCACTTCCGTTTCCCCGCTCTCAATTAGAGTGCATTAAACTTTAGTGTTTACGCATGGGTTGCCTTGTTGTTCCCTTTGTTGCTGCCAGATTTTCTTGGGCCATCACGTGCTGCATCGAAAAAAAGGGTTGTGCCAAGTCCAGAGCCCCCCGCCATATTTTCCAACCATTCTCGGTCTCTTGGGGCGCGGCCATGCATTAGCGCAGGTCACGCGATGTCTGCACCATTATACTATATAGTCTGTACACACAAACGTGCACAGAAGACAAGCTGGAATCAGGGTATATGGTATATTTATAAGGGGGGGGTTATTTTCCAACGCAGACGTTTACCTTAATTGCATTGATTGGAGCATTTAGAGTGGCCAGTCGATGTGGAACGCGATACGATATGTATATGCAATTATTTTCGAAGGCTCTCCAAGTCACACATTAGGATTGTAATTATTTACAGAGCGAAAAATAGAGTATGCCTTAAAAAATGTGCATTCTACGTAAAAATAAACTTGCTAAATATTCAATGATATTCAGTTATCTCACAGTCCTGCGTAATTTAATTTCAAGTTTCAGCTACTGTGCATATCGAACTGATTTAAGTTGAGACAAGCTAAATGGGTTAAGGCCAGCGCGCACTTTATTCAATATTCCAGGCAATTTACACAAGCTCACATTCATAGATTTTCCCAACTCTTTGCTTTGACCATTGTCACATTTCATTACGCGGCACTCGAGATAAGCCCGCAAAAAGTTTTATCCCCTGCCGAGTGGATTCTATGCTAGAAAGAATAAATATAAAAAAATTCAGGCAAGATAATAAAAAATGGCAGGCACAGCGAAAAATGTGGCTGAACAAAAAAGTACAATATATTGCAAAAAAGGGAAACACAGAAGGCGGATGCGAAATTGGAACTGGGCCCAGTGCACCAACACAGTTGCCACTACACGCACACACACACACAACCAAACCACCCACCCACCAACACACAGAAAACTCCAGCCCCGAGCAATGCGTTTTGGTTTCGGCTCAAGGCCAGATTTCAATTAAAATTTATTGTTTGTGCCAAAACGAAAGCGAAATAAATTGAAAAATAATAAATTGAAATGTGAGATTTATTTTTAAATGGCGCCGAACGCATTAGTTTCTGTGGGTGCCGCCCTCCTCAGAAAGAATGGCCTTTCAACAGTTACTAAATACTCGCCACTCAATGGATCCCCTGCGATTTGTGAACACGCACACATGTTTGTGGGAAAAAATCGCTTTACAGGCCAACACTTCATCTGGGAACTCTTCTCAATAACGTGGAAAGGGTGAAGGGGCATTCAACCACGGCCAATGAACACTTACAAAAAACAACGAATGCCAGGAGGAAAAACGAAAACAACTTGTTCCACACATGAGCTGCCCTGAAAGCAGCCTGGAAATATAAATAACCAAAGGGAAACTTTCAAAGGCACATACGTGTCTCACCTGTCTCTCCCCTTTGCCAACTCACCTGTCCAACTGCATCCAACAACTGCTCCCCGCTCACCACCGTCATTTCGATTTCAATGAGTTTCCATCCGAAAATGGCATCGCTTCGGTTTCACTTTGCACTTTTGTGTTAAAAGCCCTAATTACACTCTCAGCAGCTTTCCACCTTTGCCGACCACCCACAAATCCTGGCCCACATGAGTCTAGTTGGCAAATTTGACACTTTTCTCATAATTCTGTATGGTTGGCAAACAACTATGATGCACAGGAAGAAAAAAAGCCAAGTACATTCATATATGCTAATTGTGTGTAGTTTTCAGTTTTCTGTGCTTTAATATAATATATAAGTTTTAAATTAGCAAAAATTAGTAGGATAATTTTCTGAATATTTTCATGTCCTTTTCTATTTTTTCGGTGTACTGCTGCTGTGTGAGTCCTCTCCTCCTGTGGTTTTTGTTGCTGTTGTGGCCCGGGCACAGAAGCTGCAATCATGGCTGTGTTTTGCCTGTTTGTGTTGGCCAGAGTTTCGCAATTAGCCCAGAGCCTGACAATTGATGGCATTCGGCGGAGGATGAGCACTATGGTGCTCCCTGGAAACCCATACAAGCCCTGGTGCAGATTGCCTGTCCTCAATTAGTTGTCGACAAGCCATTCCGCCTCTCCCCCCGCACACACACATATTGTTTGATTTGACTTTTATGGTTTATAATTGGTTTTTAATGTGGCCGGAAATTAGCAGCCAGTGACGAGAAGTGGGACATCTTAAAGATTCCATTCTACCATAAAGCATTCTTTGGTGGCCACCATAAAGTTTTCGCCATAAAAACGCTTGATTTATGCACAGCCATTGAGGAGTGACACGAAAAACATATTAAATGCAATAAATTCACTTAGCGGCAGCACGGGCAAGTAAAGAGAAACACATATATACACTCAAAAAAAACTCACTGACACTTAAACGACGACCGATACAAATGCTATTTCTCATCATGACAATGTTTTCCCATCGAGCGTGCTTCAAATAAAGCAGTCAAGAGCTGTGGAATGGGCTGGAAATGTGGGTGGTGCTTGGTGGTTGGTTGGTAGGGGGCTGTGGAAAATGGGGTAGGTCGTGTGCAGGTCTTAATGGAATTGTTGCCTCCACTTCACAATTATCGATGCATGAAAAGGGGAGTGCAGCGGCGCTTGTAATGAAGAACAACAGAAACATCAACATCAGGAAAGTCATATGCCAGCACTTTCCCACAGAATCGCTGTGAAGAGTGGGCGAAAAGTGGGAAAGACCTGTATCGATTTAATTAATTTTCCTTTCCTTAAAAAGGCTGCAGGTGCCGAAAACTGCAAGAATGATTGCTTGACTGGCTGAGTGTTGTTGGTATCCAAGTTATTGTAGGGCACTATGGTATATGAGGTCACCTACTTTCAGGTGTCAAAATGCCTGAAGTGCTTAAAACAAGTGGGGCACCCGCTTTGGTTTAATCCCTAAAAAAATCACTAGAGAACTAATACTGCTAGTATGTGTAAGTATTTTTCATGATTTAAGAACATTGTTGTTGAAAAGGACTTTTTGTGGGCATATTTCATTTTCTATAAACCTTATTTGCTTTTTTTCATCGTCATTCTTTTATTTCACCCATAGGTTGTCTCCACTATAAATGGCATGTTTATAGCTATTTTAGATCAATGTAAGATTAGAAACTAGATCCTTGTTCTGACCCCACCTGGTTTAGTTAACCGAAAAAGGAGCCCACTTTTCCTCACTCTCACATCCCCTCTCACATGTGTGTTCAAGTTAAGGTAAACAAGAATAGAGACCAGTCACGGTATTTATAATCAATTCCAACCTCAATCAATCAGCAAACGCTCATTGACAGCTCCAGGAATTTCTCCTCGAAGCCAGAGTAATCCCCTTATCCTTTGTCGCTCCTGTTTGCTCCTTTCTGAGCCTCATTAGCCACCACATTTTTTGTGAGTCAGCAGCGAGTTGTTCGCACGTGTCTCGCGCAGTTGTCGCCTGGTTTTCCATGGCATGCCTAACTGCCATATACATAAAAGGGGCGAATCCCGGGACAGGGGCAACGAGGGGTTAAGCCGGGCTAAGGAGTGTTTTATTATTGGCCTACTTTACCTGGCCACCCGCCGCGAAAATGTCCATAATTGACAGTCCGATAGAAATACGCTGGAAATTACGAAGGGAAAGGAAATAGGTGAATGCACAATCACAGTGAATTTATTTGATTGCTCAATAGGCAAATTGAATGGTATTTATATAAATATTCTAGACCTTATTAGGCCTTTCTTTGGAGATTATTTTCTGATTAGGTTAATATATGCTTAGATCAATTAATGCTATTTTATTTCTTTTTAGTTCTGCACAGTTAAATCAGAAATAAATCTGATCTAAATACTATACTATTAGCCAAATTAATTTGGAATATTTTTACGGCCTATTTGAACCACTAACCCCAACTAGAGATTTCAATTGAATGGCAGTAATAGGGTCATAAAAACAGATTAAGTTTTACAGGCAATTACTCAAACCTTAAACATCAGAATAACAAGGACTTTCAACGGGGCATTATCCGCTACCGTGCCCCAGGGATTGTGCAACTCTTTATCGATTCGAGCCAAACCATTTAGATGTGTTCGCTCATCAAGGCGGCCATTAAATATAAATTCGACAGGCACTCGGCCATCTGCAGTTGACCCAAAAAGCCACTCCACTGGGGACCTGAGCTGAGCCAATAGGTCCAAAAACCTAAAACTCACAAATCATTGAACGGGGGCATGCAATACCGGTATCGGTGATGAGTGATGGGGAAATTGCATCTGCATTCAGTTGGCCCAAAGTCTGGCTCATTATTAATGCAGCCGGCCATATGAAGCTTCATGTTCCCGAACGAACCACGTCGTGCCCCATTTGCCCTTCCGGCTGGCCACACCAACTTCCACTTCCCGAACTTCCCCAACTTGCCGCGACTTCCGCTGCTCGTTAGGCGATGGCTCGTGAAATGAGCTCCGACATTCATTGCACATTATGGCCCACGTCCTGTATGGCTTCAGTTGCTCTTTTTCAGTGCTGTTTTATTTTTGTTTTTTGTGTTTTTTTTTTTTTGCACCAGGCCTTGCATAATTACAGGCGGCGGCTGCAACCCAAGTTAATAAACAATTTTCGCTTCGTGGGGCGAAGGAGGTGCCTCCTTGGCCGCGCATTATTCATTAATTACTTTTTAATTGCACGGGCAATAGCTCAACTTCGAGCACAATATTTTTTCGCTTTTTCTCGCTCGGTCCTCGGTGCGTATACTTGATATATTGTTTGGTATACTTGTATTTTGGGTGTTTCTTTCTAAGGTTTCCCCTTGCGTCATAGGCGTATCTACTTTGCATGTCCCTCGGCTCGGCAGGGGGGTATTTTACTGAGGGTCTGGGCCAACTAAATTAAATTACCCGCCTTTTAGAGCGATTGTCATGATGAGTCACGGCCAAAAGTGTGCAAATTGAGCCTCCGCTGCCTTTTTTTTAGATTTTTTTTTTCGGAATGACGAAGGCTCTGCTAAAGGTCGTGTTGCTACCTGAATTTTTAAAGATGTATTAAGAGGGGAGAATGTGGAGCTAACTGTTCAAATCGCTGAGATGAAACTTAATAAATTTATAGGAAAAATATAGAAAATCATCATCACCTTTTGACTTTTTATATCAGCAATACCTTGGGACAATTGTAAGTTCAATCTTTTTATGTTGGCTCTTATTACCATCTGCAAAGTCATGATGAAAAGACCCTTTGAGTATCCTTTCCAATTTCCTTTTCTATCATAAAACCCCCACGTTTCAACTATTCATACTTAGGGATATTTATTTAAACGGCTTACAAATGCCCTGATTACGTGCTAGAAATACTTAAAAATAAGATCACAAGAACTCTGTTGCCCACCAATGCAACATAGCAGCCCACATAAATCTCATCCGATGCCGAAGGATGCTCTTGGGTGTGGGAAATTACCCTTGCCCGTATCCTTCGAGAATCGTGCAAATTCTATCACGTCAGTGAGAACCTGTCAATGTTGTTGCTCAGCGCGTTGTTGTCCTCGTCCTCGTTGTCCTGCTCCTTTTGGCCATTGGCCCACCGACTGACAGATGGCTGTCTGGTGGCATTAGGTGGCAATTTGTAGGCAATAGGCAGCCGAGGAGCCAGCGAGACAATTGCCCTCGCCCGGCTGTTCCTCCCAAACGGCTTGGCATCGTTCGTATCCAGATAGAATTTGCCACGAATCCTGTAACCAGCATTATCAGTTGGATTTGCAGAGATTGAGCGGTTTCCAACTACTCACCTGGGATCCGCCCCCATGCCCATGAAGGCGGGGCCACCTCCTGGTTCACGGCAAATGCCGAACATATCGGAGGGCTCGCAACGCTGGGCGGGAAATCCTCGAGGCTGGGCTATGCTCTCCACGAAGTATTCCCAGGCACGCTGGTGACTGCAGCCAACTGCAAAGGAAATTGGAGCAATTAGCTGTAAGGTTTTAAAATTTAAAAATGTTTAATAGGAAAGTTCTTGAAGTTAAAAACAAATAACTTCTCTTTGCCAAACAGACAATAATAAAATACTAAAATTAACATTTATCAATTTCATCTAAATCTCTATCTTTATGTGTGACCAATGCTCACCAATGATTCCCAGCCAGTTATTGGCAATATTCTGTTTGGCACAACCCGGCTGCAGGGGTCGTCCGCCATTCGGATAGAAGTCTGCATGACCCATGGGCGCTGGATTGCCCAGAAGGCCACCGTCGGTGTGGATGACATCCACGAACCTAGCGTCACTGGGACTCAAGCGGCGGTTGGAGCTGTTGCCCTCGAAAAGCGGTAGAGCTGGATCGAGGGCCGTTATCCTGGGCAGCTTGATGCCCCACTCCTGCAGCTGCTTGCCCGCAAAACCGGCCACCTCGGCGCCCAGACTGAAGCCAATCAAGTGGATGTACTTCGCTGGGTAACCCTTGTCCACCAGGAATCGCAGGAACCTGGCCAAATAGCGACCCGACACCGGCAGATTCTCGACGGCATTCGAGTACCAGGGCACCGCTGTCATCGCGCTCCAGTCGATGAGGATGACATTGTAGTTGCCCCTCCTGAGAAACGCTGCCGGGGGAAATCGGACAGGGATGGAAGATGGACAGGGTATATATTGTTGATTTTTTTGGTCGAGGTGGCAGGAAGTCCCCACTCACCGTCCTTTAGCTCCTGGCTGCTCTGCCGTTCGCCGGTGGCCGATTCCGAGAAGCCGTGCAGATAGATGGCCAGCGGGTAATTGAAATTGAAATTGCTCTGCGCCAGCCGGGCATCGTCGCTCAGGTGGAGCAGTTGTGCGGAATTGCGGTTCCGACTGCAAAAGGTGGACCCATTTTTGATGGCCCCTCAATATGCATGAGCTGGGATGAAATGAAGATGGGTCGCCGCTTGCTTACCTGGTGTACAGCATGAACTTTATGTCCTCGCGCTCTTTAATGGCACAGCAAGTGGAGCAGGATCCACGCGGAGCGGCGCTGTAGAAAATCGGTGAACCAGCTGGGATATACAAAAAAAATACAATCCAAATAGGAAATTATAAAAGAAATAAGAAGTTATTTTGTCAAAAGACTTACTGAAAGGAAACCAATTAACAAAATGTTTGTAAGCAAATTGTTCTGCAACTTCTTACAACGTAGCCACAAAATGAAGGCGGAAATCGAATTTGTCAAGTGGTAAGCGCAAGCCAATTTGTTGAGAGCTTGGAATACAAAACTAATTGATTCATTAGCTTCATTAACCCACGCGTCCAACAACCAGGTAGCCGCAGCCATAACATAACAATCCAAAAAAAAGTAATAACAAAGATGAAAACCAAAAGTCAAACAAAAACAGTAGCAAAGAAATCGAAACTGGCCTAACGAAGACCAACTTGGCCATGAACTTGGCGGGAGTAAATGAAATCGAGTGGAATGGCATGTATTGTGGGGCCAACAAAAACACAAGTGGCAGTAGCCACTAGGCAGCACGTGACGCATACGCCGCGTGTTACGTAGCAGCGGTGGCAAAATGAAAACAAGTTTTCATTTCCATCAGGTTTTCGATGTTCACACGGCCAAGTGCTTAATCAGATCGATTCGCGAGTGGGTGGTGTCTTTAAGAGGCAACACCACCGTCAGTGGGTCAACCACATTGGGATGTCAATGACGGCTTTTTCGTACTCTCTGTTTTGCTACACATTTTTATCGTCAGCTGCGAATGCATACGGATAATACACTTGATTAGATGCCAACTAACAATGACGTTGACCTTACTCACTGCCGGACTCATTTGCGATTCCGTCCACTTATCACCTTCCGTTTTGCTCAATAAAAAACCATATCAACTTTGGAATGGTCTTCTCCCCCTGAGTTTCTAATTGTTGAACAAGTGCTGATAATTAATTCCTAAATTTAATAAATTATGCTGTAAGCCAAACTTGTATATTATCATCGAAGCGTGGGTGTTTAAATAATAATAATAAATGGGGTATGATTATTCTGATGGCTATATAATAATGTCTAAGTGTATAAATATAATAGACATCAGAAAACATTAATGCCCGCAGTTAATAAGCAATTTCAAGTTAGAGTGTCTCCAATTCGCGTTTCTGGTGCTCTTCGTGGCTTTAATCGTACTCCAAATATTATGAATGTAGCTTAAATATCTTTTATTTATGTAAATGTGGGGTCTGCATTCATATATATATATTTTTTTTTGTACAGAGCGGAAGAGTTTGTCGCGCTTATTTATGAGGAATGTTTTATAGTTGTTGCTGATATAGCCACTTAATAATAATTTTCGTCTTCTTTGTTTTGCTTGGATTGGCTTTGTTTCCACGTTATTTCACGACGTCATGCCGTGCATTTAATTTGTATTTCTTTTTTTTTAATTATCGCACTGCTGGCTTTAATTTAAATGTACGTGTGGCTGGCACTTAATTAGCAGCTTTAAGCCATGATGATCGTTATGGTTGCACTAAGAACTTTACGGGTACCGGCTTTATGATTCTAGCGAAGTGATTTCCAGACTGACATTGAAAATTGTGTGGTTCACGTTATTGAGAATAGCGTTAAGAACTATTTAAGACTATAATGATCTATATAAAAGCGAACATAAAGAGGAAGACTGCACAAGTCTGTTATGCGATATATTGATGATTTGTTTGGATAGTAACTATCTCTTTAGTTCCCAACCCTTTGTTTTTTTTTTTTTTTTGACAACCTTCTTTCACAGCCCACTGGCCATCCAAGCTGACCTACCCCAAGTCAAATATTGCCGATGGTCAACAATTGAATCTTTTGAGTGCGCGTATCAACAAAGACGTTAGCTTGTTTGGCTTACAAGCCGTTCCGCCTTGAACTTATGTGCATAGTTACGCCCCAACCGCCCACTTGGGACACGATTTTCCAGCTGACATTGAGGCAGAATCAATGCTAATAGATGCCACTTTCCGTTTCAGCCTAAGTTTCCACTCCACGGCGATGTCTCAGCTTACCCAGCAGAAATGTAAATACATTGCATAATGTCGAGGCAGCCGTTAGCACCATGGCAAATACAATAAATTAGTTTAAATATTGTTTCAAGTTCTGCGACGGTTTGCGTTCAATGAACCGCCGAATTTGGGCGTGCAATTCCAATTCACTTTCGTACGCGAAAATTAACATTCAAATCGGTTTCCGCATTTGTTTATGTATTTCTTTGCCTAATTTAGCTAAAACATATCACGACTACGATCGATAAAAAAAACGCTCTGTTCTCAACGAGCTGCCAATACTGACTGAACGATCGGAACTCCCGATCTGACGAGCTAGACTCTCTGTCTCAGTCGACGGCGCTGCTGACGTCTCTGCTTCCTTCGCCGGCAATCTGATAAACAGAATTTGCGCGGCCCTAAAACGAAAGACTCAGACAGCAAACTTTAGCGCGATTGTAAGCCATAATACGTTCCGTATTTAAATGAGTTAATCAGGCATGCAAAAGCCGGCCGAGATCGTAAAACAGTTTTCGGTTTCCTGATCGTCGTGCGTCCAACACCCACCCACCGCCACCCATTTCATGCCGGGCATTCGCAATGAGTAGGCCACCCAAGTGATCTTTGCCGGGAAAAAGGCAATCCAAAAGTTCAGCCGGATCCATCTGACAGGCAGCTCACCTTGACCAGATGAGACTTTCCGTTTCAATTCACATATCACCTCTCGATCGCATCCAACCTCCGACATCCGACAGCCACAAAAGGGGCAGATATATCTTGAATTAAGATAAATCGCTTAAGTCGTTGGTATAAGCAATCATGAATATGCCGTTACATTATTGGGACTTAAGTTCCAACTAATATGAAATTCATTTTTTCTCTAGTGGGAGAACTTATTTTTAACTAATAGTTTTAATTAATTTAAATGATCCCAATAAACAGTTATTAAAATTAACGAAGGACAGCCACTCCTTTTAGTTGTACTCAATTTTATCTGACCCATTCTTTGTGAATCGAAACCCTGTTGTTTGTGCAGATCAATTAGTATGGCGCTGATTTATTCATTAATCACTCCAAATATATGCAAGGTTTTAAATAAAATTAAAGATCTTGATTATCTTA
Organism: Drosophila melanogaster; assembly: GCF_000001215.4. Taxonomy (NCBI): domain Eukaryota; kingdom Metazoa; phylum Arthropoda; class Insecta; order Diptera; family Drosophilidae; genus Drosophila; species Drosophila melanogaster. The sequence continues at coordinate 16,879,898 of NT_033778.4, read as the reverse complement.
GCATAGTCGAATGCTCTGACTATGCTTCGATTACTTCGATTACATAATTTGTGGGCGTGCGATTTCGCGGCTTTTTTCGCCAACGTCTCAGCTATCGATACGAATACGTCGAATTCAGTGGCGACTTAAAGGGTATATCATAACAAACATACAAAATTTAAATACAATTATGCATTCAATGCTAATAAAAAATAAAGAAAAAATATGTTTCTACGCGATGTTTTAAAATACTATTCCATTACGTACAGCGTGAATATTTAACTTAAATCCGAAAGGTACAAAGCCATTGAAATCTTTGTCATGACAGCTTGTCATGGTAGCCAAAACGATGACCAGTCAACCGTAAATCCCTCAGCTGTTGATACAGATGGCAGGAGATAATTGCATAAAGATTCTTTGGACATTTGTGGTTGCCAATCGAACACTTGATTGATTTGCCATTGCTTGTAAAGCCACGGAATTCCAATTAAACGTATATCTAGCTAGCATATATGCAATTAAACCGCAGATACCTTCGATGGCGAACAACTTGCACGGCTTTCGATGTGACATTGAAAAGCCATCAAGTGCAAGGGCTCAGAGCCGCACAGTCAAGGAAATATACTTTAGCCATGTATTAGCCATGTAGGTTCTATATCAAGAGCAAACTAATTAGTCGTACTTACACCCGCAGTTGTGCAAAAAACAGACTATGAGAATAACTTTACAACTTCCGAAAGCCTTGGCAATCCGATGGCTCGCAAATAATAAATAAATTTGGAATGGAACAAAGGGAGCAGTTACCAAAAATAGCCATAGTAACTATTAATAGCTTAATGCGATCGTTAACCAGTTCATTCAATCAGCGCTTAAAAAGCTGCTGAATCACAAAATTAATTACCCGAGGGGATGGTCAACAATGCGCGATTCTTATAAATGGAAAGATTCGAAATCAATAACAAGTATCATATGTTTAACGATCTGTCAGTCTGAGGTCGAGCACCCAAACTGACCTCAGAAGGCGTCTATGCAGATATTAAGATATGGAGATACGAACTTATCGAGCACAGCTCATCATTAATTTGCATAATCACTTGCTAATTCGATATGAAATCAGACCGAAAGGCAATGAAAAGATCATGTTCAATGGGTAATACTTAGCCTAATTTTTATGGATCTGTAAAAAAGCTTCTGGACAAAATGCTTGACAATAAGCTGTCATAACTTACACCTAATCAGCAGTTGACCTAATAAACTTGGTCGATCAATATTTGAACAGTTACTTTAGGGTTTTTATGATTTTCAAATTTATCAAGGTTACAGAAAAAACTTCAGAGACCAATTAAAATTAAATTTAAACATATGAATTCCATGTTTATTAGACTTATGCCTGCAGTACGTTCTGGTAAAAATTATACTTTAGTCAACTTAAAAGAATGCCGAATTTGAGCAGGTCTTATTAATAAACTTCCCTCATTTAGGACGACTTAGAACACGTCTGTCACCATAAACTTTAAGATAATTTCAATAAAAAGTGAATGTTCATTTAGCACTAGCAGCATCATAAAGTTTTAACCTAAACAGCAGCTGCAAATAATTTTTGTTGCCGCAGAAAATAGGCGTTACTTTTATCACTATTCGTACTTTTGCTTTATGACAAAAATATTTAAGAATAAAATGTTCTTTTTGGATCTTTAAATTTAAACGAATAAAACGTATCATATCAAATCGAAGAAAAAAATAGATTGTCAGTTTTCTTGGGACTGAATGTTTTATAAACTTAAATGAAATAACTTGCATACTTTATGGCTAACAATTATAACCAATTTCTAGACGCTAGTGAAGTGACTACTTAAGGGCTTAATTTAATTTCCTCTTCCAGGACAAACTACTGAGTAAACTGGAGGAGGAAAGCGAGCCGGATCCTCCAACCTCCCAGGAGGACGAATGTGTGATCTGCATCAATGCCCGGGCCACCATGCAGACATCGCCATGTGGCCACCGCGTCGTCTGCCGCCGCTGCTTTGTGAAGACCATTCAGAGTGCGGTGGCCCAACGACTGTTGCCCCTTCGCTGCGTCATTTGTCGAGCGCGGGTCAATCGTCTGACCTCGTCCTCGGGCACTTGGCGAATCCAGGAGTCGGCCAGCAGCTACTCAATGGGCGCCAAGAGTTGGGCCTCCGCCGGAGTGGCCGCCGGCGGTGTGGTACCCTCGGCGAGCTCCTACTCGATGAACGATGCGCACAGCGGCCACCATTCGTTCCACCAGCCCACGCTGCACAAGTCGGCGGTGGGACGGCATCACCCGCATCATTACGCCGCCCGAGGATCAGCCCATGCTCGAGTCTCCCAGTCGGACAGCCTGTACTCGATGAGCTCGACGGGATCGGCGGCTTCATCGGCCTCCGGTTATTCACACTACTCCAAGACGTCTTCCATATCGAGCAACGGTCCCTGCTCACCGGCCTCGCCGGCCGTGGCTTCCAGCTCCAATCACCTGGCACCGCCATCGCCCACCACCCACCATCACAGTCATAGTCTGGCCTCACCCACTCCATCGGGATCATCGGGCAGTTCCCTTTCACCGCGGGAAAATGGAACTTCACATTCGCATCATGGTGGGTGTCCCATTGGTTGCTCCGGTGCCGTGCCAAGAAAACCGCTTCACACGCTCACCAATAGCTCATCCACGCCCATTTCCGGTTCATCGTCGAGCGGAAGTGGGGGAGGAGGAGTGGGCAACGGCAACGGTAGTGTACCAAGTGGAATGATGACGCCTACGCATACGTATCCTGGCCGAAGGCATGTAAAGAACCGACTGATGGACATCCAGAACCGCCTGCCGCCGATCAAGGAGTTCCGCAGTCCGGCCAAAGTGCCGCATCCTTCGCCCGTGCACGTCAGCAATCCCAGATTTCGGTGAGTGGAATACCAGGATCAAATATGTATTTATATATGATATAAATGGTTATCGATGTCTCCTTGCAGTTACTCCACTTATACAAAGTCCAGTGCCCATGAACTGGCTCCGTTGCTGCGTGAATCCGGATCGTCGCCTCCGCCACGTCGCCCCAGTCCGATGAACATCCAGCTGAGCTGCTCCGCACTGGCCCCGCCCCCTTTGAAGGCGGGCGGGGCAAAGATCTGCCCACTGACCTCGAAGAACTCGCTGCCGAAAAACGCTTACGTGATGCCCAAGGATAAGAAGCAGCCAGCTTCTGTTCCGCAAGGGAAAGCTACTGGTACTGCCTCCAAGTCGACTCCACAAGGAGCAGGCTGCTCGAGGGCATCAGCTGGATGTTCTGCTGCCAATTCAGGATCAACTGGAGCTGGATCGGCTAGTAATCCCAAGCCCTCGTCAAGCTCTTCCAGTCGCAGTTTTCCGCTTTTCTCCGCCGCCAGTAATCAGAGTGAGTTTTAAAAAGTGGTTTTTATAGCAAAATCGCTTACTCGCTTATCATATCACCCAAAAACTTTGAATTCCAGGAGAGAAGGCTGACAATAAGAAGAACGAATCTGTTGAGCGCAAGAAAAAGGAGGAAAAGCTCAAGCTGAAGGCTGAGAAGGAAGCCAGAAAGGTGGGTGAAATTGCAGAGAATCCGTTGTACTCGCGTTCCTTTTTTGTTAGCAGGATGCATTGTTTTCCCCCACCCTTAAGAGTTTCTGAACCAGCCTGTGCATATTTGCATTGTTTGTAATTGGCCTCGTTCCCCTTTTTTCTTTTTACCAACTGTTTTGGAAAAGTTTTTCATTAATCGCGGGCGAAAGGGCTTAGGGAAATTGGCGGGGAAATGCTGAACCTTTTGTGCCGGCAAAGCATAAATTTCCAAACTTATGAGCACGGCTGGCTCATAAAGCGCTAACAATTCCGATTTTCTTGTTTATGATTTCCACTGCATGCAAATGCAAGCCAAGTTTATTCACTCTCAATTTTGCAGGAGGAAAAGCGACTGGCCAAGGAGGAGGAGCGTCTGGCCAAGCTGCACGCCAAGGAGGAGAAGAAGCGGGGCAAGAAGGAGGCCAAGGAGCTGCTGTTGGCCAACGATGGGAACAGCAAGAAGTGAGGGAAGGGCACCCAATTAGCCAGCAAAAACGCATATTTCCAGTTGCAATTCTAGCCATGTAAGATCATCACCAAGTACCCGTGTAACCGTACTATATCAAGCCAGATAGGATCGGATGGAATCAGACCTCCAACTCACACACCTCAACACCCCCTACCCATATGAATCGAGCTTGATTGTAATTTTATGAACGTAATTTGTCAGTTAGGCCTCAATCATTTCCATGATTTTTTACTCGAAATAGAAAATAGAGAAGCCAAATATTTAAAAATAGTTTCTTAAAAAAAAGAATTCACTGTAGAATCGTGAAATTTAAATCACCTTCATTGTACTTGTGTCTGCATATTTACTTCTTTTGTGGGCGTTTTTGGCATTTAATGCTTTTAATTCAAAAGAAAAACTATGCCAAACATTTGTATTTAAATGATAAACCTTTGGCAAGCACTGATTTTTTCACTAATATTTTGCTTTCATTTCGTTTATAGTCGTAAGCAGAAACTTCCACTTAGTTTTCATTACGTTCACTGCCCACTTTCATAACTCTTCACCGTCTAGAGATATGATAAGAATAGGATGATATTGCTGCCTTTCGTTCGACATTGCCTCAGTCTCAGTCTCAACATGAATCATTACCAATTAAAAAGGTTGTTGAAACAATTTCAATTTGAACAGATTCTGATGAAAATATCCGTAACAGTCCTTTTTACTTTCAAGTTTCCATATACTAGACTACCAAACAGAATACCCCTTAATAGAGAGAACCTCATCTCGAGATATAGAACCATGACCACTGAATGGCAAACCAATGTTAGAGCCAAGCTTTAGCAAACGTAAGCCAGAATCTGAATAAATTAATAACTATGTACTACCAGTATGTTAACATGTTTACAAAAAGCGAGAGCATATTAAAGTAGTTTTCATATACCCCTCTATATATATTATATATATATATCTGTATCTGTAACTAAATCTATAGAATCCATACCTATATTGGAAACTGTTCAAATGCAAACATAAGCAATGTTTCGATGTATGTACGTGTATATGTGTTACCAGGATTGTTTTAAAAACAGACAAATATATCCCCGAAAAGTGGGAAACGATGAAACCCAATAAAGAATCAATTATGTTGAAACCGTTTCCTGCTCCTTGATGATCTTTTCCTCTGCCATCCGCTCCTTGGATTTCAGACATCGATTGAAGACTTTGGCAAAGATGTAGGGCAACTCTTCCTGGCACTTCAGATTGCCCAGTTTGTGGAGTGCTCCGAAATCCAGGCAATCGATGTGCTCGTCTCCATTGCAATCCTGGCCATGTTTGAACATATAATTCTGCACCGTGTTCGCTGCACAGTGGGGCTGATTAACGCAGTTCGTAAAAGCTGAGAAAAGGACTGGGGAATTGAAATGGATCTATTACTTGGATATCCTGAACATACCGTCTTCGGAGAGAGCTGTATCTGTGGGCAAAGTTAGTTTGCCCGCCTCCACCCAGTAGCCCCAAGTGATTCGGAATATACCGCAGGCCCCATTTACGCAAATTGCGGATGCATTGCAGCCACTCATTGTTTCGCATAGACAGTCTAGGCAATCTTCCGTGACGGGTTTGTTTTGCACTAAATACACAGAAAGAAATACTAATCAATACATACTTATTTCATCAAAAAAAAAAAGAAAGAAGATAATTTTTGTATAAATGTGATTTTTCTTAAGAAGACTTTTTAAATATCAAAAAAGCATTATATTATGGAGCTAATGAATAAATTATATTCAGTGTACGAGAAAAGTGGAAATGGGCGGATGTTACAGCCGGCTTTATAGTATAAAGCTATTCCTATAAACTGGCTTTATTTTACAGCGAACCCAGATGGATTACCATAATTATAGAGCACCACGTCAACTACGTAACACAGTGGTTATAAGGTACTATCGCTACGGAATTGATGGCTTGTGTAGCTGGGTAGCACTTACCCTCATAGCTGGAACCACTGTACACCAGTAGCCACAAACAAACTAGCAATCGTAGCATAACTGAGCTTTGAATCCGATCGAGAATCGAGAACCCGACCTGCAAGTGCCGTGTTGACCAAACAACTGATCTCAGTTGACTCCAAGCCACTAGTTTATTAATCGAAATTAACGCCTATATTAGCTATGAGTTATTTGCACATAAATTAAACGGACTCTTCCTCATAAGTTAGTTGCTAAATACTAGAAAAAGTTGCATTAGGCCTAGCTGGAATTCTGACGCTTGTCATTCCGCATCGCGTTCCTCAAACATCGTTTGAAAATGCTCTCGTAGGTGTAGGGCATATCCGCCTTGCAGTTGAAGGGACCCATATAGTGAATGGCACCATAATCGTAACAGTCCTCCTTCTGATCATCGTTGCAATCCTGTCCGTACTTCACCATATAACTCTGCAAAGTATCGGCCGCACAATACGGATCATTGGCGCAGTTGGTAAAAGCTGAGTATATTGTAAATTCAAAGGTAAGTAAGTAAATGCACTAAATTGACAGATAAACGCAGTTCTTACAACTATCCGTCAATGGCGAGTCGCCAGGTATGGTCAATCTGCCTGAGTCCACCCACTGATCCCAAGTGATCCTGAAAATGCCACATGCCCCATTCACGCACACAGCCGTCGCGTTGCAGCCACTCAAAGCCTCACACATACAGATCAGGCATTGTTCCGTGATGGGTTTTTGGACCTCGGCTTGAACCCAAATGCCAACGAATGTGAGCCCGAGTACGAAAAATAATATATGTGCACTATGCATAGCTCGAGATGTGTATTCACTTCCGATTCGATGCCTTTCGCGATTGTTCAGCCACTGAAACGATTTCAGCAGTGACTACTGGTTTTTATTATCGAAAATGAGCGCCATCGAAGGTGACTAATTTCAGTTATAGGAAATGCACCGATCTGGTTTCCAATCAGCGGTGATTCCCGGGTAAATAAAAATATTAAGTTTATTAACATATATATATAATGTTTATTTTTTATTTACTCAAATCCCTCATCCTCGTACCTCTCGATGCACTCCTCGAACACACTCTGGAAATTGTAGGGCATGTCCGCTTGGCAGCCATAAGCCCCCAGTTTATGGATTCGAGCATAATCGTGGCAATCCATCTCACCATCATCATTGCAATCCTGATTGAACTTCTTCATATAGTTTTGCACCAAATCGGCGGCACAGTGCGGATCCTTGGCGCAGTTGATGAAAGCCTTTTCCGAATCGGGATGCTCTCCATTTACCGTCAGTTTGCCAGCATCCACCCAGTATCCCCAGGTGATGCGGAATATGCCGCATGCTCCCTTTTCCGCACTGGTGCAAATCGCCGTGGCATTGCAACCACTAATGGCCTCACAAATGCAGGTGAGACACAGCTCCGTTACCGGCTTATCCAGCACATGACCTGTTTACGCAATTTATTGTACATATAGCACATATATTTTTGGCGGAAAAAACGTACCTTGGCCTTGAACCAATGAAGGCGACAGCACCAGCAGCAAATATATGGAATATAGCAGGAAAACTCGCATTTTCCGGCTGGTTAAAGTAATAACATCCAATTCCTCTGCCCCTGAAACTGCGAATGGTTCTAGCGATTCCCATGAACTGAGTACTCAGTACCCGGTAAATGCGCCAATCTAGCGGGTAATACCGGTTTATAGGGCGCATCCACACAAAGTGTTAAGAATAGTTCTACTACATACCCCCACTCACTGACTCCCAGTTGAAACTTACAACAAAAAGTATGCTACACTGCGACTCCTAAATATTTTAAAGCGTGTGTTAAAGACTAGTTTAATTTTACTGTATTTCAAGCCAAGATGTAGAGAATATGTATGTAAGCAAGGAATGTAAAATGTTTTTTACACGAATAACCCTAACAAATAAGTAAAATTCATTACAATAATTATTTTTTTTGTCCATTCGAAATAATTTACTAAATTTATGAAACAAGTGTGAAGCACTGAAAAGTTAAAAATATTTGCTTGTATTGTCATTTATTCTGAATCGAATTCAAATGCATTGCCATAAATAATTAATTATTACATTATTTAAATTTAATTACAATATAAATTTAGCAAGTTAATGTGTTTATATGCTAGAGCGCACGTCGATCTGCTGGAACGAATTAAGGCAGTTGGTCAGCTGCGTCTGGTACTGGTAGCTCAGCTCGCCCTTGCATCCATAGCCGCCCAGCTTGTGGATGGCAGCAAAGTCGTAGCAATCGATGGCGTTGTCTCCATTGCAGTCCTGGCCGAACTTGGTCATGTAATTCTGGATCGTGTTGGCCGCGCAGTAGGGATCGTTCACGCAATTGGCATACGCTGCAGCGAGATTAATGTGCATCAGATGTATGATAAGGTTTATTGCATAGGTAATGGATGGGACACTCACCATCCTCCGACTGGGGACTCTCGTTGCCCAAGGTCAGCTTGCCGCCGTCGGCCCAATATGCCCAGGTGATGCGAAACAGGCCGCAGACTCCGCCGCCGCAGTAACGTGTCTGGTTGCATCCACTGATGGCCTCGCAGATGCATCCCAGGCACACATCAGTCACCGGCTTATCTGTTTCGGGTTTAAAGATCATTCAAATCAAATCAAATCAGTTCAGTTCATTTTTATTTTTATTTTATTTTCCAGATTAGCCTCAAAAGAGCGTTAGCAGTGCAGATTTGCCCAGATCATGTCATCGCTTTATTCAGAGCATTTGGTAATGTTTTGAATTTTTAAGAGTTATAACAAGTTGAAGACTTTGAAATTTTAGCAGCTCACAGAAAAAAGTAGTAGGAAACTAATTAAACAAAAAATCCAGTTGACCAATTTGGTTTAGGTGTCTTATCTTGAACTTGTTAAAAATTCTTTTAAAATTTCTTACGTTCATTATTATAAATTCCAACCGAAGAGATTTCCGTGTAAAATAACAACAGGTACTACAATAAAACTAATCCTAGTGTGTTATCTGTGTTTCCCCGGTGCGAGCGGGTTCATAAATTTCAAAAATTCAATAAAATTATAAAATATATCCAAGAAACGAAAAGCAATTCCGTTGCTTGCACGCCCATGAACCTGAAATCCATCGGCCTCACGTTCCCATCCCATTTTGTATCGAACTAGTTTTGCAACTTTCAATGGAAACATTGAAGCATCTCCGTAGAACAAAATCTGGCAGCGCGTAGGCGAGGATGAGTCAATTAATCGGCGTTATCAAGACCTTGTTCTTGTAATTAAATTTTGTATTTTTAACGAGTATCGGCATTTTGCCAATTTTGCGAAAAGATCGAAAGAAGCGTGAAGCACAGCATGTCATCTAGCCTTCTGGCTCACCCACACACACGAGCAAAACTCTGAGGTTTCTGAGTTCAGTGACCTATGCAAAGTAATCTTCAAAGGCATAAAAATTGGGTCAAGATTAAAGACCTTTTATATATTTCCACCTTTCTAAAACATATCATATCAGTGCATATTTTAGTTTATATAAACACCTTTTCACGGGGTTTTCCTGACCCAGAGATAACCCACACGCAGCAAATTGTCACGAAAGTGGGATTTTTTGAGGTCTAACAATGGAGTACCGATGTGCACCGCAAAATACTGTTCCGGATTCGGGGAAATCTCCAGTAAAACTACATCCTTTTCGCGAATAATGCAAAAATAACGACTGATTGATTTCTGCTAATTACCCATTTAGACAATTAATTTATTAAACAGAGAAGCAAAGAGTTCACTTCAAATTACTGCCAACGATTAATAGATGATTTTCAAACTTAATACCAATTAATTTCCGCCAATGTAATAGATGTATACTAATCGGAAGTAATTTCAATGGCAATGATGCGTTATTGAAAACTAACGATGTCAACGGCCCGTGTTTTAGATGATGGATGGTCGATTATGGAATCTGAAACCGATCAGAAATCCCCGAGTTTAAATGGACGTTTGTCAACCTCCAGATACTTGTCGTATGCAAATGGCGACAAACACGATGGATGGATAAATATATCTGGGAAATCCGCTCAAGAACGAAACATGTCTTGGCGCAGAACAAAAGACTCAAATATCTATACAATTGCTAATTAATGTTAATGAATGCAGACGATCAGGTATTTGTATATTTCGTGTTAAAAGCAAATCTCAGCAAATGCGTAACAAATACGTCTCGCGAACAATAACAAGAACGGAAATGTTCTCGCCTATATAATGTAAATATATAGTTTTCGATGTATTTAACTCACCCTGAGCTTGAATGAGGGCTGCGAATCCCAGACACAAAAGAGCGCCAATAGCCAAAGTGCAGCACAATTTGTTGGCAGCCATTATAAGCAGTACTTGTGTCCGAAAAATATTTGTTTGCAAATGCAATTTGAAAAGTCACTGAACAGTATCACAACTATCTGTAAACAACCGACCTCTATCGAGCTGCCCGATCAACTGAGCTGAAAGTGCTACGAGCTTCGCTTTTTTGTTGACAAAAGCTCGCCGAAAGCTTCAAAACGGAAGACTTAAGCTGAGAACTTGAGAGAGCCAGCAAGCCAACTAAAGAGATTAGAGATTTTTACCGATTATAAAAGTATACTTTTTGGTGAAAATTACAAAATTTCAATCATTATTCCAATAAAACTGATGTGTTTTTACAATCTGAATTATGATTGGCTTATTGCAGCTTTCATGTGAAATATTTTATTTAAATATGAAGACAACTATATTTGCTTAGTTCGCTTTGCTCAAGTTTATTGTTAATATAAGAATCTCAGATGTTTAGATCTTGTTGAAGGCAGCAATGTCGACAGACTGAACAAAGTCCTCGAACTCCTCGATCTTCTCCTGCAGCAAATCGATGGACACCTTGTCGTCCTCGATGACGCACATGATCTGCAACTTGTTGATGCCATAGCCGACTGGGACCAGTTTGGAGGCGCCCCACAGCAGACCGTCCATTTCGATGGTGCGGACATTGTTCTCCATCTCCTTCATGTCGGTCTCGTCATCCCAGGGCTTGACATCGAGGAGCACCGACGACTTGGCAATGAGGGCGGGTTTCTTAGACTTCTTGGCGGCGTAAGCGGCAACTCGCTCCTGCTTGATGCGCTCGGCCTCCTCGTCCTCCTCGTCGTCGGATCCGAATAGATCCACATCGTCGTCATCGTCGGCGGCGGGCTTGGCAGCAGCAGCCACTGTGGGCTTTCCACCGGCCAACTGGGGCAGAGGAGTACCCGACCAAGCGGCACGCTCAGCGGCCTCAAAGGAGGCGATGTGGCGGTACCAGCGGGCCACGTTCACATTGTCGGCAGAGGGGGCCTTGCCCAGAGCATCGAACACGGACAGATCGGCCTTGCTGGGAGTATATCTAATGGGAGTATAGTAATGGGTAGAAAATTATTCGATCAATACATCTGCCGACGTGGTGAGGTCGTACATAACCTCACATTTAATGACGCGTGCTTACCCGCTGATGTAGCTGTTGTCGGCCAGGAAGGCGTTCAACTCCTTCAGTCCCTGCGGGGTGGTCACATCACCGAATGCCATTTTAAATGCGTTTTTGTGGGGTAAATTCGCGTTTAACAAATCTGGAGCCGTGCTCTGCGCAACGTTGCCGACGAAAGAAGAACAGAGTGACCTTCGCGGGAAACGGTCTTTAAACATATAATGAAAATACTGACTTTTTCCTAGTATTTCAAGTAGTTGCAACACAGGGTGACCCGGAGTTTGAGTAAATATCGTTCAAATATACCATACATTCAAATAGATTTTTAACGCTTACTTGTATTTTTTTTAATAAAACATAAGGATTATAATTAATACCTTATACTTAAGCTAGCTATTGGCTACGTAAATTTAAGGCCAAACAATTACATTTAATATTCTGAAAAGGAAAAAAATTGTATAGAAATTGTATGCTTCTACTTTGTAACTTGTGAAAACAATATGCATTTCCTTGGGCAAATTCACACAAATTGGGAGCTTGGGCTTAATAGAAATTAAGTTTAAGTAGATCCTTTACTTTCAAATAAATTCATATAAGTCATTGAATATTTAATTTAACACAAATATACCAAAAGCGCGGACTAAAACCGTGAATATCTTATGCGCAGTGTTACCGTTGCAGTGAAAATCATGAGGGTGAAAAAACGCCTCCAATCAAGCTATAATGCTACACAATTTTTTTGCAAACGCATAATTTTCACTGAAAAGCCGAAAGAAAAATTAAAAAAAAAAACGTAGAAGCGCATGAAAAAAACGGCTCAACAATAAGGCAGAGTAGACATTCGAAAGCCACTTAAACAAATGCCATAGGAAGCGTTTATAGTATTTCCTCAGCATTTGTGAAAAAATCGTCGCTTTCGGCTATTGAATTTTCAACGCGTGCGGTCAAACAGAACAAAAAAAAAACAAGTGGTAACCATAAAGAACCGAATTGAACCTATTATAAACCCAGAACTATGAGCGACTTCCAGCAACAAGGCATCAATCAATCGCAGGCACTCGCGCAGGCAATTCAGCGTGCCAAGCAGGTGAGTTCCCACCACTTGGAAGAGGAAGAAGCGGAAGTGGGCATTGATTCGGCTTCTTTTGCCCCAATCCCCAAACCAGATCGCAGCCAAGATCCAGCCCAGCCAGCAGGGCGGCGGCACAGCGGGTCCATCGCCACCGTCTTCGGGTGGAGGGCCTGGCTTTAAGCGTATCAACGACGACGGCGACAGCGGTCCGGAATCCAAACGCTCCTTGGGCAGTCCGGAGTACGCCAACAACAGCTCCAACATGAGCAGCGGTAGCGGGGGTGGTGGTGGCGGCGGCGGAGGTCCCGGCGGTGCCAGTATTACTCAGGCAATCGCCCAGGCTGCTGCGGTAGCCGCTCGTTTGGCCGCCTCGGCGGGAACAAGCTGTGAGGAGCAGATCCGTCTGCCCGAATCGGTAGCCGGCGCCTTTATGGGTCGCTCCAGTAACGACACCATCACCCACATCCAGGCCGAGTCCGGTGTAAAAGTGCAGGTCATGCAGGATCAAGATCGCGTTATCATGTTGCGTGGTCAAAGGGATACAGTCACTAAGGGGCGCGAAATGATTCAGAACATGGCCAATCGGGCTGGCGGGGGACAGGTGGAGGTGCTGTTGACGATCAATATGCCGCCACCGGGACCTAGCGGGTATCCACCTTACCAGGAGATCATGATTCCGGGCGCCAAGGTGGGCTTGGTCATTGGCAAGGGCGGCGATACCATTAAACAGCTGCAGGAGAAGACCGGAGCCAAAATGATCATCATCCAGGACGGACCAAACCAGGAGCTGATCAAACCCCTTCGCATATCCGGCGAGGCGCAGAAGATAGAGCACGCCAAGCAGATGGTGCTCGATCTGATTGCCCAGAAGGATGCACAGGGTCAGCAACAGGGTGGTCGGGGCGGCGGCGGAGGTGGCGGCGGTCCAGGCATGGGATTCAATAACTTTAATAATGGCAACGGCGGCGAGAGCACCGAAGTCTTTGTGCCCAAAATTGCAGTTGGCGTGGTCATCGGCAAAGGCGGCGACATGATACGTAAAATACAAACTGAGTGCGGCTGCAAACTGCAGTTCATCCAGGGAAAGAACGACGAAATGGGCGACCGCAGGTGCGTCATTCAGGGCACTCGCCAGCAGGTCGACGATGCCAAGCGCACCATTGATGGGCTAATTGAAAACGTTATGGTGAGTCGAAAGTATTTTCTTAAAGATGCAAATCCATTACCTATGTCTGATGTGATAGCAACGAAATGGCATGAATCGAAATGGCAATGGAGGAGGCGGTGGCCCAGGAGGAGACTCTGGCAACTCCAACTACGGCTATGGGTACGGCGTAAATCACGCTCAAGGTGGACGGGAGGAAATTACATTCCTAGTTCCCGCTTCCAAATGTGGAGTAGGTTCAAAAACATTCCGCCGGAGTATCAAGCTCTCTAAACGTTACACATTTCCATGCAGATTGTTATTGGTCGCGGCGGTGAGACCATCAAGCTGATCAACCAGCAATCTGGAGCGCACACTGAAATGGATCGCAATGCCAGCAATCCCCCCAACGAGAAGCTCTTCAAATCTAAGGGCACCACCGACCAGGTGGAGGCTGCCCGCCAAATGATTTCCGAGAAGATCAACATGGAGCTGAATGTCATTTCTCGCAAGCCCATCGGTGGAGGTCCCGGCGGTGGTGGCGGAAATTCTGGCGGTGGCCAGAACAATTCCCACCACAATCAGCAGCAAGGCGGCTATGGCGGCCAGAATCAAATGCAGGGCGGCGATCCCAACTCGGGAGCTGGCTACCAACAACAGCCTTGGGGTGGACCCTACGGGCAGCAGGGTTGGGATCCGTCCGGTCAACAGCAGCAAATGGCCATGGCTAATCAAGGGGGCTCTGCTGCGGGAGGAGCTTCCGGTGGTCAAGACTACTCGGCTCAGTGGATCGAGTACTACAAGTAACCATTTACCAAGAACGCTTTCATAAATATCTTTATATAAACCTATATATTTACAATTTAGACAAATGGGATGCCATCGTGAGGCTGAAATGATCGAGCAGCAAATGAAGGCCAAACAGGCGGGCGGCTCCTCCGGTCCTGTCCAGCAGCAACAACCCCAACAGCAGCAACAGTCCCAGCAGCAGACAGGAGGCGCCGGTGCCGGAGGAGCGGACTACAGTGCCCAGTGGGCGGAGTACTATCGCAGCGTGGGCAAGATTGAAGAAGCTGAGGCAATCGAAAAGACATTAAAGAATAAGGTGGGTGGAAAGCCATCCTTTCTATACAATATTATCTATATAATTATAACATTAGCAGCAGAACGGATCTGGTGGCCAGAGCAGTACGCCGAATCCCAGCCAGGGCGGCTCCGGCCAGCAGCAGCCCAATCCCGCTGCGGCGGCGGCGGCAGCAGCTGCTGCTGCAGCGGCGGCCGGTGGTTATGGCCAGAGCATGACGCCCACTCAGTATGCACAGTATTCGCAGTATTATGCAGCTGCTGCTGCAGCTGGTGGTCAGCCCCAGGGAGCGCCTCAGCCCGGCGGAGGGCAGAGCGGTGGTCCGCCGGGCAACTATCCTGGCAATTATCCGGGCGCTGGTTACGGCGGCTATCCCGGTGCGCCGGGCCAACAGCAGCAGAAATCGCACAAAAACGACAATCACTGAGGACGTTCGGATGTATCGGAATCGTCGGTAGGGGGAAGGAGGTGTATGTGGGAGTGGAAGCGAACGCCGAAGTGGAAGATGCTGCGGGTTGAGGACGATGCAGGTGCCTTGAATGGGGTGAGTTTTAAGCGCTAAGCATTTCCAGTAGTTGTCAGAGGAGTGTGTTTATGTATATTCTATTGAAATTGAATTGCCGCCTATAAATTATATGCATTATGTATTTTTGCTTTGTCCATCTGCTTAAAAATGATCGCTTTATTTTAGATAATCAGTACTCCTCATCTGCATTACAAATATTTTTACACAATACAATTTTGGGTTCACATTTTCCAATTATGTTCGTACGAATTTGTATTTTGGGCGAGATCAATTTTTCGGAAAGGATTTTAGGCAATGATAATCATGTGCCATAGTAATGGCCCTCCTCATCGGATGGGTGGTTGTGTGTTTGCATATGATTATCATTATCCTCCAAATCTAAGTTTGTTGACTCAATTGGAAAATGGTGTGATCCATTGCCTTACATTATGACTTGTAATAGCCTAACCAAATCTTGTTTACCATGCGTAAAACTCTTTGCAGTGATCTATTGTTCTACTATGTCCCTATGTCTTTTATCCCCCCACAAAACTAGCAAATCAGAAATGAAAAGCAAATGATTTTTAATTGCAATAACAACAGCAAAAGCAAAAGCAGAAGCATCACCACCACCACATAGACAACACACGGGATGGAGGCGGACATCAGGCGAGGACCCGGATAAATCGGAGAACGTTAAGCTTTTGCAGAATTGTAAATTAATACTATTAACACTGTCTATTATTTGGATACTGCATATAATTTCACCATAGCTTGTAAGAGATTATCCCGAGATCCTAAGTCTACTTTTACCTAATAATTATACATAATTCCGACCGATTGAAACATAATGCTCTTGCTGTTCATGATCACCACTTGCACAGACATACTAAGAGACGCTAATTGAATCCGTTTTGGGTGTTTTGTTCATTTTTATACACATCTGCATATATATAGTCATATATATATATATATATATATACATCGCATATATAGGTTCTTTCACCGTCAATTCAGGCAGCCAATCTGCAATGGGCGTTCAGTAATTAAAGACACCCTTTGTTAAAATTCTCAACTTTAATGGTAGCAATAAACAAATCGAACGTTTTATATACACGAACTCATTTTCACGTACTTAGCTTAGCTTAGTTGTACTAGAAGCCATTTGAACTATATATGATCGACATTTACACTTGATCATATATACATATGTCTGCTGATCTGGTAAGATTTAAAAGATTTGATCGAACCTTTTTATTAAATTTGATTCAAGTGAGGGCCAGGTACAAAAGGTTATCTTCCTTAATTGATATTTAACATCTTGCATAACAATATTTTCATCTTTCAGTTCTGGAGAATCTATGAAATCATTTTTGTAGCACTAAGGTGAAACTGAACTGAGTTTAAAATTATTTCCTGCTCTATAATTGTATATTTTTTTAAATTATAAACCTGGTTTGAATACGCTTGCAATATTTACCTTTAAACGAACGCGCAGGATAATCATGCTTGTTTTAATATCTATTTCACCAAATGCAAACATAAAGTATGTTATTTTCAGAGGACGCTCTTCAGACCAGTTAATAGCAGAAATACGAAATCAAACCCCAAAACTTTTTCACACTATAACAAATAACGAAAACAAAAAAAAACACGATGAAATACGAACCATACATATATTGTAAAAGTGTCAAACTTGGTAAGATTGTGTGTTGTTATTACTGTCTATTAAACATATTGCAATTGAAACAATGAAACTTACCCAATGAATGTAGGTCTACCATAATTTAGTCTTAATACCGATATATAATCTAAGTTTTACGTCTCCCCAAATATCTGATTGTTGCAACAGCAGATCAACCATATTGTAACCGTTGTTCGGCCACGCGGGATCAGTTCGGGACTACCATCCAAATCCTGAACTCCGTCCTGCGGCCGGCCGGCAAAGCATTGAATAAACATTTAATATACCATATAATATATATTCACATACATATATTACCAGCACGGAGCATTTCGGTGCTGTGTGTCCTATTGCGTTTCTATTAATTACATTTATACCCGTTACTAAACCAATCCTAAAACAAAATTTTAATGAATAGTAACGGGTATCAGATAGTCGGGGCTCGACTGTATCGCTCTTGATTTATTTATCCAGCTGATTGTTTATGCCACATATGAAAATCGTTTATTGAGCGTATTTTCAGAGGTTCTGGTCGTTCTTGCTCGTGGAAGAGATCTTGGGGATCGGGACGGGCTTTTGACTTTTCCCAGGGATGGTCGATTGATTGCCACATTATTGGGTATGCTTGGAACCACATTGGAGTACAATTTTAATATCAAACTGCACATATATTATATCCATAACTGATTATCCTGAATATTCTTTATACTACATACTATTCCTTGACAATTGACTATATATATGCATATATTTATATACGTATTTCTCAATAATTGCCTAGCAAAACGAACGATATTTGATTTCCCGAACAGTGCTCCCTATTGATAAATTCTGTGCTGTATACATATTTGTAAAATATCGTTTAAAGGTATCATTTGCTTGCTCTATAAGCGGTTTACATTGGCTCCCAAGCCAATCTCTAATTTATACTATTCCATATTGTGTACTTTAATATATTGAATATATTTCGTATAATAAGAGCGATTCAGGTCTAGAATTAGGAAATTTTTCGAATAATATGGCAGTTTGAAAGAGAAGAACCCAATTTTCAATGTTTTTGGGAAGTCGATTTTCTTTTTTCATTCTAGCAAAGGTTTTCAAGGATATCATCCTGCGTATCTTATATCGACCAAGGTAAGTATGACCCAACCAAATATTAAATGTAGAACGTTCAATAACCCATTTCGTTGAGCATTTCTTTTGGGTCCAATGTCAAGCCGTTTATTTTGCAATCAAATGATATTTTTGAAATTTACATTTCTGCATACATTTCCATTCGTTTCATTTAAATTACGTGCTTTGATCTATTTGCAGGAACAATTCAGAGAAAAGTTGATTCCTTCTCCCGTATTATCCACACTTCTCATTGATATATGTATTTTTGTCCCGAAATTGATATTTACATTGTTTTTTTATAAACATATATTAACCATTTTTGACAATATATAAATATATATATTATATCTGAATCATAACTGACTATCTGTATGTTTCAGCGTTTTGTCCACTCGACAGCTTTCAATTACCACCCGGTAAATCCCCGACAGAAATTAGTTTAATTATTTTCTTAAATCGTTTAGATAATTGTTAAATTCAATTGTAGAAAATGTCCCAATTGAACATTTTTAAATTCGAAATAAACTTTTCCCATGCTACAACCCAAAATAAAGCATTTTTTTCCTTCAAATTAAGTCAGAATTAATATGGACTATTTAAAAAAGAACATTTTTTTTTTTAGAAAAAAGAGATTTGTTCCGCCACTGGGATTTTTATCCACTATAGAAATTCCAACCCATTTAGAAAATCGATAAGGTTTCTCTTAATTTTTAGCACTTTATTACTGATACACTGCATTCCTTTTAGCATTTTTCAGCGAACATTTGAAATTAAAACAGAACAGAATGCACAAGAGTATATAGCTTAGTTGCCAATTTCTGGGACTAAACTAATTTAGTGGAGCTTTATTAGTGTTGTTTTTGATATTCATTTACGAGTTTACTACGGGAAAACTTCCATTGAGATGCGACTGTGATTTTGTTCTTTTACTTTTCTCTTGCTGGCAATTAAACGTTTAAATATTCGGTTTTTTCTATTCATTTGCTCTTTTAAAATTAACATACATCTATTATTACCTTGTAAATATCTAATATTTATAATATTTAACTTTATTCCCTTCCTCATTCCACATTCAATCTTCTGTTTGTTTATTTTTTACTCACAATTTGTTGTGAGCTTGTCTCTAGTTAATAAGCCGAGAAACCTTCCTATCTTCAATCACACTGGGCCCGAGCATTTGTGGTGAACAGCAGGAGTTGGGATGCGATAGAGACATCAAAATCAAAATGGGTTTCAAGGATATATTTTGGGAACAGCAGTTAAACATTTGTATCAGGAGCTCCGCTCAAGTGTGCCTTAAAATTACTCGCCCAAATAATGCATTCTTTTATTACATTAGCCAAAAACTTTTTGTAATCGTGTAAATTTAAAATGGTTTTCCACTTTCGTTTGTTTTTGTACTGCTGCCAGTGTGTGAAATTTCAATATTTCACGCTTTTACAAATTTTTAATTTTGCTTTTTGTTTATTATTTCTTGTGCCTTAAGGTTAAATACATCTTTTCTTGTTAAACGTCAAATCAAAATGCACTACAGTTTAGGTGTTTCTTTTTTATCGGATTTTTACAAGTTTCTCTTTGCTTAATTTACACACTTCGCAGAGCTGTCGTTTGCACATACTTTCAGGAAAATAGAAAATGATGTGCATGCGTGCGCACGGTTGGACAAATAAAAAGTTATATATACAGATGAATATATATAAGAATGGATAGTCGACTGCCGCTGACGTTAGGATTAAGGTGAACTGCAGATAGCTTTTAGGATAGGAGTACAAATCATATACTTATAGGAGACAACTACTTGGAGTTACATTTCGCGAACCATGCCCAACTTCTTTCTGCATCGGCGTACAACGTCCTGACTTTGCTATCGCCTGTTTTGTGTTGTATGTGTACAGAGCCTGGACCCTTCTTCGACTTTAAAGTGGACTTGTCAACGCGTCGTTTTATGTCGCAATTAACTAAGAATTGGGAAATAAATTGAGTTTCAGTAAAACAGAAATTATAAATATGCTTGTAACTTACCGCTTTCACTGTCGCCTTGATGAAGTCTTTCTTGTCTGTTAGGTCAAAGTCTGGATATTTTGCATAAACTTGTTTGCACACGGTTTTCATCGTAATCTCCTCAAGATTGGCTTTATCCAGAATCTCTTTGACATATCCGCGTATTTGTTCATCCTGCAAATAGACGTTCGATGAGGATAACACATTACGATTGCGATTACTGGCTACCAACCGTTGGGAATGCCTGTTTGCCCTTTTTGGTTAGTGGCTCATCCTCGTCGGATTCATCTTTGTCATCGACATCATCATCTTCCTCGGACGATTCCTTCTTTGATTTTTTCGATCGACTATCGGCTGCGGATTACATTAATTGTTATTTCATACGGTTTTCATATTACTTTTAACATACCCTTTCCAGCTGGTTTTGACTTGTTGTTAGCTTTGCTATTTTTCGCAGGCGTAATGGGCTTCTTGCTCTTTTTGGGACGTTCCTCCTGAAAAATTGGCATATACTTGATAAAACACCAAATGCTCGATATTAAATTAAATTTACATACTTCGCTTTGATCGCTGGCAAAATCGGAGACATCCTCCTCCTCTTCATCCTCGGATACCTCCTCATCTTCGCTATCTGAATCTTTACGCTTGCGGGAAGCTGCACCTCGTCCTCTACCCCTTCGTCCAGCTGACGCAGGAGCTGCCGGTCGTCCACGTTTACCCACGGAACCACGTTTACGTTTTGGGACCTGGGGATTTAGTTATTTTTTTTTATATAGGTCACTTGGTCATACGTTTATAATACATACATCACTATCGGCATCGGAAACTTCCGATTCCTCTTCTTCCTCGGAATCAGAGTTTCTTCTGCGACTTTTGCGCGCAGGACGACCGCGTCCACCGCGGCTTGGGACTTTGCGACCTGCTGCACCAGCACCACCACCACGACCACCGTCAGAGTCGGAATTGGCAGAAGGATTGTACTATAAGCAAAACGACAAATGAGCCAAATTGTGCGCATGGTTTCTGGGCGAAGGATACTTACATCTGAGCCCGACTCGGAGTCATCATTTCGTCTCCTTTTGGGAACTGCAACTTTCTGCTCGCTATCGTCAGAGCTGGAGAAATCTACATAGGCGGACATTTCTGAAATTTAAAACGTAAACATGTTTAGATATATACAATACTTTTGATTTAGATGAGCATACTCTTTCCTGCCGTCGCGCGCCTTGGACGTCCGGTGGAATTGCGTGCAGAGCCTCTGCCAGCGCCGCCGCTAGACTTTCCGCTCTTGCGCTTCTTGTCCTCTTCACTGGGCGGGTCCTCCTCATCTTCATCCAGATCCTCGTCCTCGGCATCTTCCTCCTCCTCCTCATCACCCTGCTCCAAGCAAAGCGACTCGTCCGGTTCCATTAGGAATTTGAGCACTCGAAGGACAGTCTCGTTCTTGCTGCCCTTGCGATCGAGGGTAAGGATCTCGCAGATGCTGCGCAGGCCCTTATTATCCACCTTTTTGATGGCCTCCAGCTTTTTGTTGTACTCCGCTGAATCCTTGGCAAACTCGAAACCGGCAAAGGATCGCAAGTTCTTCTTGACCACATTGTTCTTGCCTTGGGCGCCAAAGCAGATCTATAAATGAGGTGTGAAATTAGTTTTTGACAAGTTGTTGGCAAAAATGTTTCTCAGCTAACTTACTGCATGCAATGTTTGCAGACCATCTACACGAGTCTTGTTGATATTCTCATTAATGCGATCAATCTCGGCGAGAGCGACGACATTCTCATCATCCTCGGCCACCTCGTTGTTCTTGTCCAGGCCATCGTTCTCGTCTCCATCGTCATCTTCGGCATCCTCATCATCCTCGTCCTCTTCGTCGTCGTCCTCCTCCTTAGCCACCTTGCCATTCTTGGCCTTGGGCTCAGGTTTCTTGGGCTTATCGGCTCCCGATTTTGGCTTGGACTCATCAGTGGCATCCTTTATCTTGTCCTCTGCATCTAATTTCGGTTTCTTCTTCTCGCTCTCTTCATCGCTAGCTTTCTCATCAGCCTCATCTTCTGGCTCATCGCCGTCTTCCGAGTTCTCCTCGTCCTTTTCGGAGTTGTCCTCCTTTTTAGCATCCTTATTGTTGGACTTCTTTATTACCGGCGAGGGGGATTTCTCCTTTTTGTCCGCTGCAGCTATAATATTAATTGTAATTATTATTATTTGTAAGAGTTCAAATGTAATAAAATAAAAAAGATGTTAAAATAATAAAATGTCTTCAACCTTGGGACGTCCAATGCTAATTTCGTTTGGGAGCGCAAGGGAACATGAATATTGAAGTTTTGCTGTACCTCGGCATTAAACTACGCAGAACCCATTTAAAGGATTTAGCATGAACAAAAGCCAAGGAAGGAAGGAGGAAGGAAAGTTAAGAGAACTCAATCATCAAACTCTAATAATGGTTTTGTAAACATCGACACGGAGGGGGATCGAACCACATGCCAACATCAGCATAGCGCGGTAAACAAGAGAGACACAAGGAGCGACGCTTTAGACCGCAGCGCCACATCGGAACTCTCCCAATAAGTAGACCAAAGCGAACAAGAGGACGAGAGAGGAAAAGAACTTTCCCGAAGAGAGAGCGAAATAGTTCGGCGCGTTTTTTAAAATGCGCGGTAAATTCACTTTGATTTTTGTTTTTCTCTCTCGTTCTTCACACACACAGTTAGTTAGATTGTGTGTTCGCCTGGCTTTGCCTTTTAATTTTTTATTTACCTGCATCCGATTCGGTATTTGAAACAGCCGTTGAGTCTCCTTTGGCTTTTTTATCAGCGACGTCATCAGTGGCGGCAGAGGCAGAGGCGTCGACAGCGGCGGGGGATTCGGCTGCATCTTTGGAGCCCCTTTCCGGCTGTGCCCCCACGGCTTTCGCCACCCCCGCAGTAACCGATGCATTTTCCACATCGCTTACCTTATCGGCGGCATTTTCTTTGGCTGCCGTTTCTGCCGCTTTGTTAGCATCCTTTTCGTGCGGCGATGGCATGGAAAGATACAAAGTCAGAATTGGATTACACTTGCTAATTTTTTGGCGGCCAATACGATGGGTTTCGGTGCGCCTATTTCTTTTTTAATCGAATCGCAATTTGAGTGTGAGTTAGGTCTTCGGCGATTGCGAGTTTGTGTATGCGTGTCTTCTTCGCCGAGCGAGCAAGCGAGTGAGAGAGGGAGCAAGAAATGAGAGAGGCGATAGAAAAAACAACATTGCAAATCTATGAGGCGCACACACACACACTAGTCATCCCGCTCGCACCCACTCGCATCGGCATCTCGAGCCACAACGACGCCATGTTTATACACACAACCGAACGGCGGGAGAGAACCGATAGTCGGGCAGTTAGCCTCGCGGATAATTTGTTGCGCTCTATTTACACACAAAATACGTTAGCAATCCCGCCGTTTTCATTTCACCTCGCTGGCACACACTTTCCGGCGCTTTTTCCCACATTTTTCACCTTTTTACATACCATATTTCTAATGGCTTTTCTGTTTTTCCGTCAGCCGACACACATTCAATCTGCTCACTAGAAGAGGTGTCACAATCGATAGTATTGCAGCCGACAAGCACTAAAAAATACCCGGCAAAATAATGGGTGCCCTTTTCGTTGCTCACTTTTGGCGGGCTTTTTACAAGGGAATTAAGTTGGTATACATGTTCAGTTGTTAATACCATTTTATGATTCTTTATTTTAAAATGCATTTAAATTCTTTCTTGATAGTGTCCAGTCAACTCTATCGCTATTATCCTAAGCTAACCACATTGCTTACCTGTAATTATATTATAATTCATATGTTAGTCTGATCTGAATACAATATTTATATACCCCAATAAAAATATTCAAAAGAAAACTATTTAATTCTGGTATATTTTGATTAACGATAATATTATTCTAATGTATTAGTAACACTGATCTAAATAAAAAAATATTTATATACGTATATTATAATAGTCGAAAGAAATACTTTCTTTTTAAACAAAATGACTGGTATTAACCAGTCCTATATATTTCTGAAATATTTTGCTTTTTAATGAATCGGACTAAATTATATATATATATGCATAAAAAACATATTTGAAGGAGACACTTGCTTTTTAAATGATTTGTTAACCAAAACCATCTAATTTTGGAATATTTTGCAGACCGGTAGTCATATTTTAATTCATCAGTCACGCTGATCTAAATGTTAATATTTATATACGTTCATAAAAATATTCGAAAGAAAATGAAATAAATATGTAAAAACTAACAATTTAGCGAATAAAAAATTTTTTGACGTTCTGGTATTTATGTATTGAAAAGGCGGTCACTCTTGTTGGCAAAAAAGCGCGCGGCGTGTTTTCACAAACAAAACAATTTGATAAACCCCTGGCTATACTTAATATAATCATATATTTAATTAATTACAAGTGTTAAGTTAAAATAAAATCGCCATGGGAATTTTGGGCTTATCTAAGCTCATTGCCGATCTGGCGCCACAGGCGATTCGCGAAAGTGAGATGAAGCATTTTTTCGGTGAGTCCGGTTCTATTTGCTAAATATAAACAAAACTTTAATAGTATGCTCACATTTCAAAGGTCGCAAGGTAGCAATCGATGCTAGTATGTGCCTGTACCAGTTCCTCATCGCCGTGCGCTCCGAAGGCGCCCAGTTGGCCACCGTAAATGGTGATCCCACGTCCCACTTAATGGGCATGTTCTACCGCACCATCCGATTGCTGGACAACGGAATCAAGCCGGTATATGTCTTCGACGGAAAGCCACCAGATCTCAAGTCCGGTGAGCTGGCGAAGCGCGCCGAGCGGCGGGAGGAAGCGGAGAAGGCACTGAAGGCGGCCACCGATGCGGGAGATGATGCCGGTATCGAAAAGTTTAATCGCCGATTGGTCCGGGTAACGAAGGAGCACGCCAAAGAGGCCAAGGAACTGCTCACACTAATGGGTGTGCCCTATGTTGATGCACCGTGCGAAGCGGAGGCCCAGTGTGCCGCTCTGGTGAAAGCTGGAAAGGTTTATGCCACCGCCACGGAGGATATGGATGCCCTCACATTCGGATCTACAAAACTGTTGAGATACCTTACCTACAGCGAGGCACGAAAGATGCCCGTCAAGGAGTTCAGCTACGACAAGCTGTTGGAAGGTCTGGCCATTAACAATCGAGAGTTCATTGATCTATGTATTCTGCTGGGTTGCGATTACTGTGAGAGCATCAAGGGTATTGGACCCAAGCGAGCGATCGAACTGATCAACACCTATCGGGATATAGAGACTATTCTGGATAACCTGGACTCTAGCAAATACACCGTGCCCGAGAACTGGAACTACAAGGTGGCGCGGGAACTCTTCATCGAACCGGAGGTAGCTGATGCCGACTCCATAGATCTCAAATGGGTCGAGCCGGATGAGGAGGGCCTTGTCAAGTTTCTCTGCGGCGACCGGCAGTTCAACGAAGAGCGCGTTCGCAACGGTGCCAAAAAGCTGATGAAATCCAAGCAGGCCCAGACTCAGGTGAGACTCGATAGCTTCTTTAAGACACTGCCCAGCACTCCGAATGCCACAAACGCTGCAAAACGGAAGGCCGAGGAAGCAAAGAAGAGCGCCAATAACAAAAAGGCCAAGACCAGCGGCGGTGGACGAGGCCGGCGACCCAAGTAGTTCATTCGTGTGTTATCTGGAAAAACGTACAATTCTTTAATCTTAACTTAACCGTAAAGCCTATGCATACAATATAAACTACATCTTTGAGCTTAATGCTAGTTGGTCTGCTTGTGGGTGCGGGTGAGGTTGGGATGTTGGATTATGGATATTGGATTTTGAATTAGAGTTTGGACTGTGGGGGCTGCGACTACAGCAAATACTGCTTGGCCAGGGCACGCAGAAATCTCGATTTCCGCACCATGGCAGATTCTCGTTTGATCTCCTCATTGTTGTTTGCATTCAGCTCCAGAGTGCCC
Source organism: Drosophila melanogaster (assembly GCF_000001215.4). NCBI lineage: Eukaryota > Metazoa > Arthropoda > Insecta > Diptera > Drosophilidae > Drosophila > Drosophila melanogaster. The sequence continues at coordinate 16,853,819 of NT_033778.4, read as the reverse complement.
ATCATAGAAATCTGTTTTTTAAAAATGTTATAAAGATAAATGATTACCCGCAAATGAGCACAGAGTAATAGATTCCTACCGCTTCAAGTTTCCGACTGTGTTCGCCTCGCTTAGCGTGCAGATTGACGATGAACTCCAGCAGAGTTGTATCCCAGATGCAGCTGTAATATGCATCCATGGCATCGGTGAAATTCGACGATTTCTCGCTGAGATTCTTGAACACAATGCCGTAGTCGATCTCATCAAGGAACTGACACAGAACGGTGGCCTGCATGTGACAGCCCAGATTGGCGGCACATCGAATCATCTTGCGGATCACGTAGTCGTCGGCCACATTTCTCTGCAGCGGCATGGTGCAGTAGTCGGTGCCAGTAACCAGCGCATTTACATAGCAACGCATTGCGGACTCATTATTGCCGATGGCTAGATCTAGATCGCCTTTCATCTTCAGCCATGAAATGGTTTGCGGATAGTAGGACAAAGCCTCGGAAAGAAGCCATTGCAGGGTCTCGCAAACGCTCCTCAAACTGTAGCTGACAGGGCTGAAATGAGGATTAAAAGTTATTATTTAAAAAAAAACTATATTACTGTCTGTCTACTCACTTGTTAATGCTGGTAGGCCACAGCTGCATGTACTCGCAGCTTAAATCATGATTGGGGTCATCCTTAAGTATGTTGTGGACTTTGCCTATCATGGAGATGGCGAGTCCGAAAACGCTTTGGTGGCGGATTCGCTGTAGGAAGGCCTGCAGGGAACTGATACCGCCAACTCCTGAGGAGCCACGCTTCGGAACGTTAAGGAACATGCTTAGCATCAGTTCCCAGGCATCGCGACATACCTTCTTGGGGCCCTTCATCTTCTCCATCTCGATGAAGGTGGCGGCGAAGGCCAGGGGTAGTTCCAGGGGACCCGCCCGTTTATCCAGGTAAAGGAGAGGTGGAAATTCTGTGAGGTTAAGTAGCATGATAGCGCAACTCTCTAGGATATCCGGACGTGGGACGATTGAATCTCCTGCCTGCAGGGCTCCCAAACATTGCTTGCATCTTCCTCCCAAGGATTGCAGATCGAGTGGCTTCTGGTGCCACTCCTCCAGGCACTGTGTTATCTGAATGTGCAGGATTTCCCAGGTGATCAGCTTACACATCAGCTGCACATTGGCCGCCATCTCCTGGCGCTGATTTTCCGACTTCAGTACACTCAGCATTGAAACGGCATCGATGTAGTTGCCCCTTGTGGCCAATTCTCGCGCCTTGCCGAGCAGAACATAGCTGAAGTCTTGCAAAAAGCTAACCGGCATGGCCATAATAAGAGTTTTCAGGGGCTGTGGTACGTCCCAACTGGGATTAATGGCCCACAGAGGTTTTCCAGGAGCAGTTGCGCATAATTTCACTAGCAATATCCTCACTGTGTTGGCATTGGTGCAGCTTATCAGTTGTCGCTCCAGAGCGCCCACGTCAACCCTGCTCACTAGAAGGGGTAAGTTAAAATATAATAAATGAATTTTGTTACAGGAATGGAGATGCATCTCTTACTCTTGGAGTGACACATCCAGTCGGAAAGCGAGGCCAACGAGTTGGTGGGCACCGGCGGCGTCGCCTGCAGCATCTGTTCGTCAATATCCTGGAGTTCATCTGACGAGAACAGTCCAAATCCTCGCACCGTTTGTAGCAACTGTCGTGACTGCCCACCCTGATGAAGCAAACAGTCGATGAGGAAGTGCTTGAGTGCCGCCTGTTCTTTGAAAGTACAGTGGGGAAGCATTTCCTGCAAAGCCTCCACCAGCGGTGGCAGGCAGTCCAGTTCCCGGTACTTCTCAAAGTACTCAACGCTGCCAAAGATGCTGCCCCACTCAAAGATGTTTCGCACCACATTCAATGCAGCCACCTGCAATTGCAGCTGAACTGTCTCCTTGAGTATGCCCGTGGAGATGGAACCCTCAATGTCCAGTTCCACTTGCCGCCGGCTTATAAAGGGGATTTCTCGCCTTCTGTTGTCCATTCGCAGAATTGATACAATGTCTGTGTAGTTGTTAAGTAGCGATTGCTGGAACTTCTCCAGCAGTGACTGCTCCTCGGCGCTAATTCCACAGGCCTGCAGTAGACCTTCCAGTTCTGACGGTCGTATGTGGCAGTAATATAGAGTTGTCTGTGGCGGGATTGCCTGCAGATTAGTATTACACGCGGCGGCCGCTTCCCGGGCCAAAACATACTGTTTGGTGTACAGGTAATATTGGGCGAGCTCGTAGTGCAGTTGGGCTCTCAATTCCTGGGGTGTTATTAGGTGCATAACATCGTAGTTTTGGCCATTGCCGATATCATCACATCGCAGCGGAACAAAGCTGTCGTAGTGAAATATGTAGAAAGGTTTTGTCGAGGCGCAGAGTTGTTGCAAATACTCGATGGATGGTTGAGTCGGTGTGTCCAGAAACTGCTGGAGCTGGTCCACAGTTTGGTACCTATAATTAAGCCTTATTTGAGCATTAGAGTATGGATAACTTAACCACATCTTACATTGTGTTTTGAGGACGTGGCGCTTTTAACGCCTGCTCCTTTATCAGTTGCATTCGCAGCAGCATGCGGTGGTATATGGTCAAGGCGAATCTTGCTGCTCTTTCGTTTCCAGCAGCGGCTGAAAGGATTCACAGAGGATATAGAGAAGTATATGTGGAGGCTAGGAATTAACATACAAATTCTCGCGTCAAAATCATTGGGCAGGGGAATACTTAAGGAGCAGCCGTAGCTTATGGTGCACAGATCGCGCAGCAAGGCCAGCTGCATAATCACAGGCAGGTTCTTCTCCAATGCATCCAGATCCCACTTCAGCCAAGTGGCTACCTTCAGCTCGAGGATTTTCAGTGCCAACTGCTTGCGGTTCAATTGCAGGCCCTTCTCCGCGGGCCTTTGTGGGCTATGGGGCATGCCCACTCCGCCGGAGGCAGTGGGCGTTGTCGGCGCAGGGGCACCACCAACCACGCCGGGAATGGGTCCCGAATTCGATGGCGTCTGGTTTAGATTCTGCAAATCACTGCCAGGCGTCCCCACTGACTCCTGCGCCGTGTTCGGCGTCATGCTGATGAACTGCACGATCAGCTCCATGGCGCTGGGCTCTATAAATGGTGGGCATGGATTGTAATCTCAATTTGTCGGCCGGATTCCACAAGTGAGTCGAACATACCGGGATGCGGGCGCTGCAGATGCTGCGTAATCTTGTGCGGATCGAGCAGGAACTCGAACCACAGTACCGTTTCGGCAGCCAGTGGAACTGGCTTGGGCTTAAGAGGATCGTCCATGCTAATCCCTGCCAAAATTCACCAATCAAAACAAAAATTAAAGAATGGCGAAGGGAGACCAGCTGGCTGTGGCTATACAATCGATGTATCTATCGATGGGCGATAGATTCTGTCCGCTTTTGATTTCGATAAATTTGCCAAATAATTTGATTTGTGTTATCGATACATCCCTGCCAACTCGTTTTATGGACAATTGAAAGTTGGTTTTTGAAGATGCTGTTAAATTGAAATATTTAAATCTTTTTTTAAATAGACCAGTAGCAGAATGTACTGTTATCTTCTTGAGATTCTTGTTGGCAATTAAAGTTCTCCTTATTCGTTTGGGACACAAAGAAGTATTTCCGCTTTTCTAAAAAACAATTTTCCTCTTTTTGTTTAGGCATAATTTTACTGTTAATAATAATTATTTAGTTATCCATTTATATATGGGCAATTAACAGCCTTTACCTAAAATTTTACAATAATAAATACCCCTTAACCCAAATGAAGATTTCGAAATCCAGCTGTAATAATAAAATATAATACCGAATTTAATGTAGGTCTAAAGTTTATGAAATAGTTTTTACTTCTTTCATTTTAGTTTATATGTTTGTTTTTATTTTATCCATACTTCATTAGTACCATAAAATGTTTAACTCCATCTCCTTTGCACATTGATCGGAAAAACACAAACAAAAACGACCAAAAGGGGAGTACCTAATCATTTCAATATGCCTAAGACTATTTTATTGTTGTTCATTAAAAATGTAAAATAGCCTCAAAAACTTTTTGGTTAATTTATGCAAATATTCTGTTTGTTGTATATCGAGTCAGGTGCTCTAGAGTTGGGTTATCTCTCTCTTTCAGTTTGATTTCGATGCAGACACTGAAAGAAATCTATTACAAAATTGTATAGTTTATAGTTGATGTTTTGCGGAATGTTCATGGGTATTTTTTTCCACTGTAAGTTCCTCTAAGTTTATTGTACACCCTTTTTTTAGATGGTGATCTTTATGAGCATTTCTCGACTCCATAATCTGAATCTTAAATAAAATATTTAACGTTCAATCAGGTGATTTTATGCAAATTACACGTTTCCACTTAATACATATGCATATCTGTGTTTATGGCATTTTTCATCTGCTTATGAGCATTGGTTTCTATTGGACGGGATGCTGGGCTCGTCAAGGCTTCTTTTCTAGAAGCTAGACAAATAGAATTTCAAAAAGAAATATATTTTATTTCTGGGGTCAAAATATGCGATAATCTTTCTACATACTTTGTTGTGTCGACGTTTTTCCTATAATTATGCAATAAATAACGCGGCAAAGAGACTTAATTTTCAAACGCTTCTTCGCATAAAAATTGGTACAAATCTTTTTTAGTCGTTTTCTCGCCGATGGAAATTGGGTTGAGAAAGGTGTTAAGGGGGTGGCCTATAAAAATGTAAAATGCGTAAAAGTATTATTCCGAAATTCGTGTTAATATCGTCATAAATTTTAATAATAAATTGTCATCGAAAAAGAATAAACCTTTGGCTAAATTTAGATTTCGCCTTGAAGTCTTTGGGGAATTTTCTTTTTATGCATAGCAATAGCTATTCATTCATGCTTTACTTTTTGACGCAACCAAAATTCTTAGGGAATGATCTGATCTATATAGCACTTTCAATAGTTCCGAATCAGCGAAATGGCTTATCTCCTTCGGGTTCAAAGTTGCCCTCAAGGAATGCGCCTGTTTTGACGATTCGACTTGGGACTATTAAAATATAAACGTACGCTAAGTCATTGGTAAATAACACTGATTAGCTGCCTGATTTCGAAAGCGAGTCATTCGGGTTATCGTTACGTTGAAAAAATCATTTTGGACAGATGCGGTCAAGTGGCGTTTAAAACTGAAGTGAGTAGTACAGGGTATGATTACGAATTAAATTAAACAAGTATACGCAGTGTTGACTGCTTTTGAAAATATCCCCAAAAACCGTTCTCATTCAGTTGCTAGGGGAAATGAAAGATGTTGGAGCCTGTTCAATATTTGCATAATATGCCATACTTTGCTCACAAATTAATGTAAATTTCGTTTGGGGCAAGTGGAACACCTTTGGTCGTAGAAAACCAGAAACGTCTCAAAGTTAGTGAGGCTCAAACAAACGGAAAAAAAAACAAAAAACAAAAATATGGGGAAACAAAGGCCGAAAACAGCTTTTCGAAGTCTATTGATTGGGTCGTAAATTTGTTTGGTTTTGGGGGTTTCTGGCGCGTCTTTTGTCGGGCTTATTTGCATTTTATGCAGGTTGATGTTGAGCTCGTGCCATTCACAAACATCGATACACACAGGGCCAAGTATTTATGGCTTTGGCCTAGCTATCATTCAATAATCTTCGCATAACTAAGCTGACCCACTGAATTTCTCCATTGTCCAGGGCAGATCTTTGAAGTTGCGTGGTAAAGACTCTGAAATGAATGCAGCCTAATTAGATCTCTCTCCAAAGCCAAATTGTCATACAAACAAAAATGTATCATGGGGAAAACATATTCTTTTCAATGGTCATATGACCAGTGATTACGCATGGTTCGAAACTAATACTCTTTTCAAAGGTTGCAAGCTCTGGATTAACCTAAACATTTCGTAGGCAGTGATTAAAATTTATAGCATATTTTTTAGTTCTAAACTAACTGTTAACATTTAATCGAATATATATTATGAATATTATGAATATATGTAGTTTATGTTTTTAAGGGTATATCAGCATTCGTAATTTTGGAAAGTTCTTTATAATTTTCTAAAATATTTTTCTGAGTTCCTCGCTTTATATTCTTTTTCTTCTTGATGTTATTAATAATGCCATAAATTAACTAAATTCATTGCTATTGCTAAATCTTTTTACTTACGCACTGCGACACCGCCAAGAAAATATCAACGAAAAAAAAAAATCGAAAAAAAAGAAAAGTTGAAGGCGCACGGGGAAAAGTTTTGAAATGTGTTTTCTTGTCGAAAGAATTCGTGTCTGTCGTCTGCGGGCAGGCGGAATGGAAACGACGACACGAAAATCTTTCAGCAGCAGTTGACACACCCGGACGAGCAACCCGGACACCTACGCAACTTCTTCGGAAAGTCCGGGATGTGCTGGGGCTGATGTTCTTTCGGTGGAAGGGGGATTTCGGTTGAGGGATGCTGTGGTCCGGAGAATGGCTCCCCGGCGGAAAGAGAAAAATAAATGAAAATTGTGGCGAGCTTTTCGGCCGCCGTGTCGCCGCTGATGGCTTCTGAAATAATGCAAAACCAAATGTTGGGAAATTCTCCTCCTAATTTCGAGACATTGGCCATCCAGTCGAATAAGCAATACCCTGCAGTATCAGTATCACTTGCGTGCAAGTGTTTTTTTTTAATGAAATTATAGTATATTTTTCCTTTACATAATCATTTATGTTTTCTATTTGATCTGATTTAAGTTAAAAGTTATTTGGAAAATGTTTAATTCCTGACGCTTCGACTAAGGTAACTTTGCCCCACTAGCAATTTGAGTATAAATAAGACATTTTTGTCGCCGCCACGGTTTCTTCGGTGGATGTTTTTTGGAATTGGAAAGAATTTCAAAATGTGATGGCATTATTTTAGAATTTCATCGCTGTCGCCACAATGAGAGCTGTTAAATATCCCCACGCAGACATTTGTAGCTTCTTGGCTGCTGCCGTTTCTTTTTTTTTTTTTTTTTTGGTGTCCAAAAAGTCATGCCCCGGATTGTCCTGTTCTGTTTATTGGAATCATTTACCATGTAATGGCATCAATAGACGAAATGACAAATGTGTCACTAAGAAGTGTCACAAAAAAAAAAATTCTAAAGAATTCACGCGGAAATGCGGATCAATGGACCAAAAAAGAAACTGTCAGCGTGGCTTGGATAAAGCAGATCAGTTTGGAAAATATCTTTCAGATAAATCGAAGTGGATTGCTAAGACCTTTTGTACTGAAAACCACTCACACTCAATGAATTTCCATTCATTGAAAGTTTCTTTGGCATCGAATGCTTTTTGTTGATCTCGACGATGATGACGATCATCTTCAGATTGCCGCCAGTCACTTGATTCGGTTTTACCGTTTGCGGCAGCATTAATAGCCCGAAAATACACCTTACCTTGCCAAACAAAATCGAATTCGGAGAGCAAAAGACTCCAAAGATCGTGTCTTTTGATGGCCCAGCAATGACACACATTTGTCAAAACGGGTTCACTTCAAAAGAGCCCGCGAGAAAGGGAAAGAAATCGAGCTGCAGGGAAAGAGATGGGTATGCGCACAATGAAAGAGATGGCTGATGAAGGTGCAAGACAAGACGGCAAGGCGACAAGTGAAAGACAAATGTGCGGGCCATCAATTGTCAAATGGCAAACAGGAGGTGATCGTATTGAATATTTTCAAGTACACACAGAAAAAATTCCTTGGAATAATTGAATTGTGTGCAAAAAAAGAGCTTTTAGGTGAGAACGATGTAAGCTCTATTTCATACAATTATCTGTAATTCTTCATTTTCATGTTTTTTATATGTTTATTAAATTTAATTCTCAGTTAAATGTGTACTGCAAAATGGTAACAAATTTTTGTTATGGTAGAAATATTATTCTAATCCAACCTGATGGATTTCCCGCTGATGGTGTGGAAATGGTTGCACAATTGCTGCCCTCGCCATTCATCATCCATACAAATCCATCGTCATTCCCCTCCATTTTAGCTTCTTGGCCTTGTTAAGTCACGAGTCTCGGTTCTTTCTTTTTTATTTAGTTTTTTTTTTTTGGTTTTTTGTTTTTTTTCGGGGAGCCTTCAAGTATTTCGATTGTTCTGTTCGCCTTTTTGTTTGTGAGCAAATATTACGCTAGACCCTGAGACAGGGTACCAACTACAATCCATTTTACTTTGAGCCGATTGACAAGCCAGCCGAAAACATCTGGGACCGAACAAACGAAGGAGCCAACTCATTTGTTTAATCGCTATTGAAACAGTTGGTTTGGTTGGACCTGTTCTCCACTGTGTTTCATAGACTTAACTTTAACTCCACTGCGAGTGAACCTGTTCGATCAACCTGCTTTTCCCGCTTTTTTTTTTTTTGTGCCCCACCACCTTTAGGTTTTCGCTATTTGTCAAGCGTGTTTCCTCGATCATTCAGAGCCGACTTGACTTCCTATCTGCGGCACAGAAACCATTTTTGAATATGAAAACACATTGAAGATATAAACAATCCTATCTGCGGCAAAGAAACCATTTTTGAATATGAAAACACATTGAAGATATAAACAGTCATTTAATTATCGAAATTACTTAACACGTTTGTTTTATATATCAATCTATGTCAAATTTATATGTCTTAGAATGTATTATGCCAGGGTATATGCTGTTCGGCTAACCGATTTTCTTTATCGTTTCAAATAATGTTATTCTGAATAGTTAATGAGATTGTTTTTAAGAAAAGAATGGAATGATTTCGAGAATATATGATATGTCGCATCCACTGGTACCCATCAGTTGCCCCTTCATATTGACTCGATAAACTAATGAAAATGCTCGCAGTTTTTTCGGCAATTGTTTGGCTTCTCGCAGTGGCATCTCCCAGCCAAGGAGCAAATATACTGGGTGTCTACAGTGCCCTGAGTCCATCGCATCTAATCATTCATATGTCCACGGCCAAGGCTCTGGCCGAGGCAGGACACAATGTCACCGTGGTATCGATGATGCAGCCCAAGGTGATGCATAAGGACATCCATCTGATTGTGGTGCCAGTGACGAAAGAGCAGGAGCGTACGCTGGAGAATCAAATGGCCAGTATGGCCGGAAGTAAAAATAACATCATAACCACCATGTATCTACTCTTAAATGGCCTGGATGTGATGGTCACTTCACAGGCTGATCTGCTAAAGGATCCGAGATTCCAACGCGTTTTCGAGACCAAATTCGATTTGATGATATTGGGCTCGTTTTTCAACGACTTTCAATTGGGAGTTGCTGGCAAGCTGAAGGTACCCGTAATAGTCGACTGGATGATACCGTCGAACACCATGATCGATGAGTTTGTGGCCAATCCGTCAGAGGTCTCCTATGTGCCCAATGAGTCAACTTTTGCCACCACGCCCATGTCATTCTTCAAACGAGCCGAGAACTTGGTAAAGCACGTGATTCTTAAATACTTGACGATACGCTTTAATTACAAGTTCAATCGCATCTATAACGAAATCTTTACGGATAAAGATATGCCAACGCTCAGTGAGATGAAAAAAAATATATCCATGGTCTTTGTCGGTTCCCATTTGATCAGCGATGGTCCAATACGACCACTGGTACCAGCTATTATTGAAGTTGGTGGTATACAGGTGAAGGAGCAGCCAGATCCGCTGCCCCAGGACATTGAACAGTTCATGGAGAACTCCAGCCAAGGAGCCATATTTCTCTCTTTTGGTTCGAATATAAAGAGTTACATGGTCAAGCCGGAAATCGTTGGAATCATGTTCAAAGTGCTCTCTGGCCTGAAACAGAATGTTATTTGGAAATGGGAGGATCTAGAGAATACACCAGGCAATGCCTCAAATATTTTCTACAAGGACTGGCTGCCCCAAGATGATATCCTGGCACATCCGAATACCAAACTCTTTGTCACACATGCCGGCAAGGGCAGCATCACCGAATCCCAGTATCATGGTGTCCCAATGGTGGCACTGCCCATTTTCGGTGACCATCCATTGAATGCGGCTCTAATGGTAAATTCGGGATATGGCGTTTCACTTGATTTGCAGACCATCACCGAAGATACTTTCCGCGAGGCCATCAACGAAGTCCTGGAAAATGACAAGTACACTCAAGCGGTTCGCAAATTCTCCGCCCTTTACAGGGATCGACCTTTAACTCCCAGGCAATCTGTTCTTTTCTGGGTGGATTACGTTCTGAGGCATCATGGTGCTCCCAATTTGCAGAGTCCAGCGGTGCACATGGGATTTGTTGAGCTACACAACTTGGATATCTACGCCTTGGTGCTTGCGATCCTGATATTCTTAGTTTTCCTAACCCGGCTAACTGTGAAATTTTTGTTTAGCAAGCTACTGGGAAAAGCTAAAGTTCCAGCAAGAAAGAAGAAACAATAGTTATAAATGTATATTTTTCAAAGTGCAGCTCAACTTAAAAATGTGTTAAAATTGCTGTTTATAGAGATATAGAGATAGATAATTGGGTTTACATTTTTTAAGTATAGCTTAAGACAACAATAACCAATAAAAAGTTGAAACAAAAGTTCAATGTTACAAATCACCTCTCTCTGCAAATGCAAAAGAAATAAAAAAAGCATATATCTTATAATCCTTAAATTTCTAGAAACGCCCTAGAGATTTTCAATCTTTTCGTGAGCCTGTGTTGCTGGGCGAACGCAATTTATTTTTAAAATTAGTTTAAAAAAACTTTATGTTTCTGCAGCCCAGCAAAGCTGTTAAAGCCGAAGTTTAATTTCCCGTTCGTGGCATTAAATAGAAATCAAACGGAAACTTTCCCAGTCAGGCGTCAGTCCGTTAAAAATTTAAATAAAGCTCGGGCTGACAAAAGAGCAGGTAGAAACAGGTAGTAAAAGCCAGCCACTTCCCCCCCCCCCCCCTCCACACTGTCGTCATATGTACTAAACATATGTATGAATACTATGTGAATATGAATATGTTTGTCGGGTAGAGCCGTGCCGCACTTATTAGTCTGTTAGTCTGTCTGCACTTAAATAAATCCTTCAGCAGGCTCGTCAGAAACTGTTTACCATGAAGAGCGTAAGTGGATTTGACAACTGTCAACTGGTTGGTGGCTTGTGGTTAGTGGTGTCTCCTCGTTGGATCTGGCTGCCTTTCGTGGTTGCCTTTCGCATGCTAATGACCACGGCATCTTGAAGGGGCATGTTTGTGTGTGTGTGTTGGGAGGGGAGGGGAGGGGGGGGGTACATGTTGCACTTGCCACTTGACATTCCACTCCCTGTCTCCGCTTCTTTGCTTGGCTTCCTTCGACCGGGATAGCCCATCATAATTTGTATATTCCTCATTAAAATCCAATAACGAATGGGCATCGTGGTTGGGTGAGAAGAAACAGGATTTGGAGGACTGCTAATAACCAGTTCTATGACTATACTTCTAAAGAGGTTTTTTTGTTTTATATGTACAAATATAGGATTTATTATGAATGTTGAATCTTATAACTGATTTAATAAGTTACAATACCATACCCAAGAAATGTTAAAAAAAAAATGCACTGAATAAGAATATAACATCACAGTTTAAGAGAATTATATTATAGAATAAAACATAGTAACTAAGATCCATTCATCCTAATCATTTAATGCTAGCTTAGTCTCTGTGTATCTATAAACCATTAACCCCATTCGACCTGCAATTTGGCCGGCTTGATCAACTTTGACCCTACTCAAAACACTTTATAGTTCAAAGAATTGGTCACACACACTAACGCTTAATAGACGATCAACAGGTGGCTGGAGTTTGGGAATTTATGAAACTTTTTAATTAGGCTCCATCTAGAGGGCGACTAATGAATTGACTCGAAGCGCAGTGGCCATAAATTTTAATTATGCCCGGAGCAGCCAAAAACGAATATCTCACCAAGAGTTGGGGGGTATTTAAACTAAGAAGGGTATGCTAGATTCGAACAAAAGTAAGTAACAGGTAAGCAAATCTTTTTCCATCTTTATAGCGTTTATATTATCATAATTACTAAACTAAACTGGTCGATCTAGCCATGTGCGTAGGTTCATCCCTTGAGAACTGATAGGTGAGGTATCTGTTAGTCGAGTTATATCAATCTGTACTTTTTTGGTTTGAAGAACCGCATGACTGTCACGGAATTATATATTCAAAATGAGCCAGAAGTAGAATGTGGGTCTAGCTGACTTGATACTGTGATACTGGGACGTAGCAAGTGACTCGTAAATAAGTAATGCCACAGGACCAGTCCCCCGATCATCGATGATTGTAAATCGACTTCGATGCGGACCAACGCAACGCAATTCTCTCCTCCAATTCTCCAATTGGTTCTCTCTACCCAAATCATGCGTGTCCTGGCTCATGTTCTTCTTTACAGAACCTAATCTTCCACCTAGACACTGGTTCTAGGCGACGTCTCGAAGGTGTCAAGTTACTTCAACCCCTCCACATCGCAGCCAGTTATCGACTATGTGTATATGATGAGAGGACTCCGATGGGTTTTTTTTTGGGTTGGGAATAGAACTGCTTTGCTGCGTGAGAAAATCTCTTCGAATGCGACAGATGTTTCGGGTAGATGTACACATAAGAAATTAAATAAATAGTAATCAAGTAAATAGAAAGATAAAACTGGTAAAATCACTAAATTGATCTCTAAATGCTACTTCTTTTCCAATATACTGTTAATAAGTTCTTAACTAAATCTTTCAATTATTTCAACTGAATCTTTGGTAAATCAACCTGTTCATCTTTTCTGACCTAAACCCTTTCCATTTTTGTTTTTATTGCGAAACGTAAATCAAACAATTTGTCGTAAATAAGTCACGTCTGAATATTTGGGTTTCGAACTGAGAATGGTGCCTCTGTTTTTGGTTTCATCTTAGGGATTTCGATGCGAAAGGCATTGTGGTCCATTGTTTAAGCCCTTTTCGATGGCTTTTGCCATCTTTTATTTATGAACTCCGAAACGACTCCTTGCGGATCCTTTTTTGGACATGCGGCGCGTTCCTCATGCCGCTTTTATTCCCCCTTTTTGTCCGTTTGTTTCGGCCTTTGTTATCGGTCGTGTTGCATCTTGGGCGCTTGTAGCTCTTAACCAATTGCCTGACACTTGGCGGCAGACGTTTTAACAGGCCATAAATCTGATCAGCCTGGCGAAAAGAATATAGCGGAGCTTGGCCACTTAGCGTGTTCGATGGCCCAAGTGGTCCATCTCCATCGATCCGCTAAAAGAGAAATCAAATGTTCTGAAAGAGCTTCTATAGTTTTGACAGGTGAGCAGATTCATTAGGGTGGGGCTCACGCCCACTCCGCAAAAGAAGTTATGGCCACACATTTGGAGTGCACAAGCAGAGTAACGGGTATGTGATAGTCGAGCAACTTTGTGTACCTTTATGTTATGAACCTGAAATAATCCCACCCCCATGCAGATTCATATATATATTTTTTCATGGTGCTGTCAGATTCTGCGGCGCTTGAGCTAGCTTCTTCTGGTTTTCGGATGGGCTTTTCATTTTTGCGCGTGCGCGGCGGCGGCTCCCATAAATTTTTCACACCCCATGATTATCGTGCAGATTGGCCATCGTCTGCCGGCCACTTGGGAGAGCCGCAATTTAATAAATACTTAAATAAACTTCAGTGCCAGCTCCTCTGGCCGCCCGGTGCAATTTTGTTGCGTGAACTGGAGTTCAAGTGAACTCGACTTGCGGACCTGTTCCCGGTACCCGGGACCCGGGAATATTTATGCTTATGAATAAATTCCTGGCTCATTCGCCGCGTATTTGCGATAAGCCAAAACGAAATTACCAACCGCCCTGCTCTCCACCACATTTCCACTTGTTGAGCGTAGCGCCGTTTGGGTTTTCTTCATTTGTTTTATCGACGTTGCGCTTGGCAGCCCTTGGGCATTTATCAGCAAAGCCCCCACTCCCCTTCCCTCTCCCGATTTTGGGCGATGGAGTACCAGTGCTCTTCGATTTCTTGACTTCGACATTTAAATGGATTTCTGATCGGAGTTTCTCGGGCGCCGCTGTGGGTCCCCCAATTGATTTCCAATTTCTGCGGAAACTGTTATCGCGTTTTTATTTTCGGACCCTTGGAAATCTTTTTTTTTTTGTACGGTGTAACAATCTCCAGGGTCTGGAGCAGTCGATATTAGAGAACAGAAAACAAACCAAATGTGAATTTAAGTGAATATAGAAATAAAACACTCATTTTCTGTAGTGTAACTTTTATAAATATGATAAAAGAATAAATTTATGTAAATTGTTTAAAAGCCGTAAGAGATCTATGTGCATTTAAGCCTTAATCATAATCAATTTTAGTTGATTTTTATATTTCAGCGGCAAATGGGAATAGATTTATGCTAATTTTATTATAAATAGTTAAGAGTGCCTTAAACAGCTACCTAGCAGTTCACCCCACCCTAATTAAATCCATGTATGATGATCCTTGTCCTAGACTGACATGAACTGTCTGTGCCCAGGCAGGCAGCTGACGTCCGGACTCATAAGAAGACAGGCAAGAAGCCACGCAGATCCAGATCCCTCCTGCCATTCATTATCTCCGCGTGTCTCTGGGTCGCGGGGATCCATTGAAACCCTTTATTTGTTCGCTGCTTTTAAGCAAATTACAGTCTTGGCTCTACCCGAGCAGGTTGTTCATTCATTCTGCATTCGGCTACCTGGATAGCCACTGGCGATGGCATTATGTGGTGCGCATGCAATGCTCTCGATGGAAAGCGATTGTCCAGCATTTGCATAAGTCATTGCTATTTCTGGACCGGATCTTGGCGTCCAGCTTTCTATGCTATCAGCGATTCCAGTACTTCATGTTTTGATCAATAAAACAGGTCCTGCAGAAGGATAGAATTGTAGGCAAATTGAGCTTAAGACTCACATATATAAATAATGCTTTTAGTTGCTAGCAATAAATTCTAATGCTAAATTATAGTGTTTATTCTAAGCAAGTGAACTGCATTGCTATGTTTGTTATGTTTGCTCTAATGGGAAACTATCCAAAAATAAAATCTAGCTCTGTCAAATTCAACAAATTAGTGATGCGATCATAACTTTTGGTGTGCAACATCAGCTAGCCATGTGCACAAAGTCCAACCAGGGGGCACTCAGGCCAATTGGAGTCGAGCTTGGGGAGTTGGAGTTCCACACACAGAAAAAAAAAGAACAAGCAATTTGAATAAAAATGAAGTAATAGGTTAAAAACATATCCACTTCCTAGCATTCAAAATTGAATGACTTTATTATATTTCTCTTAGTTTTTAAGTAATTTAATTGCTTTATAGAAAACAGTAAACTAATAGTTATGCCTGATTTTTCCTTGCTCCGCAAGAGCAAAATCCTGATCCGAAGCCCAAGTCTCCCAGTCCCACAGTTAAACGCTTCACCTGTTCGCGCAAGGCGTGTGCTTGGCTTGTCTTGCCATGGCCATAACTCTACGACCTGAACACCCCCTCCCCCCCCAGGCACTGCCACCTCTCCGCTCCTTGACTTTTGCAGCCGCTGCGAGGGGAGAGAGGAGCGTTAGTTATTAAGGCGACCAAGAGCCAGGTTGCTAGTCTGGCCAAGACGCGCGTGCTTCCTTGCCTGACTGCCTGGCTGCCGCTTGAAAACTCGTTTCGATTATGAAAATTCCAAGCATTAATAACTCTGTTGCTCTTGTTGGCCGCACTGCGACTTCGAATATCCCAAACAACTTGGTCTTGACTTGACTTGGACTCCTCGATGGCGGCACACATGCTACAGAATTTTGCGCTATAAATAACAGGCGAAATGGTACAATAAGAAAAACAATTTGACCGAAATGCACACAAATGCTGGCCAACAGTAGCTGGCTGGAGTAAATGAACAGAAATTTGTTTAATTTCTCTCTTTATATTCTCGCTTTATTTTCCATTTTGTTAAAAATACATTTACGCCGGGCTCTGTATTCGTTAAAAGTCAGCGGGTTCAAAAGTCTGCTGTTGCCAACAACAAATGGCATGCTAATAATTACAACAACTGCTTGAGCGACTACTACTTAATGGTTACACTAGACAGCAAAGTTTTAAAGTTTCAGCCTTTTTTCAAAATAATTTAAGATCTATAAAACTACGTTTTTCTTTTGAGTAACTTTTTTCTTTTAATGGTCTAATCTAGATTTTATAAGCTATGTTTTTGAATTAGATCAATACAAAGTGTTTTCAATGCCAACTTTCTGGCTGACCAGTGTTACCACCAACCTGTTGCTTAGATGTTCTTTCACATTCGAGTTAAGGTTCATTGCAATTTCTATGCAAATTTATATAATTTTGTACGTGTTAAACGAATACGTATGTACATAGTCGCAGTTGATGGCGTCTGAGTTTGCAGCTTTGCAAAAGTCGTTTGGCATATGTGTACAATGTACACACACATATGTATATATATATATCCAGATGCTATATCGCCATATAGTGAGG
The DNA here is from genome assembly GCF_000001215.4 of Drosophila melanogaster. NCBI lineage: Eukaryota > Metazoa > Arthropoda > Insecta > Diptera > Drosophilidae > Drosophila > Drosophila melanogaster. The sequence continues at coordinate 16,837,377 of NT_033778.4, read as the reverse complement.
GGCGTAGAGTTCACTTATAAAGCAGTTGTCCATGCATATTCATGACCATGATGAGACCAGCCTCCAGATCATTATTCCCGCAATTAATTGCTCAGTGAGCTGGCCAGCGAATCGGGAAAAGTAGGAGACATATTTTGTCGGAGTGCACGTAGCCATCAGCTTGTGTCAGGCCAAGATAATAATTGGTTTAACCACGTTAAGGCTAATTACTCCATTGGCTTTGTGAGATACACTGTGGCGTAGGCAAAGCGGGCAAAACGAGCTGAAAAAGTGAACTTTATTTTTTTAATTACCAGACCGAACGGACGGGGCCGATTAGCCCCGCCAGGTGGCGCTTGTTTGGCCCCAATCCATAAATATATCCACAACTAACTATTGGATAACGCGAATGCAAATTGCTAGCCGGGTTATTAATGCTCGACTCTGTAAAAAAAATATGTTTTTCCACAATAATGGAATTTGTAGCTTGAACTCTATGACTGCTCGTAATAGGATTAGTGCATTTAAAAAAGAATTTTACAACGTAGTTATTTGGAATTTTTAAGACGTTCTATGCGTTTCTATTTTATATCATTTTAGATGTCGCCAGTCAGATTGCTGACTATTCTGGCGTCTAAGTGCGGTACTTGTCCAGAGTTTCCTGCCAGACTTAAAAGCTCAGTGGCTCTGAGAACAATGCTAATTTGATGCACCCCAACGATGCTGAATCAGCCAACCGATGAACATGCCCCTTCCAGTCTTCACTGCCATTCCACAAAGTAAAGTATGCCTCAAATATAGTGGCCCTTAGTCTTCGAAAATATAATTTATTATATACTTTATGTGAAATATACAACATATAAGCTAAATCACTAATAGTGAGGTATATAGGTAAATACTTAAATTGCTGTTGCAAGGCATATCCCTTTTTTCTCTCAGTGCATTGCTAAAGAGCAGGCGTGTCGAATACCCATGGCATAGGGATACACAGTAGCTCAGGTGGAGTTGCTAGAATGGGGGCAGCGTTCAATTACCTGTGGCCAAGAGGCGCTGAGTTAGTTGCGCTAGCTCTGGAATAACTGGCAACCTGAAACTGGGAGACCCTTCCTGGCGGCATTGTTTCGGCGGCACGAGTCACCAGAATCCACCAATCCAGTCTGGAGCTTCTCCTCCTTTCGGGCAATCAGTGCAATCAAGTTGCGCCAGCAGGAAATCGCTTTCATTCGCCCTTGATTATGAGCCATGAGCTTGCACTTGCCTCGGCCGCTTGTCCGATCAATTTAGATAACTGCTGGGAATTCAATTGTATTTTCTAAACAAAATGGTAGCAGGCTTCAAATACAACTGATTGCGTTTATGAAATGCCAGCTTAATAGCTCTTTAATCACATACATAAGTTGTTGGCATTAGTTTAAAATGTGAGTAAGGAAGCTAATCAAATTTTACAATTTAGTCAGATACTTTACCATGATCTATTTACTGCATATGAAGTAGTTTACTTTAAAGAAACTTTTTTTAGTAAGATCCCAGAGCTTACACAGTTTCTAGGCTGCCACATATCTTTGCCAACCCGTGCTATTTCTTACACCGCAGTTACAAATTATTTAAGCCCAGAGATTCCACCTTGTCGCTGCTGCCTAAAGTATATAAATGAGCTGGCTGAGAAGATCATTAATGCACAGTTAAAAGCCCGGGGCTACAGAGGAGCCAAGCTCGGGTTTCACAAGATCGCATCGTGAGGCAAAGTGGCAAAGGTATGATTGTATTGGTTGCATATCTTTTACGAGTTTCGGACCTGGTTAGTTAGGGTTTTGAACCTGTTCTTTTGGCCATAGTTGTCGTAGCCACGACATCCTCTCCAGATGTGCCCCCATCGGTATTATTAACGATCATTATGAAGTTTTAACTTAAGTGGTCAATTAACATTTGCATGACTGAAATCGGAATTGGAAATTAGTGTATGACTAATTAATGCACAGAAATGAAGAAAAAATCCGGAATCGAAAGAGCTCCAATTACCAATCTCTGGGTATGCAACATGGTAAGTTCATTAGGGGACATCCAACCTGAATGAGTGAGTGTGAAATAATCATTTTCAATCTGAGCGGCTATCGAATGCATTTTCGGCACTTCCCCCTTACGACTGTGACACAATCAATTAAATGAGTGACATGGCATGACTTCGCATAAGCCGTTTGTGATACTAGTTACTTCTTCGAAAACCCCTAAGACCCTTCGATTTTATTAATATAGCTTTGATTACTTTGTTAGCTGTTAATTGATTTACGCCCATTCGGTGTACCCCTCATCACCCCTTCAGCTCCTTTATCGCTGCAGTTCATTGCCGCTTTTCTTTTTACCATTGGTCTCGCCTTTATTATCATGTCAAGGCGTATTATGTTATTATTATATTACAGCCCATTATTTATAAATCATGCTCAATATTTTGATTTCAGCTCACTTCCAGTGTCCAGACACAAAAATAAATAAGACGGAAAGTCATAGAAAGCGATAGTGTCTTTATTGGTAGATTGTAATTGAAACTCGGCAGTACAGTCATTATTTCAGGTAACACTTAATAGTAGTTATTCAGTATGCACTTATAATATGAAGGGCACTAATGATGACGAACAATTTTTATAGAGAATTTTAGTTTCAATTTAGTTTAGCGAATAACGTAATCCCTTGTTAAGTAATATATATGTATCTATCTATATATACTGCCGGCTGTCTCCTGCCCCTGGACGATTAGATACTCTCCTCGCGCACTTGATTAGATACACTCGCCTTGGGGTTTGATTAGATATAGTAACTCTCTCCATACACCATATAAAGTACTCAAATACGACGACGCTTAGGACGTTTCTTCTTCCGATTTTCTAGGCAACTGGATGTGGCAAAAGAAACCTTACATGTCGGCCCTTTCCCACCGGTCTTTTGGGGAATTTTATGGTCTTAGGCTGATTAGATTTTCAGTGAACTGGGCAGAGACGGTATGACGGTAAATTTAAAACCCAATCCCATGCCAGTGGACTTTTATTGGTCAGCGTTGATTAGTTTTCCAATCAGTTACAAATAATTAGTAACAAAATCTCTGTGGGCCAAACCCAGTTGACAGCGCACACTAGAAGTATCTTATTCTACAAACGCACACCTGGCCAACACAAATCAGATGTCGGAGGTGAGATATGCGCTACCATATGAAATTAATTTCAACATTTCAGCCGCTGGCCACTGACAGAATCGATTGTCTAGCTTGGTTTGGCTATGTGAGAGAGTTTCAATCGATCGTTATTGTTGTTTTTTTTTGTTTCGATCAAGTAGGGGGTGTCGTTCTGGCTGAATGGTGTGAACGTGACATTATCGTGCGGAGCCATGTGGATATCAAGTGCTACTCTGATTACCACTCGCGCCATCGGCGGTTGTGGAGTGTTTCCCTATCACAACTGGACCCTCTATTGGCCGATTTAAATTGTAGATTGGCCAACACACACACACACACACACACACACACACACACACACACACACAGTCTTAAATGTGGCCGCAATTAGTTGTTGGTTGTGAAATTGTCACACGATTGGTGACTGTGCAGTTTTTATTTTAGTTTATTTGACCATTCGAATGTTCTATGGAATTATGAAATAACCTCATCTGCAACGAAACCATAGAAATTTATAGGCAAATGCTTTGTGTGTCACATTTACACTTATTTGGATTTTAAAAACAGCCATTTCATTGCTTACTACGAACTCTAATCCGGAATAAATTACTGGGCATTAAATGCAGCGGATCAACTAGTTATGCATTATTCAAAGGGGGCTTTGTTCGGGCGGGGTTTCGTATCCCGTGGATTTAATTGATTTATGCAGTCTTTTATTGAAAGAGTCAGAATGGGTTTACGTTTACGACCCAACAAGAGCAAGGAAAAAGTAAAGCAAAGGAAGTTTACTGGTACTGGTACTTGGGAGCCCAAGCCGAAGGTGTGCACATTTAATTAGAATCACTGCTAAGTTCATTAACAGGTGTTATATTCGTTCTGGTTACGTTGGTCGTTCCGCCTTACGGGGATCGTTTCGACCAGGCTAGACCGAGACTAACGCATTTTTTCTGTTTTCCTGATTAGATTAACCCCTTGCCACCCCATCGGCCTAGAAACGACAAGAATTTGAGACTAAACCCACTGGGGCAAGAAACTGTAAAATTTAAAGGCCCTGTAAACGCTTTTACGATCCCTATTCCTTCACCACACATATATACAGTACATATACATATGTATGTACTGGCCTCATATGTATATATCATCTATCCGTTGTCGGGTGGGTCGCTATATAAACAGAGTCTCTCTCGAATGTGTGGGCTCAGCCATATATCGTAGCCATATATTCGTATAAATATAGGTGTATACCGGCAGTAACTCTGGACACTCTTGACAATTAAGTCGGTTGTTTGCCAGGTGGCACTCGCTGGAATTTGTATTTGCTTTGTATGTTATTACAGACTCGACTCAGCGGATTGATGTTGTCACGAAAAGCGGTAGATGAAGACAGATTCGAAAGCCCCACACGCACAATCTCTGCTCGGGATCAGCTTCCCTTCAGTGCTTATCTGGTCTACGCAGCGTCTTATCAATAACTTTGAATGCCAGAAACTGAGTGGAAGACGATAGGAATATTAAACTTAAACGGGGTTATAATAGATTTTAGGCAGATAAGAATGTCTATCTGATCGGGTGTCAGTTTGAAAAATGCCTAGTGGCGCATACATATATAACTATATTAAGTGTAATGAAATAGTTACGACTTAATAGCATACTACAATAATTTGAAATATTAGAAATCGAAACTTATACAACGTGTATGGTAAACGTGCGCTAATTAAGACTATCATTATAATCTAGACAATAATTGCCCTGCTTAGGTAAATTATACGCTCAACTTCCTACTCAAAACCGGCCTGTCTATGCTAAAACTCTTTCATCTATGTAATGTCCAACAGGTGCGATAATTTCGTTGAACAAAACTTGAAGTTCCGTCCAATTACTGCAACCGCAAGCACATGTCCTCCTCGTATAAATCATATTAACTGAGCTGCGTTTTCCCCGCTCACGTTTCGGCGATTTATAAGCATTTAATTATTTGATTACGGACAGCTCTTGCCCGTGGTTTCATATTTCACATTTCTCTAATTTCAAATCATGAGCATTTGAGGCGGGGCCAAAAAAAAAAAAAAACGAGAAACGAAACCAAACCAAACTAAACGAACCGAAATGAAACTCAAGCAACCTGCTGTCTTGGCTAGTTGACTATAATCGTAAATTTGTGGCTATAGTTAGATGTTGCAGGGGGCCAGGGCAGGGGGGCGGGGGTTTGGCATCATAAAAGAAGACGATTTTTGTCACTAAACGCTGCCGCCGCGATTAAATTAAGAAACCAGCAGAAAGCAGCATCCGAATCATAAAATATATTTTTTATACGATCTCTCAGTCTCTTTCTCTATATAGAGAATGGCATACAGTAGTATATGTGGTATATAGTGGGTTTACCTGCAGACTCCGCCGGGGACCGGGAAGGGTAAAATAATGGGAATTGGGAACGATCTCGCCTCGGCTTTTATATCTTTTACTTTTTTTTTTTTTACTTATTCAACTGATGTCATCCCAAAACGCGTCGTTGTGCCGCTGCAAAAAATAAGAATTTATGACCAATTTTCAGCCGCTTGTCTTCGCATTATCCACTCTTTTTTTTTGACCAGCTCCTTGGCGCGACGCACAATTGAAAAACTTGTTTTTCCTTCGACTTTTATGATTTGTTTGGATTTTTACGCATTTTTTTTTTTTTTTTTTTGGTGCTGCTGCTGCTGTTGGTGGTACTGAAGGTTAAGGACACGGACGACATCTTTACCTGACAGTATTAGAGTTATAAAAAGGATCTAATGCTGCCCGGTAAGATGTGAACAGATGTCCTTGCTAATTAGCAAGATTCGGTATTCCATTGGTTTCAACTGGTTATTGCAACATTATTTGTACATTATAATCTCCTTTGCCAGAGGAAGCTCAAAGTTCTCAAGGCGAAAGAACCTTAGAACATTGGCCCCCTTGGCGATAAGGAATTCTTTGTGAGTTTATTTGAGTGTTTTTTTTTCTTTCTTTTGAATTTTGTTTGTCGCTTTGCTTTGCGCTTTGTAAATTTAATCCCATAACGAGTATTGATTTTTCTCTCTGTGTGTGCTGTGTGCTCAAGTGGGTTGGAAATAAAACAAAAACAAAGCCAGGCTCCATTAGTTTATTGAAATGTGCGTGTGACCGCGTGTGAGTGATTGTGTGTGTGTGTGTGTGCGTTACCCAGCAAACTTTAACTTTGAACCGGGGCGCGTGATTTTCCGGGGGCAGTTGCAACGCCCACTTTGACGCAGGGAAAATAGTATAAAAAGTTGAACATGTTATTTATAATTAAATTGAAGCTGGCGCCATCCGATAAATGCAATTATTGTTGTTACGCGAGATGCACACACACACAGACACACACATTGGCACACTGTTTATCGTATGGCTGTTATTATTCTTGGTTTCTGTTTTCTATATTTTATTTTACTATTTTTTTTCGGCCACCGGAAACATGCACAATAACGCCCGCACACATATGCAACGGAAAGAGCGGCGCAGCGGAGAGCGCGAGCAAACCGTCACGATCGAGCACCAAAAAAGAATTGAAAGCTGCGGCGCCGACGAGCTCCGCCGACGGCTGCGCTGCCCGCGGCTAGAGGTGGCAGCGCGGCACGATGTTTGCTGCGTGACACGAGCACGCTGCTCAGACCACGTGTGTTTGTGTAAGTCGCTTCTATTCTAGAAGTTCAAAAGTCATTGGTTTAGGGAAGTGGTTTCAGTTTGGAAAACTACATTACACTTATGCAATTAATTATGTCATTCAATCTGGGACTGCTAGCAAGTTAAAACAGTTCAAGCGACTAGACTAAGACTAAGCGTGTTTGCCGCACGCCACCATCTCTAGCCGCGATCTTGGCGTCGGCAGCGCTGCTTCAAACATGTTGCAACGGTGCCGAACCTTGTTCGTCGCTGCCGTTACGTTAACGTGTGATTTGATTTTTAACTGTGACGCATTCCTTTGTCGTGTATATTGTAACGGTTTCACGGCTTCCTTTTTGGCGCTCTGTCGCCTCTCAGCCGTCACTATAGCTTTTATCAATTAGGTGGACCCCCCCCCTTCGCTAAACAGACCGATTTAACTTTTACGTGCTTTCATTGATTAATCAAAGTGAAATTGAGCTGGGAAAAAGGGGGCTTGAGCATCTCAAAAGATATAAAAGACTTGTTCATGGTTATGTTTGTACGAATTTAAATAGATCATTTTTTATAAAAGTTATTGCTCTAAGATTTTTAAAATATAATTCGAATTTGGTAATAAAAACGACTGGGTGACGGTGAAGATTTACCAGGCTAACATGGGAATAAAGACTGAAAATATGTTCTCAGATGATCCCAACATAGAATTTTTAAGTTGATTCTTTTTTGTTTAAGCGTCGCTCAAAACATTCAAATTTTTCAAAAGTATGCTTTAGATCTTAGCTTTTCTTTGGTTAAGTCTAGCTGACACCTGTTACCTTGGCGTTTCCGTGGGCCCTTTTGTGATTATTAAATCATGACATGAAGTTTAGCTTCCGTCCACGATTACAGATATCTTTGTTCTTTTTTTGGCTGAGACTTTCATTAGCACATTGCTTTTGGCATTGCCGTATTCCAATGATAATCAATTGTGGAAAATTTGCTTAATTGCCTATAATTTTTGGGCATACAACAAAGCAGTGAATCAGCGATCGAGACACGTGTAAAATTTCTGCCAGCCGGGCTTTAATTCGCGCGTTTATTTCGTGCCTCCTTTTTTTCCCAGTGAACTGAAGTTGGGTGAAGAGTGAATGATCGGGATCGGATCCGCGTTCATCGGTGCTGGGTGCTGAGTGCTGGTGGTGCTGGAAATGTGTGAAACACGCGTAAAGCCCGGTAGGTGTTAAAAATATCGTTTGGCTTCCGATCGGCACACACACACACACACACACACCCGTTACGAATTAGAATTCATTAGAAGTTATTTGGAATTTCTCTTAACACTTGACCGAATTTCGAACAGTTGCACTTGTCCGCTCCTCTTGACTTTTGATTTCCTCAAGGGTTCTTTCTTTTTTCTTTGGTTTATTTACTGATTGCTATTTTCTTATTTCTTGTTTTTTATTTCTATTTTTCTGGAACTTTACGTCCATTGGCGCACGAGGCCCACGATCAACTGTATTCATAATAATGCTTAGATTCGGGGAAACTATATCTTCGTTCTCTGCCCGGAGCGTTACGTCGAAACGGCGGCAGCGCGACGTCGAACTTGTTGCATCCCGCACAGCTGTTCCGCCGTCTGTCCCTCCTGCTCGCTCTCACACGGCGAGGCTCTTGTTATTTGTTGTCGCATTTCTATTAGCCAACGCCGGTCGGTAGCGCCATCTCAGTCTCGCTTGCCACTGGCCGGCCTGTTGCGCCTAATCCTATTGGCATCTCGCTCGCACCGAACATGTTGCAACCGCATGGTTTTCGAAACTTTGTCACGTTGGTCTTTTACGTGTTTAACTGGTTACGTTACTCCTGAATAAGACGATTTTTTTAAAATAAAATCTGGCCCATCTTCTTTTCGTGTTATCTTCTTTTTTGACTCATATTGTAATTTCTTTTTCGTTCCCCCTTCTTCTTCTGGCGGGCTGTCCTCAAAATGGACATGCTCACTCAATTAATAAGAGCAGCGCCGCGGCAGAGCAGTAGATACCCTACTTTGAAAATAAACATTTACTAAGTTTAGTCAATTGTTTAAAAAAAAAAATAGCATGTACAATTGTTAAAATTGATAGTAAAAATAATACAGTTTTTGAAATACTACAAATGATGATTCTTTTTGTTGAGATACAGATGCTTGACTGTAGTTGCGTAACTTTTCAATCTGAGTCCCTGGGATTCGCCATTTCGCAGCTAGGATCAAACTTGGCCCAGGATGTGTGTTTGTATATAATTATGCGTATGTAATTATGTGCGCATTGGTGGCCGTAGGGGTCTTTCAGTGTCAACTGCAGCCGCACTCACAAATTATGTGGCCGAAAAAGCTTTTGGGATTTCGGTGCTTCATTTCATTTCATTTCATTTTTTGTTTGGAGGTTTATTCTTGTCTTTCCCGTTTAATGTACATCATGCCGAATCTGTTTTACTCCAGGGTGGAGTGTTCTGCGGAAGGGAACAGGCCCTACCTGCTCAAGCTCTCGATTCCAAGTCCAATCCCATGCCCATGCCCATGCCCCTGCCTATTCTCAAACCCGAAACTGGCGCGGAGATCTGGTTTTCAATTTTTCTCGTATGCGCGCTGTCGTCTTCGCTTTATGGTTTTTGAATCTTTTCACTCGGGTTGAAGGACCCGATCGAAGAAACCCTTTTCCTGTTTTTTGGGCCGATTTGTTCGCCAGCGGCGGCTAATTAAAAAACCGAAGAAAAAATTCAGCAGCAGCAGCAGCAGGAACAACAATCACACGAAAACCAGAAATATGCCGGCAAAGATATGTATCACTCCCGATTTGACGTGCTTATATGTGGGTCAGTTTTGCGAGGAGACAAATGAAGTGCACATTGCCGTGTCATTTATTTACGATCGGAATCGAGCATTAAATTAATAACTAGGGATGCTCCTCAAAACATATGCCGGCATCTGAGCTTAAATGCTGTCTTCGCCAAACTTGGAGATCGGTGTTCCACCGCCAAACCTTATATTGATTCCCTCGGGAAATTCGGATTCATCGGATGTGGTAGTGCTCCTCTTGGAACCCCATTTTCCTTTGCTGCGTGGCCTTTCACTTTCTGTAGTATCAGTTGTAGTTGCCTGGTACTTAGAATTTCTTGCATGGGTTCTTGCAGCAGGAGGTGGTGCGTCAGCAGCTCCGTCGGCAGCAGGAGCTTCATCCCCTGGTCCAGGTTCTTCTCCATCGCAGTCCGCCCAATCGGCACAAGTCCAACAGCATTGTGGAAAGTCAACGTCCGTCAGAACAGCGGTCTCCACACATTCCGCAAAAGAGGCAGGTATCTGACAGCTAAAAGGATTTCGAAGGTGGAACGGATATTTAAAATAATATGATAAAATATTACAATTAAGCTTGGAAGTAATTTAGTTATTTGATTTTTAAACACATTGGCATATAACATACTAGTGGATGAAGGCATCCCCTTCCGTATTTTGACAAGTAAGAGCTCCACAAGTCTTTTCATCCTGCTCAACAGCACCCACAGCCATCTCTGTACCCTTGGGCGATTTGCATCCGTTCTCTGAAATTAATTTCAGTTTTCTGTATCGATTTGAATAGATAATTTCTGGCACGTACTTCCTTTTTCCAGTTTCATATAGTGCACGAGGGCACCCACACTGGAGCACGTGATCAAACAGGCTATCGTCACCAGGAGGCACTTCATCTCAATCGGAGTAATGGGTTTACTTTGATATTTACTCCTAATGTAAGAAGCTTTTATAGCCCTCAAAAGGTGTTACCTGATATCATATGGCAGTCACAGCTGCTATTTTACTAAGAGTATCCAGAAATCGTTGTATATAGTTTCTATAAAACGATGTTTATGTATCGGAGTAAAGCCAAATGCTTTGTATACTTTTTACTTAATTGGAAACGACTTCACTTTATAATAATAAATAAAGCTTAAATGTTTCTAGCATGAAAGTTTAATGGAAATAATTTTGTTGGATCAATTGCATAATAAAGCTGCACCAAGGTATATTTATTTAAAAAATATAGTAACGTGGTACAGGTGGTCCAGCCCTCTGTTTGGCTTCCACGGCGGCACAGGCAGCCTTGTAGGCGGCCTGCTTGGTCTTCTCATAGTCGTCGTGGGCACTCACCAGTTGCTTTTGGAGCATGGCCATCCGGTTGCGAGCCGCTTCCAGGAGCTGTGTCTTGGCGGCCATTTCCTGTTGCGATCCCATGGCCACCGTCTGAATATTGGTCAGTGACTCCCTGGCGGTCTTCTGCAGTTCATTGATGGTTTCGAATTGCTGCACGGCCACTTTGACAGCTTCAACGGCGGCATTCATATTGGCCTCCGTGTGGTGGATCGAATTGGACTCCTCCTCGACAACGGCACTAGCTTCCTGGACTTCCTGCTCCAGTTGATCGACCATCATCTGTTTGCCCATCAGAGCAGCCTCGGCCGCCTTGGCCGATTGAAAGGCCTTCTCAGCGAGTTCCATCTTAATGTGTTGGGCAGCAGCCTGGCCAGCGGCCGATTGTGCTTCACTGGCCGCCTTTGCATCCTGTGCAGCTTTCATTGCGATCATTGAGGATTTCTGCTTGGGATCTCCGGGGGTTATGATCGTCTTTACATTGCACTTTGCCTGCGGATCGCATTGCTTATTGGAGGCCGACTTGGAATTATCTGTTCCCGGTCCCGGTGCGGTTCCTTCTCCTGATCCTGACATCGCTCCACCAGCATTGTACAAAGCAATTGATCTAGCAGAATTCTTTGGAGCAACTTCGCTGGTTCCTGGTTCCTTGATTGCAGCAAAATCGTTTAAGAGCTCACGGGGATCGATCATTCTCTTGTGCTGGGGGCTGTGTCGCTGAGGCTGAAAGACGAACAACCAGTTGAAGAAGTTCGAGATTTAGTAAATCACTTGCCCTAACCAATGTGTGACCGGTGGTGCAGTGGAGTAGCAGGCGGAGGAACATCAGATACATGGCCAATACTCCACGTATTCGCATGAAGATAGTTGGATTGTATTCGCTATGGATTTCATTCGATTTGATAATGAATTTTAGTTCAAAGCTGACTAACCCAAAAATACCTATAACCCCCTTTTTGCATACCAAAACCGTTTCTCTGTTGAAAACAGATTTTTAAAGATATTCTGGCCAAAATGCAATGATATTAAAATACCAAAAAAAAAAAATACGTTTAAATAAATACGTTTAATTAATGGTAGAATTCTTAATCGAACTCGGACTGGGCATGTATAACTTGGAGATTGGTCTTATCGCGTGTGTCTGTAGTTTAGTAGTGGTTCAGAATGAAAATAATTCCAGATAATAGATTATTAAAAACCAAATTGAAATCTAAAGATATATGTGCATAACGTATCATGTCAAGCAATTTAACTTTAGACTAAAGCGGATTAAGGAAAACCTTGTGAAATCTTGTTCCCAAAATCCGTACATCTTTCCGAATCATTCGTACTCCGGTTTTCGCTTTTACGCCACTTAAGATCTCCGTCCATCTTTCGCATCTCAAAGATACTGGCTGCATTCTAAAGTGTCTGCGAGTGATGAGCACGCGGCATTTAGGGATCCGGGGACCCATAACAAAGAGAGCATCGAATAGAATATAGAATGCGAAAGTCGGAGAGGCATGAGGTGGAAACAAACCATATAGACACGAATTGCTACAAAAATGCCAGCTATGCTAGAAGTAAATGCTAAAACTGAAAGCGCACCGCAAACTGACGGCTAGACAGAGGTGGACACAAACGAATCCGGACGGACTGACAATTTGACGGACGAACGGACGGACACGGGAGACACACTCGCGGACAAGCGGACAATTGGCCGGACAGAGGGTGAAAATAGATTTAGGAGCGCCATTTAAGAGGGAAAGGAACGTCTTCGACGCCGCCGACTGTCGGTTCACATTGTCTACTCGGCGAAATGTCAGAGTCTTAAAAATAAAAGTTAAACGGAACGCCAAAAAAAATGTATACATTATCAAAGTTCAGTAGAACGCAGAACAAAGTTTAGTTTTATATTAAAGCCACAATCAATTTGTTTAAAATTTTATTCAAAAGAAAAAGCTTAACATAATAAAACATTCTTATTATCGTCATAGGTTGTTATGATTATTTTCTAATACAAAATAATCGATGCCATTTTCATAAATATTATTTTTTTTTTTAATTATTGCCCTATTTTGGGATTAGACAAAATAATCAGCAAGCAATATAATCGAAATATAAATGAAATGTGTTTCTAGTACGTGAATTAGTTGCATTTTGTAGCCCAAAGTTCAGCGCGGTTCAAGAATAGACTACAGATCTTGTTCCACGATGGGATTCCATGTGCTCATAACATGCCCGTTTTGGGGGAAATGGCAGGGGCAGAGGATCGCAGGGCATCATCGAGATAAGAGGCTCCACTCTGTGGAAATCACTGGAAATGCTGATAGCGTTCGTCGGACGATTCGATTGCATAAGTGAACCAGTGACTGTCCAACTGTGTCAAATGGCACATAAAGATTCCGATTTCGTCGGATGAAAAATAACACCAACTTGCATTGGGGAGTATTTGGGTTTCGATAACACTGACGCCGAGGTCATGAAAACCACTCTTAACTGATAATCCATCGACGGCATCCACATCGTTCTTGAGAATATGTGTGTATTTAAATGCCCTATTAAAATAGAATTTCGAAATGTGATTACGCGTGTTCAGAAATCAATTTGCTTATCGCCACGGTGGTGGAGGACTGTTGCCTAGAGCACGGCGTACTGAGTATGTCAAAGTTCACATTGCCCACCCTCCAGCGTGCATCTTTGACCCCTGCCGGTCCATTATCTGCCGTCGAGATAATGAGCACATCTAATTGCCCTGATTGGTCCGAATCGGGAGAACTGTTTCGGTTTTTAATGGAGTGAAACGAACAGTTCCGCAGATCAATCCCTATCAATTGTATCAAATTTCTAAAGGGATCCTTTAGCATATGAAACTTGTGGCATGCAGGATAAGGAACATATCTTTTAAAATTGATAAACCTTCATTTACTTTGTTAAATATTATATGGAATAATACAATTTAAGTTCTGGGTGGCTTCTCGATTATGTATAACTGAAATTTCTCCTGTCAAGCGCAGTTACCCGTGTGGAATCCTCCCTGGCCACATATCGTGTCCATTATAATGCAATCAATATTTCCTATAGGAAAACGCTCCAATTATATGATGTCACAGAGTATCTCGGACTCAACCTGCTGCGCCACCCAGTCAAGTTTGCTGGAACCAGATTTCCTCGATCCTCGATTGCAACTGCAACTTAACTTCGATCCGCTTTATTTCGCAAGTAACGGGAGGGTGACAAGCGTAACGAGATGTGGAGCGGAGGATGCTGGGGCAGTGATTTTAATTACACGTAATCTTTATAAATAGAAGCAGCCGGCAAAAGCCAATAACCGGCGCGGATCCTCGAGCATCCAATAAAAAAGTGCAGCACACGAACCCAAGTACGAGTCGAATGCATAAATCAATAGGTGCACCTTGAGAAAATATGTTTAGTTTTAGGGTTAATATATATCAAATAAATTTTATGGCTTAGTAAATGGTAATATACCATATAAAATATAGATTAAAATGCAAATATAAATTATAATTAATATTACTTTTCAATAATAGTTGAAGTGATGTTAACATTTTTATCAAAGCGAAATGAAATTCTCTCGTCATATTAGAACATCAAGTGACTTCCTATTTTTCTCAGTGCTTAATCTGTAGATGGCAGCAAACACAGATACCAGCTCACACAGAAGCCGAGAGCGAGAAATGCCGGGCCGAGCCATAAATGAGTAATTGCTGACAACGCTGCAGACCTTGTCCAGTAGCCTTGGCTACGGCTTTCTTGGCCTCCATCTGAGATGGGTCCAGTGCCATTTTCAGCCAGGACAACAAACCATAAATGTCCGCCTAGATAAACAAAACCCAAAAAAACTATCCGTTGAAGTTGATCGAACTGTTTATACCTTAATATAAACGAGATATTGCTGCTATCTTAAAAAATATCATTGGGAATTAGAAAATGTTAAGATCTATACTAATTTATTTTGTTTATGCATGATTTATAAATTTAATGATTTTATTTATGTTAGGCAAATATTCTTATTTTTCTTTAAAAAGATTATTATTTCTATTGCTCTGTGATACGCTTATAACCATAAAACTTGAAATCCTCAAGAAATCCTGGTATCTTAAGCTAATTCATGGTGCTAGCCAACAAAATGGTATTCAAGTGCCGACAAACAAGCATAATCCCATCGAGGAGTGAGGGTATGCCAATGTAAACATGGTTGAAGTGGTGGAAAAGATGAGTATGCCAGGTATTCAATTACAATGCCCATGTCCCCCACTTTTGCCCCCGTCATGATCTCCCCATCTCCTCTCCACCACTCGCCAACTCATACTCCTGCTACTTCTGGGCCGTCATTCCGAGCCAAACGAAAAGTTCTGCAGAAAAATACTCAGAGTTATGGACTTTTTGGAGTCGGCTTCCAGGTAAAGATGCCACCAACTCCAACTTCAGCTCGAATGCATGCCTCTCTAACGGTTTGGGCATTGCGTTAATGATACTTGTTTGTATCAGTATTCGTATTCGTATTCGTATTTGTATCTGTATCTGTATCTGGCTTTTGTCTGGTTCTGCGATGCGCACGCCTTATGTTGACAAACTCACTTTACAAACAGTAATTTTTCTCGCTTCATTGGCGTCCCGTCTCGTCTGGAAAAGCCCCGCCCCACTTTTCCACCCCCTCCACAACCACATTTTCCGCGGTAAGAAGAAGCCTGTAAAGCGAGCGTGCATGCGGTTTGTTGGCCGACTCAAGTCTGCCAGTTAAATAAATAGAAAATGAAAAGTACAACTAAAAATATTGTTCGAGCTACTCGAACTCGCACTTGGCATTTTCATTGTCGCTGACCGATTGTTCCATGTTTGACTAGCTCTACACATCGATCGATGGCGATGGCCATAGGTGCGGTCCACTCCAAAAGAACACGATCAAAATATATATAAAAAAAAGGTAGAAATTAATAGAAATCTTTATGGGTTTGTTTTGAACAGCAAGTTGATCTGCAAATGGCTTAGCAAATAAAGCATTTTATTTAAGTATTCTATTGCGAATAGCTGCAATAGGAGACAGGATTTTCTTTTTGTATTTGTTTGTTTGTTGGTTTTTTGTTTGGCTCAGTTTTCTATTTTTCTATTTCGTTTTTATGCGAGTATGTCAGCCGCGTCGACTGCAAAATCTAGAAAATTACATGCAAGCTGCGACACATTATGCGCGACGCGACAATAATACTTCTATTGGCGAAAAACTTCACACTTAATGTATTCTGCAAAGAGTCGCTAAGCAAAAAATAGCCAAACAACGAAGTTCCGATTACTCTACTGTGCAGCCAAACTAAATAAAATTGTGTGTAAGAAGTTTAAAAATAGCGCATTAATATAAAGTAATAATAGTATACTTCTTACTCAGTTATTATATATATTTTCTTCGATGCTTTTAGTTGCTTTTTCCTAAAATAAAAAAAGATATGGTTATAAGATATAATGATTTTTTCTTGTGCCTGGAATTTGTTTCGTGTTAATAATTAAACCTAGAAGCCAATAATTTTGTGTAGAAAGCAAAAGTGGCATTTGAAAGAGTGTTCCAAGAAAAAGAAACAAAGAATATATGGAGCAAGCCAAAGTCTAACAGAGAAAACCTCGAAAGTAGTTGCATGTGTGGCACACCCCCAGTTTTTTTTTTTTTTGTTGGTTTTTATTATTGCAGTTGAAGGGGTGTAGGGGCTTCAAGGAGGCGGAGGAGGCTGTGCAGGGGGGCGGGGTCAGTCAGCAGACGGAGACGCCGACTAGTCAACGCTTTAAGGAATATGCCAGCAAATAATTAAAACATATTTAAAAATAGTTTGCCATATGGATGACGACTGCGACGACGACGACGACGTTGAAGATGAGACCCGGCTGGGTGACGTGGTCATTCCGCCCAAGCACCTCACCCTGTCCCACCCACTCTACACCACACACATCCCCCCCGCCCCCTTGCCCGTGCTCAACCACCCACCCCACCCACCGATGACAAAGCCAACAAAAAGCAAACAAATATTTGTCTGGCCGTCTACGTCGCTGTGCATTGACCGTACCGCACTTACACTTTACTTTACTACAGACATGCAGATACAGATACGCGTACTGGCAGATGCATTTGCATCCTAACCAGCTATCTGGGTGCACCCAAAAATCCCATCCATCCACTCGCTGTTGTTCTCCCTCGTGCCAAGTTCAAAATTGTATGCTTTGCACTTTCGGTTTTCAGTTTTCTCCCCCTTTTCCTTCAATGTTTTTCCAAAATAAGAAAAAACGAAAATCAAATACATTTTCAATTTGTTTTTCTCGTTTTTTTTGTTCTGCCAAAAATAGTTGGGCTAGCCGAGCGCTAATGTTATTGCTTTAGTCAAAGTGGCTAAAAAGTATCTGCCAACATGACTGTCTGTGATTTGTATCTGTATCTGTAAATCTGTGCATCCATGTCCAATTTTCCTGTTGCGATGCCGCGAGCGGATTTATTTAAATTTTGATTATATTTTTGGCACTTTTTGTTTGGGCATGCGAATAAAACTTACAAATGAAAACTGTAATATTTTCGACAGCAAACAAATTCATGCTGTCTGTGTAAAGTTTGTTAGGCCATTTATAAAAAAACGCTGCTCCCAAGTCCCAAATATATTATTTGAGGTATAAAAACGCACCATAGTTTGTGCTTGAATAATATTCATTATTTTCATTATTTGAATTTTTATGATACCTTAATAATCAAATAAAACACAGCTTCACTTTGCAGTTAATCAATGTCAAATCAAAGTAGAAATCCAATCAGCTAATGCCATCGATCATTTATACTTAATAACCACTAAGTGAAAAACATACCTCACTCCTAGAATCTCAATCCGCACTTTGCGCTGCACTTTGGCGGAAATTCATTTTGAAAACATGCGGCGGCGACATTTGGCGCCACCTCAACTCAACCCCCCGACCACCAAAAGGGGCGTAGATCAAAGGGGGTAGCTGCTTTTGTGCATTCGCCGAGCGTAGCGCAAATCGCGGCACTGTGTAATGGTCAATAAATTACTTAGACAACGCAGAATTACAAATCGTTTTGATTAGCAATTAAAATTGCAAAAAAAAAAATAAATGCAAAAAGAAGCAAATGGAAAAACAAAACCAGCTGGGTCGGTGAATAAAGCTGAGTGCATCTGGGCCAGGCTAGCCGGCAAATCTCTTAATTACTTAGCAGTTTGCACTCGTAGACGGCAACAGGTGCTTTCCGAACAGCGCTTATTAACTCATTATAAAAGCATTTTCAGAGCAGTTCGATTTGCTTTTGCTGCAAAGCATTTCAATTGCCTCCGACACTCGCACTCGCATTTCGAAATGCGTGCTCGGTCGCTGGTGCTTTTGCTTTGCTTTTGCTGTGCTTTTGCCGATCTTGCTGCCGTGTCCGGCTGCTGCGACCTTCAATTGCTCTGGCAGCGGAAAGGGTGACTCAAGCGAACAAGTGGCAAATAACAGGAAAGTAAGTGGAATTTTTATTTAATAGGTTATTATCGATGGAAACGTCAGAGCTCAAGTAAATATAGCACTCTTGAGACAATCATGGAATTTAATATAGGTTTCTATTTTGAGGAAATGCTTTCAAAGCAAACTTGAATTTATAAAGCACTTTCAATAGGATTCCACTGCAGTTTATTAAGACGAAATTTAAATATTTTAAAATCTTTTCAGTAGCTAAAATTTCATTTTGTCACAATAAATTTGAACTCATAACGCACTGATTCACCTCCCTATAATATTTTGTAGCTGCTTCTTGCTCCTTTGCCGCAAACGAACACTTTGTGCAATGCAAATTTAATTTGCTAAATGATTTTGCCGGGACCGGGCGGATATCTGGGAAACTTGTTTTGCGTGAGTATGCAATTAATGCCCGTCAGCCGTATATTCCATCTATCATAATTTTATTTAGTTAATGAGAATTTTTTCCAACCATTCCCCAGTGGAGTGTGTTTCTATATGTGCAATGGCGGCATTTCCACGCTTGTGCGGCAGATGCAAATGTCACCAAAGTCAGCCCAGTCATCGTGGATGGGCGTGGAATGAGCTGCACTTGGTCTGTAACGGAAGGTGCAGCAGGCCTTCGACAAAAATCCGTTGCATATTCCAATGAAAATTCCTGGGGAAATTCAATCCTGCCGGTTTCTATAACGAATTGATACTTCCGCAGCTGAATTGAAAAAAGTGCCCAAATCAAATCGTTCCCACCAACATTCCCAGACCCAAAACTGCGGTATATGGCATATTTCTTTCTAAGTAGGGCTATCGAGGTTTCGCACACTATGACCGTGGAGCGATATAGCGATATGCGATACATTTGTCATACTCCACTCCATATGCCGTGAGTCGAGAAACTGCCGAGATCAGCTGATTTTCCGGGGTCCCAACATGAATATGAATGGGGAGAATTTGATATGATACTTTGCCTTTAATTACTTCACTTGAAAGTTGGCCATTGTACGTCAATTGAGTCATCATCATTATCCGTGCACCCGAGTCCAAAAGCCCGATAATAAATAACAAAAGCATTTGGGGGCTGCGCTGCGGTTATTGGATACACAAGCGGATATACAACACTCCCCATCAGAACTTTGGAAACGGGAATGGGGGCCTGGGCAGGAACTGGGCTGCCCGACAAATGTTTCTCATAAACCACAATTTGATATCTGCAAACAGAACTTGAGAACTTGAACTTGAACGGCGATGCAAATGCGAGAAAAAGTTTCTTATCAGCATTATGCGTTTTACAAGAAGTAAGCAATATTATTCCAACCTAATAGCGATCAAATAAACGGACAATGTGAAGGGGATTTCCAGTGTTTGCTCTCTATCGTTCAAATATTTAGGCCAATAAAACAAAAGCTGTGCAATCTATTTAGATATATTTACATAATTAAAATAGGTAAATAAATAAATTGAATGTATAACTATTGGTAAGTTTTTTACTGTTAGCAAATAACTAATCAGCTCATAGTTTTAGGCAGTTATCTAGTCAGTTAAACAAGTACTTCTAAAGTATCAAGGACTTATTTTGGTCGCACCATAATGTTAACAGTCTTGTAGCTGTATGTGAAGCCCTTCCATTCTCCCCAAACGATTCCAGAGCCAAACAGCGCGGGATCGGTGTGGTTTCCACCCAGATATGCACCATTCAGATTGCTGCAAGGGATTCTTTATGAGTACTATGATCTTGGAATCTTGGGAAAAGGTCAAAAACCTTACCTGCTAAGGCATTCTCTGTACCACCAGGCTCCCATATATCTGGCAGCACAGTTGATAGTGGCATTGTCGTTATCCCTATCGAAGGTGCTGAAAGGTTGGTACAGATGATAGCTCAAACTGTCTCCGGCGGTTCCACTGTACGCGCCCAGCTGGGTTATCGGGTAATTACTGTACACGTTGCCCACGTGAAACACACTGTAGTGGGCATACCGCTTCTCGCCAGCAAAGTCCACCAACTCAATATACAACTCTTGGGGTTGCAGGGACGAGATCTTGTTCAGATTATTCAATCCGATGAAGAAGTTACCCTTAAGGTCACCGAAACCCGTCTGATAAGAGGTCCAATTGCGGTAGAAGTTCTCCTCCACACTGACTCTTCGCTGGACGACCAGCCAGCCCTTTCCGGCGATTGTCACATCGCAGTACACTTCGATTACATCGGAGCCCACTTGGATCTTCTGGACACCGCTCTTCTTTGGGTTCAACTCCTTGCAGGATGAACTATACTTCTTGTACGTCTGGATCTTCACATTTTCACCAATCTCAGCGCTGGCCAAATAGAAAAGGCCTAGCGAAAATACGCAGAGTGCGAAGCAAATGGGTTTCATTGTGTTGGCTCGAAACGACTATCAAATCAGTTGGCCAAGACAAACCATTTTATATCAGTTGTATACTTCTTATCATATTTTTACTATTGGTCATTTTCGACCAGCCAGTTGATAAACCCCTTTTGATTAAATCCCCTCTACGATCTTTTAGTAACTAATTTGGACAAGAGATAAGAAACTACTATTCAGACAGTTAGTCATCTTTATGGGGGAGTTTTCTTGGAATATGCTATCTACAATCTTTACATTTTGACAACGTTGATAATTCCAAGGTAAACCCCAATTGTATTTTTGGGTATAACAAAGTTTTACTGTACTAATGAAAGATATTTCAAGGCACTCAATTAAAGTCCTTACAAAGGATATAATTGATTAAAAAATGATTCCAAAGGATGTTTCATGTTTCAGGGACGTTATATTGTTCAACCCGCCTTATAAGAATAAGGAAATGCGATTTAAATCTTTAAGCAGGTGGCATAAATAAGGTTCGTACCATGATGATTTTCATAATAAGTTTGAAAGGGCCTATCATGATAAACAAATTATTATTATTTGAAATTGATCAGTAAAATAAAAAGTATATCAACAAGTTTGAAGAAAAACTTGAGACTTCTATAATTTGCAACATGGCGCCACGAGTTTATTAGTAGCAAATTACCCGACTAGCACAAATCACTTTTTATCGAGAATTCTAATTATACGATAAGCTTAATATAAGCAATCACATTTCTTCGTAGAGATCGACTAGCTGATTTTGCCAGAAAATAGAACATAATACATTGAAGGCTCGGAAAAACTTCGTTCGTAGCGCTATACAAATATTTACAAAGAATCCATTTCCCATTTCCTGTTTCTAGGCAGTTGGATGCACTTTGGACAAGTGTCAAAAGGTGTCACCAAAGGTGCTACCACCCCTCACCATCAGATCATGTTATGTTTTTTTTTAGTTTTTTTTCTTTTTTGGTTTTTGACAACTTTTGGAATAATGTGACAGAGCATGTCGGCTACCAAAGTTGCACCGCCGGCGGAAAGAAACTACTATGGCGAGAGGTGACAACTCGAATGACAGCAGATATAAGAGCCACCTACAAAGTGCACACAAATACCCTACTCCCACTCCCACTGGTTTCTACTACCATATCTCGTACCACCAACATATGCCACACCATTATTCCAAGCAACAAACAAACAAACAAACAAATGAACAAATATTTGCCACAAAGAGCGAGGAAGACAAACCCACAAGGAAGACGACTGGGAGCCTGAAGAACGATAAAATGGCATTTATGATAAATACATAATACTCGATGTTTACACACTCATTCAGTAACGCATATAGAACACTGGGAAAAAAGTATTTCATTTTAACCTGGATTCAAAATATTACGTTATTTAAGCAGTCGGTTTAATAGTACAAGTAATCAAAATTGGTCATTTGTTTGGCTACCAACTAAAGGTGAACTAAATTGGATTTTAGGACCCCTGTTTTATTTTTTCAGTGTACGATATATAGGCAATAGACGTGTTGTCTACGGCATTTGGCACAGCGATGAGGAATGGAGGCGACCGGAATGGGAATAGGAGTTGGGGAGCCAGAAAAACAGAACAGAATTCAAGTGTCAAAGTGACAGTTTTGAAATTGATTGCAGCAGCAGCGACAATTGTGTGTGCGTTGCGGCTGATAAATAAGGCAGCTTTAAACCGACTTAACCGAGAGCCATTGGGGTTATCTAATGGAGCCAGAGATAGACAACCCAGATAGAATACCCCAGCTCCATATCAATATCAACTTGTTCATATGATTGACAGGCGACACGTGGTCAGCTCCCTGGAGTTCATGCGCATTCGATTATCGCGATCACGTCGCAACTGTGGCATAAACGATATTTGCCCCATACACTCTACCTAGCCCATTTTCCGTTCTGCCGATGACAACGGAATATAAATTAGAGGTGGAAAATGGCATAAATTCTTGGCATGCCTACGCGTATGAGAAATGAATCGATACGAATCAACCAGACCCATAAGCAAAATCCAAGCAAAGATCAAGCAAAACTCGAAAATTATTAGAAGTACGGGACGCCGTCTGTCAAATATCGCCAAACAAATTGACAACGAGGGGAGTGCGAAACTAACGAACGTTACGAATCCAACAGAACAGGAAAATAAAGCAAATTTATGGTCGAGTTCCCCAACGAGAGCAAAAGGTGACCAGCATGCCCCAAACACCTGGGAACGAGCCAATTCCAAAAAAATCGTGTTCTAAGCTCAAAAAAAAAAAAAAAAAAAAAAAAAAAATCAAAAAATTGTTTGTAAAATAATAATTTGTAGTTATTGAAGTCTATACCACTCTTTTTAATTGATTTTTTAGGCACATGGCTGAATTTCTTCCCCCTTTTCGAGTATTTTTTTTTTGGCGCAGTGGTGAAGTAAATAAATGAAGTGGCATGTGAAAATATTTCACACGTGGTAGGGCAAATAATGGGCCTGGGCTGTGGGCAACAATTTGTGATTGCCGAGCTCCACTAGCAGCGGGATTGCTGGATTTCTAGATTGCGCTGGGCTGTTTAGTGGTTGTTGGTTTATTTGGTCTCCATTAGATACAAATCGGCGGTGCTGTTGCGGTTCATTAATTCCGCGGCGTTTGACAAATGCAGCGCCAGGAAACGACAACCACACAAAACCAAGGCGACCAAACAGACCGATGGACTGATTTGAATACATCGCTGCCAACGATGTGCGGGCCATTTGCATTTTTAAACGATTTTCTCATTTGGGTTCTTTGGCTTTCTGTTTCAGATTTTTTTTTCCCTGCTTTGGATTTCTTGTTAGCGCTTCAATTATGTAAAGATCGGTCGACATTATATTCGTTTGGGGTCGCCGCATTTCGGGGACTGTGGCCCCATTACATTTGAACCGAAATGATGATAAGGGGGTATCGGGTCGAGAGTACGTCCATATATATGTATATGACTGCACTCACATAACTGCACATGTTCCTCTTTTTCGGACCACGCCCCGTACATAATTTCCAAATGCCTCACAGATGAGCGGAGTAAAGAAATGGAAGTCTGCAAAAGACACGGTGGGGCATATTTATTGGGAGCAGGAGGGGGGCTGGTTGTTTCGATGGCCTGGATGGACCCCCAACACTTACGTGCCCGGCAATGTATGAAAATTAATGTTGGCAATCTGTAAAATCCTGTAAAGCGTAACTCAAACTCGCCAAACCAAAAAAAAAATAAAAAAAAATCCACTGAAAAAGCCGCGCGAATTAATAAGCAACGGGATGCCCACTGCTGGGAACTTGGCCAATTGTATCGTTGGCGGTGGGAAACGTCTTCTTGTTCAAGATTACTTACAAGGAATATAATAGAAATCACAATTTAATTTTTAACCGAGAATGTAAAATATGGTTAATATGGCTTTCTCTATCAACTTCTTTCCCTTTCAATGAGATACGTTTATTGCATACCCATTGAAATACCATCGCTAGACGGCAACTACAAAAAGTTTATACTTTTCTATTAATTCATCTTTGTTTGTTGCTAGGCATTAGGTCTATTACCAAGTTTTATTTTTGTTTTGTGAAATTTATGCAATCCAGGGGACGTTGGTTGCGGATAAAGTCGATTTGGAAATATGCCCTAAAAACTCACATTCAAAAAGAAGACTTTTACAGCCAAAATGTTAGGTTTAAAATGCTAAGCACTTTTTGTTAAATAATTTTAAAAACAATGTAAGTTGATGAATTTTTGGGTATACATCTAGAAAAGCGCATTGACTGTTCGTTGTTGGCTGTTGCAAATAATTTTGATTTTTAATTAAAATTGTAGCCGCGGAAATTTGTGCGCGCTTCGGTGTGGAAGGAAACCCCTCATGCTCTCAGTATCCCCCACTGTATGGGTGCCTTGCTGCCGTTCCTGATGCAAGTTGCAAGTTGCATGTTGCATGTGTTGCAGGTTTTACAAGACGGGCGACATCGCTTGTTCAACATGCCTGTTTCTCCTTTTTTCCTCAGCTCGCACTCACACTCGCATCCCAACGAAATGATCGACGACGTTGCAAAGTATTAAAGTCAGCGCGACACAATCTGCATATTAAAGGAAAATGAACAAAAAACACAAACACACACACTGCAACAGCAACTTGTTGCACAAATACAAGTACCAACTTATGAAGTCCGGGTACAGTGGTACTTCGAATCAGTACTCCAAAAGTTGGATGCTTTATAGGATGGAATGAAATTCGTTTCGGGTAAGGTGGGATTGAATCACAAAGAGCTTTGAGCTGATTTACAAAAGTAAGGAATATAGATTT